>NW_022196905.1:62646862-62651919 GCF_008632895.1 Mastomys coucha | reverse complement strand
CTGATGACTAAGGATGTTGAACATTTCTTTAGGTGCTTCTCAGCCATTCAATATTCATCAGTTGAGAAAAATCAGCCTTTCAATGCATGCATTCAATTAAGCATATAACAACTGAGCACATAAAAAAAATGATGCTAGTTTTACCCTTGCCACATATTATATTTAGCAATTAGCTCAAATATCTAAATATAAATAGCTCAAACTATCACCTTTATAATGAAAGACATATGTATATCTTCATGTATATGAATTAGTTAATCTTCTTAGGCAGTATACCAAGATTGCCAGACAATGAAAAAGATAAATAAATTTTATTCCATCTAATTTTAAAATGTTTTCTGCTATATAGAACAATACCATGAAGGCGAAAAAGACATATTATAGAGTGAGAAATATTGTTCACATATTCACTATTCAATAAGGATCTAACACTGATGGTGTATTTTTAAAACAAACAAACAAACAAAAAACCCACCTACTGGGTGTGGTACAGTGTGGTGATATTAACTTGAAATCTCAACTTGGAAGAGAGACACATCTTACCTCTGTGAGTTTGAAGCCTTTCATTCAGGAATTATAATAAGACCCTGTCTCAAAAACCAAAACTCCCTAACAAATCCCCAAATAAACGAAATACAATAATTTTTAAAGTCGTGTGAGATTTGAGCAGATAGTTCTTCAAAGCACATGTAGAAAAATCCAATAATGACAGAAAAAAGATGCTCAGGCATCAAGAGTCTTTAGGAAAACTTGGATCAAAACAACCACATACCATGATCCATGTCTGCAGTTTTATTCCTATATGTTGAGTGACAAGACTTCTCCTAGGGAGACTGAAAACAATCTATTCATGGTAGATAGAAAGTCCATGGAACCAAAGTACAATTTCCATCAAAGTACAACTTAGGGAGCAGATGAATTATATTGGTGTTAGTTACAGGAATATAGGGGATGGGTAATTTACAGGAGCAGAAATGACTCAAAGGCAGCTTTATTACCAAGGCCACTGCAGCATGAATGACAGCTCAAAAGTTCTGGGAAGCTGGACAGTTTGCACAATCTGCAGGCTGCTCAACAGACTGAAGAGTGTCCTTTCCAAGTGACTGTTGTAAATATATTCAAGGCAGCTCCACTGCTTTCTGCCTCTTTCAGGCTTCTGGTCTTTTCTCAGAGTCTTTTCAGTTCTGAGAGTCTTCTCTGCATTTGGTTTGTCTGAGAGAGACTCTCAGTGATCTTTAACATTTTCCTTGATGGGAAGGGGTTTGGTGAATTTGGTCAGTTTCAGGAACTTCCTAAAGCTGTTTTGAGCTGTTAAGTTTCTTAAGGATCTTCTTGAAGGATAGAATGTTTCAATCTTAGAATACTGCCACATAATACCATAAAAGGATGACACTTAAATATATTACCTTCTGACTAGTTTAACTGTTTTGGAGGTTTACTAGACTACACATTTCTATACTGTAAATTCTGTGAACTCTAAATACCTTCTATTAAGGTCATGTTGAATGAGTCCATGCGTCTGCTCGGAGTTCATTCTTTTTCCTCTGATATCAGTTATAATGGAATAGGATCTTGTTCTGTGTGAGTTTCTTTGTCAGTATGTATTCCTATTGGTATCCAAGGAGACAGATTTTTCTATAATGATGAATATTGACTGAAACATACTTTAGGCTCTGCCCCAGGCTGCTGGCCCAGATAACTTCCTGCAGTCTATCATCTACTGAGGAAGATAAGGTCTGACTTCATTTTTGTTCTGCTGCATCCATAGACATCTACACTAGACTATCCCTCTGCTGCTGAAATGTTGTCACTCTCTATAAACATAACCTGTTCAAACTGCTCTACCAAACTCTTATATCTAAAACTCGATCCTCGGAATATTTCTACTCTTTTATCATGTTCTTAAGACTGTATTTGGAGAAGGCACATCTTTTTTATGTAAAGTTTATCTACAACCACAAAGGCGTGAAAAATGAAGTGTCTTGATCAGGATCACTTGGAGTAGTGTCATGATGTCCTAGTTAATGAGGTGTTGGTGGTAACTCATATCTGTATTTTTGTAAGTCTTTGCCTTCACTGATGTCAGGGCCTTTATTCGCTCTACCCTTGTTGAGGCTCAATCAGTATTCACCAACATCAAAGTGCTCTCAGGCAATATTGAATGTTATAATGATCATGAGTCAACTTTCCATGCCCTTGCCCTTGTGCAAAACCAAAACTGGATTCTGTCTAATGTGGAAATTTTTGCTTTGAACAGCAAAGAAGATTGTGGTTGGGTTGCAAATTTGAGAAATTGGAAGCTAGGGTACAGGATTTTTCAATCAAGACAGAAACATCCATCATCAGTATTTACAGCATCGATGAAATGAGTTTGATGTTAGAATGTTCAAAACCCTTAGGTAAAAGCAGTGAAGAAAAAAATCTGATTTAAAAATGCTATTCGTGTACCAGTAAAATTGCAATAGTGCACAATAAAAACTCTTTTGGTTGAAGCTGACAGTTCTAAGAAAAGCTAACAACTGACTTTTAAAATTAGCTTAATCATAAGAAACATTGTTCCTTTTCAAAGTATTAGCTGTTCTAATGTGAGACTTCGCAACTAATATCAGAACCGTTTGATTTGCCTGAAGGATTTACCAACACTGATATCTGACCCAGTCTAGATTAACAATGAGGGTACTTAACTTCAGAAGTCTGAATGAATACCACACACACACACACACACACACACACACACACACCCCAAAACAGGGTTATGGTTATGGTTAGGGTTTTATTTATATTTATCTTAATTTTGTAGTGTCTAGGGAAACAGGATCCTGAATCAGCTTGTCATTGGGTACGTCAGTTTTGTTTTTTATTAATTATTTTATTTATTTACAGTCCAAATGTTGACCCCTTCCAAGCCCCCCCTCCACGAGACCCCCATCCTATTACCCCTCCCATCCTATCACCCCACCCACATACCCATTGCCACCTCAGCCCCCTAGCATCCTCCTTCTCTGGGACATCAAGTCTCCACAGGATCAAGCGCATGCCCTCCCATTGAGGCCAGACAAGGCAGTCCTCTGCTACATGTTGTGCTGGGGCCATGGACCAGCCCATGTATGCTCTTTAGTTGGTGGCTTAGTCTCTGGGAGCTCTGTTGTTCTTCCTATGGGGTTGCAATCCCCTTCAGCTCTTTCAGTCCTTCCCCTAACTTTTCCATAGGTGTCCTTGACCTTAGTCTAGTGGTTGGCTATAAGTGACTGCTGCTTACTTTTTTTTTAAAAAATTTTTACCTTTACTAAGAACTGAGAAACACATTCGAAGTTTATGGCAGTCAGCTTTATCTATGCTCTTAGAATTATTCAGTACAACCACACAATGCTATTATCTATGTTCTACTTTCTGAGAGCATCCTGGGTTTCAGTTTTTCCTGTCTGCAAACTCAATTTTAATAGAGTTCTTAGAATTTCAAACAGTTACTGTGCTTGCAAAGTAACACTGCACCTATTTTAAACCATCAAAGGTGATTGTAACTTACTCTTTGTGGAAAGCTGAAATGCTGCAGGTCCAGAGACAGATTATCTTGGGGTGTCTCAACACTTTATATGACCACTTATTGCCTGCCTTGTGTGTGTAACCTAGTAGGGAAATGCTCTTGGAGCAAATGGACAGAAACTTAGACTCCAGACACATCAACAGGCCACATCTGAGGTACACAACAGACATTTCTCATTTTGCTGGAACTTTCTATTTGATGCTTCAATGTATTTGAAAAGCATATTGAGTTATGGTTTTGCTTTTGTTCTGTTACTAAAAGTACTCCATGAAACTGCTACCCCTTTGGAAGACAGTATTTGGGCTAATTGGAATCTAGTGTCCTAGCCATAGCCATCCCTGCTTGACTCCAGAGTAAACTCTTTCTTGTTCCTTTTGAGAGCTAGTTTATGATGTTGAGAAAAGTGAATATTAAATAAATGGGGTAAAGTGATGGAGTAGTCCATATTATCATTCATGGCTATTACAATCTTACAAGGAAACTACCACAGTTCAACTGCTGGAGGACTTAACCAAAAAGAGTAGTGACAGGTGAATGACCCAAGGACTGTAGATTCCCCAGTACAACCCTAGGTGGAAAGGCCACAGGTAAGAGAGCTCCACTCTCCCTCGCTCCACCTTTGTCAGTACGCATGCGCAGCGTCCTTCTGAGTCCCTTCCTGTGTTTGTGTTTGCATCCGGGTTCTCAGGCTTCCTCAATCCTCACCGGCTGGAGTCGCTGGCGGGTTGCTGGGTGTGTTAGCGCCTGCAGTTCGGTCGTTGGATGAGGCTGTAGATCCGCCGGTGAGTTTAGGGGTACACAGCTCCGATGCGGGGCTCGGACGCAGCTCGTTGTCGCAGATTCCCGGGCTCGGCGCGAAGTCTAGCACGACTTGAGCGCCCCTCCCTGGCGCCCCTGAGCCCGGTGTGCCATCGGCCTCAGTCGGGCTACCGGAGGTTTCCAGTGCCTGTGCGCTCCCTGTCCCCACGCTGCCCCGGGGCTGCTTAGGGTAGGTCGAGCAGTCCTGGCCCAGCGCGGTCCGCCCTGCGCAGGCAGCCTGGATGTTTGCAGCGGTGGGGCATCATCACACAGATGATCAGGGGAGGGTGCTGAAAGTCAGCACCGCAGAAGCTCAGCACACACCCTGCGTGTGGATTGTCGGGCTGCCCAAAGCTGTGAAAGTTCCGCGGTGTAGAAGTTACCACCCGTAAAGAGTTCAGGGACTTGGGTTCAGCCGGTTCCCCTGGGGTGCCGTGCCCACATGAATCAGCACCAGCAGATTGGCGTTTTTTTAATGCTACCTGGTCACGATGCTGAAGTCAGCATCCACAGTTTCGGTTTCTGATGAGTGCAAAACATGGAAAAGGAGCGTATTAGAGATCTGAATAAATATAGAGAATTTGTACTGAGTGAGGGGGATGCATTGAGAAATTTTGGAGGTGGACTCAGCTCCCTTAAGAGTAAAACCCACTGTGTGTACTCCTTGGTTGGTGGTTGAGACTCTGGGAGCTCTGAGGGTACTAGTTAGTTCATA
>NW_022196905.1:62618095-62646430 GCF_008632895.1 Mastomys coucha | reverse complement strand
TAAGAAGAAAAAAAAAAAAAAGAGTAAAACCCAAACACCTGGCCTGAGCTTTGGTTGCTGCCTTGAAAGTTTTCTCATTTTAGCTCAAGTGCAAGAATCCGCTGTGAGACCTAACAGGTTCTCTAACTCTTTGAGATCTGTTGGAGCTAAGGAGAGGGGGGCCCAGAGTCTTTTTACAAGTATTCTTAGTGATTCCGTATGGAGAAACGTTTGAAACGCGCTTTGAGTCCAGCTCCCTCCAAACCGTGACAGCTTTGTAACGTTTGCAGTATGTGAGATACAGTTTCTACCTCAAAAGTGGGGAATAATCACAAATTCAGAAAGTATTTTGTTAGTCGAATGCTCTAAGCAACGGGGTCCGACTCATCAAATTCGTGGAGCCTTGCCTAGTGTTTAACATGGAGTAAGCCCTGGCACACGTGAAAGACTGAGATAGATATACCAGAGCACTGGGAAGTTCTATTGCTGGTCTTTACAGTTCCTTTTCCTTCTGGTTATTTGCTGAATAATCATATTAGAAGTACATATCTCTGAGAAACAGCCGTTGTTTGGGAGTTTTGGGAGTAACTCTGAAGTTACTTTTGATGTTAGATTATTGGTAGACGTAAATGGAGACCGAGTTCCCTTGTGAGTTTGAGTTTTAAAAACTCTGTGGCTTATTTTCTATAAACGCTGTTCATCTCTTATTATTGTCCCAGAATTCTAGATTATAGTGATTATGCATTTTTGTTGTTTTAGAACTCTAAGTCCTGTTTTTAAGAATATCACTTAGTGTCTATGTACTGGTTATTAGGGTTCTGTTCTTGTTGGCTTAAACAGTTTGATTTAGTGTTCTGTGTGAAGTGCCTTGCTACTGAACAGAAATGCTGAAGCTACCATGTCATTGAAGGGTCAGTGTTGGTGAGTGACATATTCAAATGTGAAAATAGAAATTTAAATCTGAGACTTGTGGTTATTGCATATAGAACATAGAAGTTAGTAATATTTATTTTTTTAAAGTAAAAGAGTAAGCACTTCGGTACTGAATTTGCACTTTTGTGAAGAATTTGTCTTCCAAGAGCCACCACTTTCAGTTAAATATGATCTTGAGTGTGCTTATGTGCATGCACATTTATCTCAATGGTGTGTAAAGAATGATACTGAAAATTATTTCTGGTGGGATTTAAACATGTTTAACAGAAAGAAAATTGATTATTATGGTGTTATTTAGCACCAGTTCTGGATTTTGGTAAGTAATTCAAAGGCACTAAGTCCTTACAGTGCTTGTACTTAAGGAATGATACTTTTTTTGTTCAGGGATGGCTGTTTTGGTAAGAGAATATATTATACTTGTATATAGTGTAATGTGGTGGCTTCATTTGAATTTGAATTCTGTCGTGTCACTTACCTACGTGACCACAGACAAATCGTGTGGGTCCATGTTCTCCTCTGAAACCAGTTTACTTCACAAGATTGTTATGTGGATTAATATATGCACCTAAATGACCTAACCCAATGCCAAAAACTCATTGCCTATTTGACAAAAGAGAATGGTTTTACTACTGTTTCAGGTAGTAATTAATTGTATTGTACTGTTTCAAGTTTGGATTGTATTTTTATATGTGCATGCCCTCCTTAAGTATTGCCTACTATATTCTGTGTGTCTGAACAATGTCTAAAGTACTCTGTGATGGAATTTTTCACAGGTTTCAACTTCTTGGACTAAGAGCTGTGTATCACCAATAATGAGGCTTGTAATTCTTGATAACTACGACTTGGCCAGCGAATGGGCAGCCAAGTACATCTGCAATCGCATCATAGAATTCAAACCTGGACAGGACCGATACTTTTCACTAGGTTTACCAACAGGTATAAACCATACTGTTTATTTTTATATATTCACATTATGTATACTTGTGGAAGAAATAGGGCTTGTCTTCGTAAACTACTTTTCATTATTTTCTATAGCTCTGAACCTATTAGTATATAAAGCCAGAAGTATATGCAGTCTGTTGCACTAACTACATATGGATTCTATTTGTTAAAATTCTGTTTTACCTAATACTCCAAACATTGCAGTTTCAAGAAGTATCCTGACTTAAATGATGATCATGATATTTCTGTCCCTTTTCTAGTACTTGAGTTTCTAGGACACCGCTTTCATTAGACTATGATTTCTTACAGCTTAGCTCTTTATGACTAACAGGTGATGACTCAGTTGCGCACTGCTACTTTTTGACACCACTTTACCTTTATTATGAGCTCTTATCTTCTTAGGCTTTTAATTTTTATTCTTCTGTTATAGAAGTATTTCAAGTGAAAATTGTAAAAGCTCTTGTTGCCTTATCACAGAAAATAAACTCACATACCAATGACATGTGTTGGCTTTACTTTGCAGCGTTGCCTTTTTAAAATGATCAGGTGGTATCACTTGACCATTGGGTACTTTTATACTGATAGGTTTTGAGAGACCTAGCCTCAGAACTGAATTTTAATGGCTTCAGTGTATTCATTCTACATATCTTGAGCTTTGGATTCCTTATGTGCACAGAAGATAATGTAGTCATAATTATTATAGCTTAAATACTGTTTTGAAACTCAGCTAAAACAGTGTGTGCACATCTTTTGAATGCAGTAAATGCTATGTAGCTTTAAGCTCCCAAAGAGTGTTTTATTTAAATAGATTATTTTCTCCTGATCCTCCCCACAGACAGTCTAAATATATAAAAGCTGTTGCTATGATTCATTTTACTTAGGTGATTTTTTTAGGAATTTATGTTTTTTTCTGGATAATTTGGTTGGCTATTTGGTTTTCTCACTTTTTGTCTAAGACAGAAGGTCCTGGTGAGAAGGGCAAAGGGATATTTTTGTTACCTAGGCATACTGATAGAGCACATTCACATCAGCACCCTCTTGTAGGCCTTGATGGCTCAACAAACTTCTGCATCTGTTTGTATGCTACAGCTTATTCTCAGGCTCCCTATGTTAATCATTTTGTCTCAGTTATGACACAGAAATAATAGTGTAAGTTGGGGACAGAGAGACTTCAGAGTACTGCATGTTAGCAGTGAGTGCTAGACATATTGCGTATGTATTTAAGTTTACAAGTGGTACACCTGCACCTGCCAAGGGTGATCTGAGAAACCCTTGCTGGCATTTTATCACATGCTCTTTGCTGATTGTTTCTTTTGATTCTGAAACTGGAACATGCAGTTTGAGGTTAAAATACAACATCCTCTACCTAAATCAGTCTCCCACCAAGCATGATTTCTGGGTCATGTGTGTAGTTTTAAGTGATTTTTTTTTTTTGAAATCACTCCCCTGCCCTGAGCTGGGCTGCTTGCGGTTCAGAGGTTAGGCCTGAACTCTTCAGCTTTCTTTTGCTTCACCATATTACTGCCCTGTTATATCTGTGTATATGTTCACTTTTATCATCCCTTTCATTTATTTCCTTTAACTACACTGATTAAATGGCAGAAAGTGAATGTGTTCTTTATAACTACCATTGTGGCCACTTCACACTGGAACAAAATTCAGATGACCTTAAATCGGGTGACTCCTGGTTTTCTAACAGTGGAAGATTCCTGTGCTTCTAGAAATAAAAAAAGAGAAACATTTTATCCATCTGTTTATCCATAAATTATAAGTAACTTGTAAGGTAACATATGCTTTGCCTTGAAATCCATTAATCATCTCTTTTCTGCACTTATGAGGTATTTATTATTTATAGCTTCTTGTTAGTCTGTCTACCTAACTGAGGAGAGACAGTCTACCATTCCTGAAACCCTCAACCTCTTGCGTTGTTTTGGCCAGGAACTCTTTTTTTTTTTTTTTTTAAATCTAGCAGATGGCTAAATACTGCCTAAGTCTAACTACTACTCCAGAAAAATACTTATTTCTGTGGTGTTTTTGTTTTGTGATAATGAGTGGACTAGAAATCCATTCCATCCAGGACTGAAAAGGTCAGGCCACATGCTTGTAAAGGTGCCATTTTTCTTGTTGTTATAATGAAAATTATAAACCAAATTTAATAAACAAGAGGGGGAGGCACTCTATAAGTTTATGAACTTATATTTATTGTGTCATATCATAAGAAAAACAAAACCCTGCTTGCTAAATTAATCAAATAATGTTATAGAACATGTAAAGTAAAATAATGACTGCATAAAGCGTGGCGTGTTTCTTTTGAGGATCTCCTAGCAGTCCTCTTGGTTTTAAAGGTGTAACAATTTACTTTCTCACCTAAGCCTTTTAAGGAAAACACTTTGGAGATAAATGAGAAAAAAAACAAAAAACAAAAAACCCAGAAGCTTGAGTTGCAGAGATTCCCTCTTACCCTAGCTTGTATCACTTGCGATACAACTTGTTTTTTTCAAGTGTTTAATCTAAAAGATTTTAGTTTTATAATGTTCAAAAGGAATTCAGAATATTGAGAACACTTCAGAATAGCTTTACAACTTCCATTTGTGTTGGTGGGCTTCCAGCTTTACTAACAAATTATGGTTTAATGAAATTTCAAGGCATCATGGAAAGAAACTGTCATGAACATTGTCAGTCTGTCATGAACATTATCTGTGTTTGAGTTATTTGCTTATTTTAAAATGTAGAATGTTACTCATAAAAATTTAATTATAAATATATTTAAATAGATTTTCAAGTTCTCTCAAAGAATGGTCACTTTATCTTTTTTTAGGGAGCACACCTTTAGGATGTTATAAAAAGCTAATAGAGTACCACAAGAGTGGAAACCTTTCATTTAAATATGTGAAGACTTTTAACATGGATGAATATGTTGGTAAGGTATATTTGAATATATTATGTATTACATGTTGAATATCATGTATGGTTAGAATTTTTAAACCATTTGTGTACTGCTGTGTATTGAAATTTATTATAGCACAGTATAGTGCATACACGGCTTGGAAATATGCATTCATTCTGGCACTTACCTATGATGTGACTGCGTATCCCTCCATTCACAAGTCATTCATAGCCATTCTCTCTATCCTTCCTTTTTATCTTATCTTTCTCCTTGTCCTCCCCTTTTGCTGCTTCGCTCCTTTCCTTGAGGGATAATTAAAATTATAAAGAATTAAGTTATACACTTGTAAAGGTAGTTCAGATAGCCCCCCTCTTTTTTTTTCAAATTAAGTGTTATTTGTCTTACCACCCCACAAAACTTGTGTAGTCTGTTAAACTTGCTTAACTGGCAGGATCTATGATGTTGCTTAGAAATTCGTTGTTAAAGCATAAATAGCAGGATACATTTTCAATGTCTGTAGAAGTTACAGCCAAATAATTATTATGATTCAGCATACTTTGCATACATGTAGGGTGCATACAAGAGGAGTGTGACTAGCAGTTCTTTAAGTCTCACCCCTGCCTGCCTAAGCATGGCTTTAACAAAGCTGTCGTGAATATGCATGCTGATGTGGAAAGTGAAATCACAAGAGCCTCAAGGCTGCACACTGAACTACAGGCACTAAGGGATGCTGAGAGGAGGGAAGTAGTCTTCCAGCGAAGAGCACACCTGTTGCTTATTCAATACCAGATTCAATGCCAGCCCTCAAGACATACACATGCAGATAACATTATATATGGACAAAGCATGTTGTCATTGTATGTTTAAGAATACCTAAATGTATATCCCTCCCCCCCCCACACACACAAACATATGTAACAACAATTAAAAAACATAAGGCCAAGAATTTAAAAGAGTGAGGCAGGAAGCGGGGTACACGGAAAGTTCTGGAGGGAGGGAAGGGAAAGGGGAAATGATGTAATTGTATTGTAATGTCAAAAAAAAAAAAAAGCTATTCAAAGGGTGGCAATTTTTTTTTTTTTTAGTAGTATGTAGTGACTAAGTGAGTGAACTAGATTCCCAGAGTTTGAATTCCAAAGCCTGCTTCAGCTGTATTGTCTGAGAGAAGTTCTGCGCTTCATGTGCTCATGTATAAAATGAGTATGATAATAGCATTTTCATCTGTGTTTACAAATTAATTGTTAGTGTAGAAATTTAAAGTGACACAAGTATATCTGAAGCGTGTTTTAAGCCATGCATTTTTAAATCTAATATACTATAAAGAAGGTTGTTTGGGAAAGTTATGCTTTTTATTATTAACCTCATATGTAGGACTTCCAAGAAACCATCCTGAGAGTTACCATTCTTACATGTGGAATAACTTCTTTAAGCATATTGACATAGATCCCAACAATGCTCACATCCTTGATGGCAATGCTGCAGATCTGCAGGCAGAGTGTGATGCGTTTGAGGAGAAAATCAAAGAAGCTGGAGGAATCGATCTTTTTGTGGGAGGTATGTAAGAAGACATTGCCATCAGTCACTTGTCGGCTAATATTGGAAGAGTGTGTAAAAAAAAAAAAAAAAGAACAAAAATGTCACCATCGCATAATGCAAAGGACACCTCTTAGTGACTTACTTATCTAACTACAGAAGTAGAAGGATTCCAGTTTCACTTTTTTTTCCTTTAAAGAATACAGATAAGGTAGAAATAAAGTTAAAACTCTAACAGCACATTGTTTACGTTCGGCCTTGAGAAGTAGGTCCCCTTCCCTGTTAAGCAATTCTGAGTACTTCCTTTAAGGTTGAAGGTTTGCCACATCCTGCAGTCCTCTGCCAGGTCACTGTCTTGAGTGTTTGATTATTTTGTCCTAGCACAGTCTATTTAAAAGAGCTGAGCGTGTGTGAGAAATGGGTGGGTTTTTGTCAGAGAATTCCAGTTACATGCTAAGAGCATTCAAATCAGTTACGAGTGACATAAGGCATAAAACGTTTATTTCTGTGAGTGCCTTAATAAATTCCAAAGAGAATGAATATTTGGTTAACCAAATTCTACTTATAAATTAAAATTATTAATTTATGTCTATATATGTGTGTGTATAAATGTACCAACAATAGGAGTTTGTCCCTTTGTAATAGCATGGCTTTCTCTTGAAGATGTATGAAACATCTTCAGCAGGTGATTGCCATCAGAAAAGTATAAATCAAGTATGTTAAAGCCCAAACCATTTTTACCTGTCTTTAGTATTCAGTGAACACACTACTATTCTAAACTACATGTATGTATATATTTTATATCTAATTTATGAGACAGTTTCCCAGAACTCTATGCACTAGGGTTGTCCTGAGGTAGATCCATGGTTGAAGCGGCTGAGTACGAATGAGGTGGTTGGATGCTGGTGGCTTTCACAGTAACACTTATATTTGCATCTTCAGTCTTTGCGTATGCCTGTTCAGTTTATTGAAGTTCAGTATAACTAGACCATGTGTAAGTCAGGACTAATTCTCACTTTCTCAACATTGAAAATTCAGTGTTTTATAACATTCTTAAAATGCTGTAGAATAGTGCCTGGCCTACAGCTGACTCATGACCACTTAGTGTTGTCGTCCATGAGCTGTAGAGACTGTCATTGTCCATTAGTTCACAGAATTCCCTGTGGTTCTTACCGAATTATTTTTATTTTATTTTATTTTATTTTATTTTATTTTATTTTATTTTATTTTATTTTTATGAATGACCAAGTGTGACTGAACTCTTCTCTGAAGGAATTCTTATTTATGTGTTAAGAGCCAGTATTATTTATTTTCTTGTATAGATAGAGTTGTTATTTGTCTGAGCAAGAATATTTGTTTACTAGTTTTATTTTAAACAGAATGTCATTCTCATTTTAAGTAAATCTTGCTAATATCACTTTAGTAATCCTATAGAGCACTTTCTTAATCAAGTTTGTAAAGTATTGTTCTGTTTTGAAATAACTACGACTTTGCCTGCCAGCATTAAGGCTTGGACACCAGCTGTTTGGAAATCTATAAACAGGCTTTTGTAATTTCCATATCAAAAGAAAATTGCTGAACTGTACTGTTTCTAAACACTTTATCTTAGTTTTATTTTTCCAAGAACTGTTTTCCCCGATTTACTGTTAGAGTGAGAACACATACTAGATGTTAGAGATTAATCACTATAATGGCTGTTTGAAAAAGTCTTCATTCGTAGACATTTATTTTTCCTGTTAATCTGCTGACTTTACAGAAGGGTTCCTGCAATAAATCCCCCATAGATTCAGTGCAAGCAAAATTAACTTAGTGGACAAGAGAATGGCTGATCAAAACTCTCATGTTCTTGTCTAGAAAGCATTCAGACTCTAGTAGGTTTTCTGAGACTGCAACTCTCAGTCTTTCTGGTAGAAACTTATCATTTCGCATTGCTTTAAGTCATGTTTCTCTCTCTTTTTTTTCCCACGTATGTTTTTGGTCTGATTCCTCAAACAGCACGGCTTCCTTCCAAGTAAATGGAACGCTAGTTAAAATTGGCTTCTCCCTGACGTACTGATGCTTTGTTTTTAAACCACCTTTATCTTAAGCTTCCTATAGTTATTTCTCTACTAACCACAAACCAGAAAACATTCTTAAGAAAATTCTTTACCTCTTTCATTAGCGTCTTCATTGGAGGCTGATGATTCAGGGCCTGACATTGTATTTGTACCATCTAGAAAATGTGATTTCTGTACGTGGAGAGAGGAGTTAGTGTGGGTCCTGCCTTCCTCTTTGGGGTAATGGTTGTTGCACATGGACTTGGTATGAAAGAATCTCATTTGACTCTGCACTTCGTGATGTAGGTTATTGTCTTTAGAATTTTTAAGATGAGGCTTGGTATCTGGGCCTTACCACTTACCCTTCTTTTGTTCCAGGGTTTGGTTAATAAAAACACTAAGAACTGTGCCAAATGGGATCAAAATATCAGCTTTATTAAAGGTAAAGTTGGGTTAGAGATTGTAGGTTGGGCTTGAAGTCAGTATTGGTTTTCCCTCCACTGTGAATTGGCCTAGGACTAGAAAAGCCTAAGAATATAAATCTGCTGCTGTTCACCCAGGGAATTAGAACGTGGGTTCCTTTCCCTTGTTAGAAAAGAGAGGCGGGAAACAAACACTGGGAGAGCTTTCATTCTTTCTCTGATGGCAGAACTGATGATAAAGGTAAGGTCCATCCTAAGTGTGTAAGGGAGACCCAGCAGTAAGGTATAGATAAAGAAACAAGTGTAATAACTTACATTTTGACATTTACTCATATAAAATTTAAAGAAGATGGGAGAAAACTTTCACATTTTTTTAATTGTTGAAGCCTTTGGCAATAACTGGATAACTAGAAGGGGACTAGTATTCATTGAAATGATTCTGGCATAGTTCCCAAAACCTAGAGAAGAGATCTAGCACTGATTGTTTGGAAAGAACCAAAGCGCCTTCAGCTCTCAGAAGCAGTGGCGCATTAACCAGCAGCTGTTTTAGTTCCGTGTTTGTGTTTCCCTTCTTTCTGTTCATCAGGTAAAGAGCAGCTCTAGAGAGATTTCCCTTGCTTCAGCTTGGAGTCCTTTTCTTTTGCCACTCTCACTCAGTATGATAGGGACATAAGGGATTACTTTTGAGATCCTTGCTCCCTGACCACTGCAACCTATAGTGAGGAGTGGAGCAGAAGAGGTATAGTGGGAAGAAACAGCTGAGCCAACCAACGAGAAGTAACATGCATTAATTCATTTAGCTCTGCCTTAGTGAATGTCTCTTGGGTGTAATGTTTGCTTCTGAGTAGTAGGTAGAGACACACAAAGGCTTTACTCAAAGGACGTTTACAAACTACCCACAGAACTATAAGAAAAAGGGAAAGATAGACAACATAATCCTACCGGTGAGTTCTTGAGATGATGCTGAGACCGTAATGTAGATGTAAAGGCCATAGAGGTAGCGGAACGTAAAGCATTATCAGCAATCACAGTTTCTATGTCAGTTGTGGCAGAAAGCGTGTGTGGTAGTGTTCTTCTACTGAGAAATTTGACCAGAATCTCAGGTCATCCATATCCTTCCTGTGGCCTAGGTCATCACTAAAAACATTAATAAGGTTGTTAGGGGACCTCTGGTTTGTTTTCTGAAGTTTTTATGTTTCTAGCTCTAACCTTTCTTCTGTGTGCATATAACGACTATATATATATATGTGTGTGTGTGGGGTGTGTGTGTGTGTGTGTGTGTGTGTGTATGTATACATATATACATATATATATAGTGCATTTGTATATCTAAGAGTAAAACAATTCATTGGAAAACACATGTAAGGGTAATTGAAACATTCTAGCAAGTAAGTGTGTACTTAGGAATGGAAACAATCCTTGAATATTAACCATATATAAGTCCTTATTAAAAATGTACATCCCGGGCTGGTGAGATTGCTCAGCGGGTAAGAGCACTGACTGCTCTCCCGAAAGTCATGAGTTCAAATCCCAGCAACCACATGGTGGCTCAAAACCAGTCGTAATGAGATCTGACGCCCTCTTCTGGTGCGTCTGAAGACAGCTACAGTGTACTCATTTATAATAATAAACAAATCTTTTAAAAAAGTACATCCCTATTAGTCACTGCTAGGTTGTTGTGCTTTAGAACATTTGCTTCACACTGTATTTTTCCCAGTCCTTCAAAACTAGATTATAGCTTGCTATATCTTATTATGGTTTGAGAAACTTCGTTATACAGCAAGTATCAGTGAAATATACCTGTTGTCTTCTTAAAGTAAACATGTGGAGTATAGATGTAAGAGGGATTTTAATTACTTAGAGAATTGGTGTTTTTTTTTTTTTTTTCTTTATGGAAGTTAATCTATAGTCTGGCAAGTAGCATAAGTTTTTAAAGATTCTTGATTTTATGAAGGTAATTACCTTTAGTTGTCTTCAAATAAGAATAACATGTTCTTTTCTATATTTTAGAAGCCACCATAGAATATAGCAGGTGTATATAGGTTACTATGGTTGCTACATGTATGTCATGAAATCAGTCCAACCAGTAATATCCAGCATTCCCTTCTTGCACGACTAAGGAAATGGAGTGTAACAGAAAAGACCTTGCATGAGATTCTAGTAAATCCAAGTGTAATTTTATGCATTTTGTTTGTTTGATTTTATTTCAGATGTGTGTGTGCATACGTGTCTATGAGTGTGTGTGTGTGTGTTAGATTGTTGTGAAAAATGAGAAAGCTTGAAATATAAAACTGATATCTTAGGCATTGTCTTATGCAATTCTATATTATTTTATGAGGAAATAAAACTAAAAGGGAACTGTAATTAATTGCCTCACCTAAACTGAACTGAAGCAAAGCACAGTGAGGCTATAAAAACCCTGGAGTCAGTTGTCTTCTAAGATTTTAGTGTATCTTGGTGTTTACTAAGCTGTTGTCCTGACCTTCAGCAACAGCGTGGTCTTTCACATTCATTTCTTTTTGTGTTCCCAAAAAGGGAAGTAGCCACAAAATTACCAAATACTATCTGTTGTGAAAATGCTTTCTAAGCCTGTAGTGCTATATAAATAATGATGCTTTCCTGCTATTGCTGCGACTACATACATGTCATTCCATACTGTGTATTCAGCAAATATGAAAATACTACATGAAATACATTCACAAATATTTTAATCCAGTATTATGAATTCAGCTCCAAAGTAAGGTAAGTGTGACTATAGTTATTTCTTTGCCTTTAAAACTATGTTGAAGTTTGAGAAAATATGATATATGTTTGAAACCTTGTTTATTTCATGTTTATATGAATGTGCATATCTGTTTTTTGAAAGGAATAGGTCCAGATGGCCATATTGCTTTCAATGAGCCAGGATCCAGTTTAGTATCAAGAACGAGATTAAAGACTCTAGCAATGGATACCATTTTGGCAAATGCTAAATATTTTGATGGAGATTTATCAAAAGTGCCAACCATGGCTCTAACTGTTGGTGTGGGGACAGTGATGGATGCTAGGGAGGTAAGAATTTTTTTTCCTTTGAGGTTGAGTAATTATTGTGCTTAATATTTTAGATTCATCTAGTTTTCAATAAAAATGCTTAATTTTCAGTCACTAACTTGCCATTCTCATTGTTAAAAGTCAAGTAAATATAAGTGTTCAGTTATAACCCAGGTGCCAGGAGCCTTCTGTTCAGCTGCTACTTCATCTGCCTATTCATGCTTCACAGTTTGAGCTCCTACAATCTTAACTGTCTTAGTTAGGGTTTTACTGCTGTGAACAGACACCATGACCAAGACAACTCTTAAAAAGAACAGCATTTAATTGGAGCTGGCTTACTGGTTCTGAGGTTCAGTCCATTATCATCATGGCAGGAAGCATGGTGGCATCCAGGTAGTCATGGCACTGGAGGAACTGAGAGTTCTACATCTTGTTCAGAAGGCAAACAGGAGAAGGCTGGCTCCCACATGGCTAGGAGGGAGGGTCTCAAGGCCCATCCCCCCAGTGACACACTTCCTCCAACAAGGCCACAGCTCCTGATAGTGTCATTCCCTGTGCCAAGGATATACAAACCACCACAGTAACTGTGTGGTTCTGTTGTCATTTGAATAGTCTTGTGAAAGGGCAGATGGGAAAAGGGTATAGAGATAATGTCCTACCTACATAGTTTTGGAGCTTATGGGATGGATTAACATAAAATGCTTTTGACTACAGTTAGGAGGATTGGCTATCTTGGTTTCCCATAGTTCAGTCCCTGAGGCCCACATGCTGGAAGGAGAGAGCTGATGGCTACACACACACACACACACACACACACACACACACACACATAAATAAAAGGCCATTTAATATTTTTTGAAAGAAGCATTAGATTCAGCTGCCTTCTAAGGACTTCCTATGAGATTTTTGGCATGCTAATGACCTAAGAGACTTTCATTCTTGCACTAAAGCTCCAAATAAAATGAGTCATTAGAGAAGACCTAAATTGGCCAGTAATGTATATCTTTGTGCATGTGGTACGTTTCATTTTGGTTGTTTCTATAATAAATATTTCATCGTTATGACAACACTGTGGGTAATAATGTTTGACAGAGAATTAATTTAGAAGTCATTTTTGCTTGCCTCATATCAAGGTAATTTTTGCTTTAGGAGAGCACATAGTTTATTTTTTTAAAGATGTATTTATTTATTCTATGTAAGTACACTAGTTGTCTTCAGACACACCAGAAGAGGCCATCAGATCTCATTACAGATGGTTGTGAGTCAGCATGTGGTTACTGGAATTTGAACTCTTGACCTCTAGAAGAGCAGTCAGTGCTCTTAACCACTGAGCCATCTCTCCAGGCCAGGGTACATGGTTTTAAGGTGATTCATTGAATGTTAGTTAAGGTTCAGTTTCCCAAAGAAAATTAATTTGAATTATGATTTTATAAAGATACTTTGATCCATTCATGTTTCATTCATTTCCTATACTATAGAATATGGAATCATAAGCATACATCAATATAAATTTTTTTATTTTTAATATTTCAGAGCTATAACCATTTCAATTTTTTAATAATTATAATGAGAAAAAAACAAGTAAAGTAATCTAAACTCAGAGAGATAAGCAGTTCATGTTCTCATATGATCAGGGTTTAAGGAAGGAAGACTACTTGGGAAGAGTGGATAAGGAAAGGGCTGCCTTGTCTGGCCTCTGTGGGAGAGGAAGTGCCTAGCCATACAGAGACTTAAAAGTGCTAGGGTGGGGATACCCAGGGGGCCTCTCACTAGCTCAGAAGAGAAGGGGACAAAAGGGTTGGGGGAAGAATTGTGGGAGGCGTGACCCTGAGGGGGGCAGTGAGTCATATGTAAAGTGAATAAGTTGAAAAAAAAAAAGTGGAAATGATCCCTGTAGTGGTATGTCTTCAATCCCAGTACTTGGGGGGCAGCAGAGGCAGGCTCATCTCTGTGAGTTCGAGGCCAGCCATGTCTCTTGAAGCTAGTTCTAGGACAGCCAAGGCTACACAAAGAAACTTTATTTCAAAAAGAAAAGAAAAAGGGAAAAAAAGGAAATTATTTAAGATCTGTATTTGTGAAAATGTCATAATGAAAACCCATTATGTTTTATACTTACTACTGATTAAAAAGATAAAAAACTATAACACTATGTAAATGTAGGTACATTTGTTTTAGTTGTTGAAGGAATTGATAGCTGAAAAATTGTAAGGTCCCATCTGATATACACTTGCATGTTCTTGAATGATTTTACTGGTGCTTAGGAATTTAAAACCACGAACTTGTAGTTTCTGTTATTTCTAAGAGTATCTCACTCTTGTGCTTCAAAGGCAGTCTTTGTGTTTCAGGAGATCTGAAATTCTTAAATACAGTCTGTGTTTGGAATAGCATTAAAGATAAACCCGTTAGGTAAAACGAAGTCCATGTTCCTCTAGCTATTGTTCAAATCTCTGTATCTGTTGTTTTGGAGCACTTGCTTGTCTAATGTAGGACATATTGCTTAGCTGGACTAGAGATTTGGGGTGTTAGCCCATATTATATATTATTCATTGAGGACACATGAGCTCTTCTTTTCCAGTCAGGAAGTTCTTCTCTTTACTTTCCCAGGCATGTATTATATATTAGTGGTAAAGTATTAACTCTGGCCCTCACTTATATGCCGTAGAGCTCCCTACTCACTGTTAACACGTGATGCTCACGATTCCGCAGGTGATGATCCTCATAACTGGCGCACACAAGGCGTTTGCGCTGTACAAAGCCATCGAGGAAGGGGTCAATCACATGTGGACTGTTTCAGCCTTCCAGCAGCACCCGCGAACTATTTTTGTCTGTGATGAAGATGCTACTTTAGAATTAAGAGTTAAGACAGTGAAATACTTTAAAGGTGAGCATTGAATTTTAATATCCATATGAAATACTTCTCGTGGATGGTAAAGCTTAATAATTGGACTTTAACCTTTCCGTGGGGCCTGCTGAAAACTGGCATTATGCTAACAAAATAACCAAGATTTTCAAGGACCACAACTTCTCAGAAAAAACTTTTCAGGGTTTTCATGACATTTTTCTTTGAAATCTCATGAAGTATTTTAATATCGAATGTATGAGATTATTCAGTAATGTCTTTTCTGAGTCTTTGGGATTTTTTTTGTGTTTGTTTTGTCTTGTCTTGTCTTTTTTTTTCTTTTTCTTTTTCTTTTGGTAACATTTGGGAGTTCTGCCTCATCCTTCCATCTCTCATCCACTATTCCATCCAAGCTTCCTGATGTCAGACAAATCTATTTCAGTGTGCTAAAGTTACTATTACAGTCGGCACACTTTAAAACAGTATAAAATAAGTAGCAAATCAGTTTGTTTGCTTAGATGTCCGTGTGTTGATTTTCCTTTGCCTTTTTCCTGTAGAATTTATGAAGTAGCAATGAAAATGATTTTATGCTTGAGGGTTTCCACAGCATGAAGAACTGTTCAAGAGTCACAGCGTTAGGAAGGTTGAGAACCACTGGTCTAGATGATCCTCTACAAGAAATCCATGGAAATCCATGGCTTGAGTACCTTTACCTCTGCTGTCCAGCCTGTTGGGCCCTGTGATGGCTGACGTGCTGACCTGACGGGCTGTGAGGGCTCAGACTTCTCCTTTTCACTTGCTCCATACAATGGAATGCTTCTTCTTCCTTCTCTGATTTGAAGATGCCCCGTTTCCTCTTATGGGAACACTTCCCAGAGCTCTTTGCCAGTTTCTGGGACATGATCTTCACAATGTGGATTTTAGATGCTTTCTGAGGCCTTCTTAACAGGGAACATGCAGTTTTAACACCTTTCTCCCAAGTCCAATACCCAGTTTTCTGAAGAAACTAAATACCTTCCCTATACTTTTTATGAGTTTTTAATGGCCTTGAAAATTTAACTGATTGCTTTGCTTTCCAAACTATAAAATTTTACTTAGTTCATTGATTCTGTCAAAGACAATCTTGTAAGATCTTTGTTTTTCATTTTAAAAGATACATACTACTTAAAATGTGTATCTGGAAAAGAGGCTTTAATATATGATTCACAAGCATACATACCCATTAGAAAACTTCCACTCTAAAGCATACATACTAATTATAAAATGGTTATAACTTTCCATCCAAAATTATTCAAAACAGATGTCTGTGTTGTTTTGGTAAACATTCTCAGTATGCTATGGGTAAGTTTGTAATCAACCAGGTTTGTAGCTATGCATTCCAAAGTCAGTAAAGAGGCTAGGGACATGGCTCAGTTTAAAAAGTGCCTGCTTTACAATCAGGAGGAATCAAGTACAGATCCCCAGTATCTACATTAACAGGTAGAGCATGGTGGTGCATGCCATCTAACCAAGGGCTGGAAGTGAGACACAGCAATCTCTGGAACTTGCTGACCAGCCAGTTAACTCCAGTTAATGTCTCTATAATCAGTGAGAAACCTTTAACAATGAGGTGCAGTAATAAAGAGAGACATTCGACATTGGGACTCATACACATATGCGCTACCATGTTGCCACATACATTTCCCTCAAAAGATGCATAAGGAAGATTTTGGAAGGCATCTATCTTATTATGACAGTCTGGGTCCCCTATTGGCACCAACTAGAACCACTGCCATAAAATCAAATTTCTAAACAAATGTATATTTCATATTCAACTTTGCCAGCCTGCCACTCCAGTGCTCCTCAAGGCAAGCACTGAGGGTGCAGTGGGACTCCCAGAGCGTCTGCTTGGTTCCACTGATAATACATTGTAGTCCTTAGTTCCAGTAGACCTTGTAATCATATAAGCATGGGATATTGTCTTATAAATCTGTTCTTATGTAAAAGGTCAAAATTAACGAAATTATAACTAGACTTATGCTTTTTTCTTTTTTTAAGGTTTAATGCATGTGCACAATAAACTTGTGGACCCACTATACAGTATGAAAGAAGGGAACTGAAGAAGACAGAATTCTGCTTGGAAAAAAAAAAAGAACCTTTCCATATTGATAAAATTTCAGCTTATGCAATATGATAAAAATGGAGAAATAGGAAGACTCATTTACAAAGAAAAAGACCAGGGTGTGTTAAACATTCCATATTTAGAATGTGTCTGTTTTACACTAGGTTCTAGAAGTAATTGGATTCCAAAATTGTCTGGCTGTTACAAAGTATAGACCTATAAACAGTATAGCAGTGAAAGTGTGCATTTTAAGAGATTCTGCACTATCAGGTCCTGTCAGTGACATCATGTCTGACTTTTCTGCAGACACTCCAAGCCTTTCCAGTGTCATTCTGCTATCATTACAAACCATCACTTTTGGAATGGATACTTTTTGTGCATCATACACATGCTTTTTGCCTGTAGTTGCCTTAGTCATCTTTCTGCAGTAGCGTCTGGACTTCACAAGTCCTGCTATTCACTAATGAAGGAAATATGAAGAGATGACAGTGCCCTAAGTAGTTTACATCCTTTCAGAAAGTATGTGTAAATGCATGCTTCTATGCACCTTCTTATGTAGTACTTTTTTACAGATATGCTTATTTTTATTTAATGACCTGGGTTAATGCCCTTAATAAGTATATTGGCAATTATGAGCTTTATACCTAGCTACAAATTAAAGGAAATCCTTTTGAAAAACACTTTCTGATTATTGTTAAATTTTATAAGTCATCCTTATATATGTCTAAAGAGATATTAAGTATGTACTAAAATAATTACTGTAAACATTTAAATTGCAATAACTTGCATAATTAAGTTGCAAATAAAAATATTGTTTTCTATCTTTAAGACAAAGTTTACAATAAAACAATTATCTCATTTTCTTTCTAAAAGTGAAATCACATTCATGTGAGAGACTGTTAATGGTACCCATGACACTACATTTGCTTCTAATTTGTTGCCGTCATGTAGTTAGAAAACTGAAGACAGTACCTAAGAAGGAAAAGAATGGAGGCTGGAGAGATGGCTTAGTAATAGAGGGTACTTGCTGCTCACACAAAGGACCTGGATTCAGTTCCCAGCACTCACAGGGTGGCACACAAACCCATTGTAGTTCATTTCAAGGGTTCCTCTAATGTCCTCTTGTGGTCCCTGAGGGCACCAGGCATACAAATACTTCAGATTGCATACACACAGTAAAAATAGTAATGTCACCAATAATGGTGCTTTAATTCCCAGTGATATCTTAACAGCTGTTACTCATGAAACTAAGCCAATCCTATATATATGCATGAATATTAATATGCATATATATATTTGGGAGACATCAAACAACCATGGGAGTACAAAGGTATTGTACAAATTACCGAAAGCTGAGAAGCCCCGTACAATAGGGTTTCACATCCCAGAGCACTTAAATATATATTCTGGAACCTCTTTGGATTCATAGCACCATGCTCTTTCTTCTGACCTTCAAATTCATGTTTCCAATAACCTGCTGAAGAGCACCACATAGGAATACTATGGACTATACTAAAATTAAGCCGAGTCCTAAATCTCTCTTAGGCTGTTCTGCCTCCCTACTTAGTATTGAAACTGGTACACCATTCAGCACCCCACAAAGTAGAAGTTAGCCATATTGTTGTTCTTCCTCTCTTTCACCGTTTCAGTCTTCCCTTAATAGACATATAATCACACTGCATCACTATCTTCTCACTGCTAAGACAAAATACTTGGCAGAAACATAATCAATTTGCTCAAGGGGTCTTTATGCCCTTAACATCTTGTAGTTAACCAGTCAATCACTAGCCTCATCCATCCTGCAGTAATGATTTTGACAATAACATGTTTACTCAAGATTACCCCACCTTTGGCAGTATAGCATCAGAGTGAAAAGTTAATGGTGTCTTATGTACCACTCATTCCCGCTGTGCTCCAGAGGCCTAAAAAAAGATCTTTCATTCTAGCATTGATGCTGTCTCACAGTGTTTTCTCCTCAGTACTTCCCTAACCACTGTAGCATCCTAACTTACTCTGATATACTATTAAAAGGCTTAGAAACCATGGAAAATAAGTCATATGTAGCAATAATCTTTGTCTTTGAAGCAAAACCCCCATTATTTGGATTCTGTGTATCACCAGAGGATAAAAGTGACATCTTATACTCTGCTGTTACAGAGACTGAAGAAAGCACATAAAACTCCACACACTGGCTAACCCATACCAAATTTTATAAGTGGCACTTATTTTTTGTCATATGACTATACAAATTGTGATTCTAGAACTCGAAGGAAGAAGCTCAAGGTATATAACTCAAAATTAAGCCTAGCAAATGTTTTCTACTGTTAGTACAATGTTAATTCCTAAAGAATTATGGGCTAAAGAATAGCTCAAGCGTTACATTGCAGAGATTGTATATTAGGACACATGCACCAGTTTTTGACTTTCCCTTAGCAATGTAAGAACAGAGCACTTTTAACAACTGCATTGTCTTAGTTTCCAAATATATTACCATTTGGAAAAAATACTATGGTGGGAATTTGGTATTTTACCCCTAGCAAATCAAGCTAGGAGAAGTGAGATGGTTTATGATGTAATAGGATAAATTAAGGCTACCTAACTTTTAAATCCTCGCTTTAAAATCCCATCAAAATGCTAAGACTCATTTGTAACCGTTTTTGCTACCAGATTTATGCCATACTCAAGATAGACGGCAGGAAATAAAATACAATATTCTTTCTTGCAGTAATAAATTTTTCAGTTTGTTATGAATGAACATGAAACTAAGGCATTTATTAGCTGTGTCATTTAGGTATGTTCAGGTAATAGCTACTAATTTATTAACAGCTGCTGAATGTATGTCATTTTGCAGGAATGTATTCAGAATGTCAAGAACAAGATTCAGAAATGCTTGCTTAAATGTATAGGCATAAACAGCTAGAACAAATGTCTAGTAACACATTCTTTGGAGTCTATTTCTTAAAAACCAATTCATATATATCAGATAAAGTGTTGGAGCTAAAAACTGTGATACAAGGTGATTTTGGAAAGTTGTTAATAGATGTAATTAGGGCTCTTTTTAGTATCTGTAAGAAAACCCATGCATAAGTTGAAGATAGTAGCAAATGGCTATAAAATCCCAACAATGGGAAGGCTAAGGTAGAATGACTGTCACAAGTTTGAGGTATGTGGTGCTTTGAACAAAAATGGCACCCATAGACTTGTGTGTGAATGCTTGGCCCATAGGGAATGGTACTATTAGGAGGAATGGCGCTGTGTCCCTGTAGAATCCAGCTTTGAGGTCTCATATGCTGAAGCTAGGCTTGGTGTGACAGTCTCCTGCTGCTGCCTGTACATCAAAATGTAGAACTCTGCATTACTTCTCCAGCAGCACGTCTACCTGTACATTACCATGCTTCTCACTCTGACAACAATGGACTAAACCTTTAAAATTATAAGCCAGCTCCAATGAAATGTTTTCCTTTCTAAGAGTTGCTGTGGTCATTGGTATCTCGAATCAGCAGTAAACCCCTACTTAAGGCATTGGGCTAGCCGCGCTACATGGCAGGATCCTACCTCAAGACTCTAAAAACAAACAAAAAAATAAGACAAAAAAGTATTAAAAAAAAGTTTAAAATTCACTGTGATTAAATGTATAACATCCCGCCCTCACAAATGTTTAAAATGTACTAACCTTCTTTAACTTCCAAAGTCACCTGTGAGGGGTGTAGTAACAATCTCAGTTTAAAGACAGGTAAGGCATTTTGTTGAGATTACTAGTGAGTATTAGAACATAAAAGACAGAATAAGCAATGTAGCAGACATTTAACCTCTTCTCTATCAACACGTCACCACTTCTCAACCTAGGGTCAAACAACCCTTTCACTGAGGTCGCATATCAGACATCCTCATTTCAAGTATTTACATTATGATCTACAAAAGTAGCAAAATTACAGTTATGAAGTAACAACAAAACTAGTTTTATGGTTGGGGTCACCACAACATGAGGCACTGTATTAAAGGGTCACATTATTAGGAAGGTTGAGAAGCACTGAAGTAGGTCATAAAGTATTAATACGTGTCTCAGAGTTTTCATTCTGTTGTCATTATAAATGAGAAGAAACAGAGAACCCCTGCTTCCTTGAGTCATTTATTAGGCTGGGTTTTCAGGACTTTTATAAAAGCATCTTTTGGAATCTCAATGTTGCCAATCTTCCTCAGCTTTTTTTTCCCTTCTGACTGTCTCTTCAAAAGTTTCATTTTTCGGGTAATATCACCACCATACTGAAAAATAAGAAATCCAAATTGGTTCAAAGGAAATGATTACATAATTACATCAAGAAAACATCACAATCGTAAACATGTCATTATGACCCACAGGCCCTCACTTGACCTCTCCTCAACAATCAGTTCTTTTCATTTAGGATAAACATATTGTATTGCTACAGCCTAATGCAGACTTTCAAATGCAGACCTGGCCAGAAACTCTACCAGAAAAAGCAGCTATCCAAAAATCAATGTAGCAAGGTAGATTTCAATTCCTACTCTCTTTTAACTGTAAGAAACAATCACTATACATATACTATTTCATTATGTATAAAATTATGGAAGCTTAACAAAATTATCTTTTAGATGGTATTAGAAAAGAGAAACTGAAAAACATTTGAATATGTAGTTAAAATGAAGACTAATGTGATTAAACAGAAATTTACCCATTTAAAATGAAACTTGGAGAAGAAATGCATGGTATATGAAAACTAAAACAGGAACCAGTTTATAACATCTTTGCTCTTAAAGCAATTCAATTGAGTAAAGTAGAAAGATACATACACATTTTGCCAAAACATTTTTTCTGTAGGCTTTCACACTGTAAAAGAAGAAATACAGTTTAAAAGCATAATTTCTATACACAGATATACTTTTGAGAAAATAATTAGTGGTAGTGTTTAGATAAAATTGCCTTATGTACCTAGGTCAAATGTTTGTGTATTTATTTCCATATACTCAGTTGTCTGACACACAAAAATATTTATTTTAATGTCCCCATATCCTTTAGTAAGAAAGGTCATTGCTCGAGGAATGTATAAGAAGGAATATGTGAAATTCATGACTTTAATTAAAAAAATACATTATTCCCAGTTCAACCTAGAAATACTTTGAATAAAGTATTTTAAAAAGCTAAATCATTATATTCAGACCTGACTGTAAATGGATAGTGACTACTAAAGGATTTAATGCTAAATTTAGTATTTTATAAAACTATTCTCAAGACAAACAACTGTTAATGTATCCAACCATCAATTATACTACTATATTATTATGACATTTCCATGATCACTAATTTTGAAAGTGATCCTTTTATTAAGGGATTCTTTTAATATTTTTTTAAATATCTATTTGGTTTTCTTAATCTACTTTCAATATAACTTATGTACAAGTGACGATATGCTAACTGCTCTACTTTCTAGGATAGTCCCTGGAATTCTGCCTAATTTCTACATTTTCTTGGATACAGCATATCTGAAACAAAATAGCATTTAAAATGAATTATTCCCATAATGGGCATACATTTAATATATTATTATTCTATATATTTATTATATATATTTATATTTATGTGTATATATAAATGTCATTTAACTAGTACTGATACATTAGGCTTAGGTTATACTATAACTGAATAGCAATTCCCAATTTGTCATAACTGAGGAGACAGAATATCCAGAGTCATAAGATTCCTAACAGCTGGGTGAGAGGAAATGCTACCAGAGACTAGACTTGCTGCTACAGGAGCCTGATTTTCAACAATACTAGCATTCTTTGAAATTTACCCTATTTTCCATACCCATACTGTAAACCACGTGAGGGGCCTAACCTAGAAAACAAAACCTAACATGGCATTTATAACCTCTTCTGATTTACTGCTTCAGAAAAAAACATTTTATTATTATGTTTAGGTTCTGTTCTTATCACAATCTATCTGAACATATTATAATCTATTGAATGGAACCTTACAGAAATCCCTTAACCTAGAAATTCATTGGAAATGAGCAGGAATTTTTTAAACTTTCATAAGTTGTACAATTGTATCATCACTTAATATAAGTAACCCAAAGTAATAAGACATTTATCATCTCATGATCTACACAAATAAAAAGCATACACCACGATTAAGTTACAAGCTTAGTCTTGTTTTCTGTGTATATTGTTTCTAAAGCCAGCCTCAGAGGAAACTGAATTTCCACTCACGTTTCTCTTGCAATTACTTTGCTTCCAATAGCAGCTTGAATTGCTATCTCAAATAGCTGTCTGGGAAGAGAATCCTTCAGCCGCTCACATATGCTTTTGCCAACAGTGTATGCTTTCTCTCTGAGACAGAAAAAATATAGCTACACTAAATATAAATATTTAGATAATCTTCATAGTCCAGTGTAGTAATTAACAGTAAGGTGAATTTTAAGAAGTTCAAATAGAACTCAACACTTTGTACTTAATTGGCATTTTCTATAACTATGTATTAATCTATATTATAACCTACAATTGCATGGATACAGCATAATATCAGTCTGCTAGTTTGTGAACACATATATTTGACTTTTTCATTATCATAAATGATTTTCATGAATATGAAAATATTTTTATCATTATAAAACTAAATCATAAAATTAAAACACTTTCCCTTTAACACAGTAAAGGGAAATTATTTCCATGCTACCATTCCTTTGGCTATAATTCTATATTTTGTTTAGTAATAGAATGGTTTGTGATCACCATGATTTCCTCACCTTGCATATCCAGAAGACAGGGACTTCAAGGAGTGTTAAAAATCTACCACAGTTTCATTCAAAAGGAAGAGATATTTAAACATAACTATTTTCATCAATAAAAGCCATATCTTTCTGATGTAAAAGCAGAAGGAAAATGAGTAGATTAAAATCCATTTGAATTATCGTTCAATATTTTACGAAGTGTATCTGCTGCAGTGGGTGAGGAACCATCAACTACAGGAAAACATCCACACGACTGTGCTCACAGCTGGTGATCTCGTACTCTGCTTACCTATGGACCACAGTTACTAGCTCTTCCACGATATTTCCATTCAGCAGAATATCCATTTTTATTAGTTCTGCAGTCTGGTAACCGGCATCTTCATAATCAAAACTAACAAGGACAACAGAACATGGACAAGTGTGATACTGTCAGATTATACTCAGCAAACTCCTTTTTCCTTACAATCTCCATTACCTGCTCTTCCCTGAAGAAACTTGATAAAATTATCACCACACATAAAGTTTCATTTAATGGATGTGTATGTCCATAGTAAAGAACCAAATGCATCAACCCTCATTTATGAAATTGGGGCCCTAAGTACAGGGACTATAAATCCATAGAGAGAAGGAAAAGGAAGGAACAAGTTGAAGTGAACTAGGAAAATCAGTCACCAAAACCAAGTCAGCTCCTTTGTAATATTGCCAGCTGTTGGTGGTCCTCACCTAACTCTATTTTCATGGGTTGCTGAGTTTTCTATTGCTAATGACAACACATGTAGATAATGCACTGATAATGCCATTAAGCAAGGGCACTTGGGTTTCCTACACAGATCTGCAGTTTGGACATTAGTTTTTGTCAGGATCCAAAGACATGTAACACATATGAATCTAGTACACACCGAGTAGTTACAGCAAAGCTTAATCAAGCACAAATAAGAACACTCATGTTAGCTGCTCTTATCAGGGTGGTCCAAGTTAACAGTGCTAGTCCAGTGTTTAATTCATAAGCCATTGTAGCCAAACGCAGTATAAGAGTGCTATTTAATACTCAACTTATATTTTTATTTGGCTAGGTTTCATGTACTCCCTTAAGATACACAGATTTTTATAAGACCGAGCACATATTTCTGGGAGGACCTGTTCTAGACTACAACATTGTTAAGTGCAGTACACATTTAACATTTCTTCATACTCTATATCAATTTTTCAATTAAAAGCACATGCTCCATGGATCGATCAATATACATACATATTCAAATGTTATTCAGTTACAGGTATTTTTGAAATTATGTTCAACTCTTAAGCCACATGGGCTGTAACCTCTGACTGGATTACAGTCAGAGGGTGCTTCCCTTTCGGAGAGTACCAGTCTGAGACATCGTAAGCCCTTTTCCTCCTGGAAGGAAACATCAAGGTCTGGATAAAATCTGTAATGCTCTACACTTCCGAACCTTATCCTTCTGAACTGGCTTCAAGAGCTGAAATCAGTAAGACAGCAGAAGCATAAATCCTTACAATCAGCATTTTCAAACCTTTGAGATGTTTGTGATGACCATCATCTCCTTACCTTGCATATCCAGAAGACAGAGACTTCAAAGAGTCATAAAAATCTACCACAATTTCATTCAAAGGGAAGAGATATTTAAGCATAACTCTATTTTCATCAATAAAAGTCATATTTTTCTGAATTGCTCTTCGTGCCTAAAGAAAGATAACTTTAATGATAATCCATACAAATATTGACATGAATAAATTAAAATATTAATCTCCAAAGTATAATTTCTATAAATAAAAGTAAACAAACTGGAATAGTATTATTTAATGGTCTACCAAAGATTTATAAGCAAGAGTTTTTAATACGGAAAGAAACAACACTACTTTGTATTTCACTTATATTTGTTTTAAACTAAAGCTTGTAATCTCTATTTTTAAAATCACATGTTCACTTTCAAGTGCAAAAATAAACTAAATCACAATAGCCCCTTTGGAATAAGTATGTAACTTTCTTTCATTCCTTTGACTAAACTATCCAGCTAATAGTGGTAAGCAAACTTAAAGCCAGTGTGTAAAGGAAAGTTCTCAGCAGAGGAACTCCTATGAGATACAAGCTGATGAGCACTGCTCCAGAATCCCACTTTGTGTTCCTACCTGACAAAGCGCCATTATTTTTCCAGTGTACTCAGTCGGTGTAATGACAGTGCCCAGAACAACAGGCTCCAAATACTCTGAGACCTTGGACTTATCAGGGAACTGTGCAGGGTTGATGATTGTGATCTCCTTTTCTTTATATTCCTAAAAACAAGGCAACAGTCTTTAAGAACAAACACTAACACAATGGTGTTTCTTAAAGCTTTGCTTTTCACATTTTAGAACGTACTGAATGTACTGCAAATAACAAAGTAGCAGCCATAACAGCAAAACCACATGAAGATTAGACTATCACCTAATACAACTTCCTTCTAAGAAACAACTAAAACAAAAGTCTTCCGATGACCACCTTTTAAGTTTCTTAGTAACAATAATACTAAATAGACTACAGCATTTTGGTTACTAAAATTTATAAAACATACCATGAACCATATAAAAAAGTATGACAAATATGACATTTTAGGGTAATATAATTAGTATATAAAATCAGGTTATTTATGCTCAAGGTAGCAGTGGTTTAAATGAATAAATTATAAATTGTGACTTATGTGAAATACATTACTGCTTCTATTACAAACTTAAAAATTTCCTATAAGAATGAATATTTTACATTTTATAACTTCAATTATTTATGACCAACATTATCTTTCAAATCCTGTGCTGAATTATAATGGTCTTTTCATTACTAATTCTTTTTACTATCACTACCAGACTAATTTTGATAATGAAGAGATTGAGCTAAGAAACATGAATTAGTTTTAGAAAGGTAATAAAAAATTTTTATTAACTTTTACTAAAAAAAAATAATCAATCTTAATAGAGCCTTACAAACAAATAAAACATTTCTCTTGTATTTTATATATACATGTATACATCTTTACTAAATTTTCCCTTTCAGCTGATACAAAATAGAAGTAAATAGTGCAGTACCTTTATTAATTTTGCAGAGGAAAGAACAGCTTTGTATGGAACAGTAGGGGTCGTCAAAATGACAGAAGCGTTATATTCTTGCTCTAGTCGCTGGTTGAAAACCTCCATATGTAAAAGTCCAAGAAATCCCAATCTGGAGACAAGGGGGCAAAAAACCACCAAAACTCCTGTAAATGTCTATGTTCCATAGGGCTGTGTGCTGTTGTGAATACATTGCTACTTTGTAGGAAAGGGGTAAATAAAGATTCATTCTATCAATTTGCATTTCTTATATAATTTTATAAAATAAGACCCAAATCTTCTGTGAATCCATTTTAAATTACCCATAAAACATGAATGTACTTGAGACTTAAGCAGACATTAAGAGAGTTATTTATCTTACTCAGAAAAAGTGGAAACACAGTTGATCTTAGGCCTGTGAGCAAGCCCACATGGTGTGCATACCCACACATACATGTGTACATATACACAAAAAGAATATTTGTAGAGACAGGTGGATCTCTGTGAATTTAAGGCCAGCCTGGTCTACACAACTAGTTCCAGGGCAGCCAAGGCTATATAGTAAGACCGTGTCTTAAACCCCCCATCTACACCTCCAAAAATATTAAAAAAATTTAGTCTGCTCTTCAGAAATGTTCATGAGCAACACATCCAATTAGAAGGTATTTTCCTATAAAATGTGACTCTGTGATATGAACGTCCCTTACCTCCAGCCAGCTCCCAGGGCCAGACTACTATCCCGATGTACTGTCACACTAGAGTCATTTAAAGTCAGTTTTTCTATAGCACTCTTCAGGTTATTGTATTCAGACTGGTCTATAGGGTACACTCCTGGGGATACAAACATATAGAAAGTACTGTCAAGTTCAAAATTAATCACTGGCATTCACATTATTTTTCTGTAATTGGCTGCAAGGTTATCTTAGATTCCATTAGCATTAATGATATACAATTGTGGTCACACTACAAATATTGATTTTATGCATTCAGAGAAATACAAAAAGAAGAAAAATAATGTAAACAACCATGGGAATTAAGTTTACTAATAATTAGGCCAAGTGCAATTATTTTAAAAAACAAAAGAACAAAATAATCTACTACTTTGAGTAAAAACGTTAGTAGATGGGAAACAGCACCAGAAATGAAAACGACACTAGACTTAGTTTCTAGGTCAATTACTAAAGTAAATGTGAATCTGGCTTTTAGAAATGTACTGCCTAAAACTATGGGCGTTACTACTGATTCTGCTGATTCTCTTTATGTCCTGCTTATGATACACTTTACAAACCTCCTGAAATCCAAATGACTGAGCCTGTGTAAGCACAGCAGTCATAAAGTTCATGACCTCTGCTGAGAGGAGACTGTGAGGAGAAGGCGGGGCTTGCTAACCTAGTGGGACAGAGTAAGCAGAGGCACCTCACTATATGAAGATGTGCAATGGTCAAAGTACTACAGGATCTGAGGTTACACACAGTAGAGGCTACAGGGCCGTCTACCTGATCCACAGGAACACAGTGTCACTAAAGAAAATGGCCAAGACAACGGAATTCGCTACTAAACTGTCATCTAAGCATCCTAACAAAAGAAAAATTTCAAATATAATCAACTAACTTCTCAGAAAAATAAGAAAATTCGTGTTACTAAGATCTCCTATATAGTCCCTTCATTCTTAAGGAAACCTAAATGATCTCTCATATAAAAATGTTACCATGATATCTAGAAATATCACATACCATATAAGCAAATAAAATGTCATACATATACATATATGTATATATGTGTGTGTATATATATATATATATATAT
>NW_022196905.1:62605238-62618085 GCF_008632895.1 Mastomys coucha | reverse complement strand
TATATATATATATATATATGTATGTTACAAACAGATCTGTAATAATGTATATTATCTTGTACATTTATTTTCACCACAGAAACATTTTTAATTAAAAAATATTTTGGCCCCCTGTCTTCAATTTGTGAGCTTCTCACCTGCAAATACCATTGGCTTCGCTGATTTAAACCCAGGCAAGGGCTCCACTGGATGATTATGTAAGTATAATGTGTCTCCTATTTGTGCTTCAGTGACATCTTTCATCCCAGCAGTCAGAAAGCCCACCTGGCCTGCATATCTAAATAAAATCAGTATATGCAAATATTCACTGCTTTTCTGTTGTCAAGTGCACACTCACAGTTCTGCCTCCCTAGGAAACTCACACCTTCCCAAACAGTAAGGGCCACATACAATCTTCAACCTCTAAGCTCAGCAGGGAACCAGCAGCGTGCGCGTCTCATCCATTGCTCATAGTCTCTACACAGACCTAAACCTTCTACAAACTACACACTAGTTCCTGTAAAACTGGTACACTGGTATACTATAAAACTGGTACACTGGTATACTATAAAATTGGTACACTGGTATACTATAAAACTGGTACACTGGTATACTATAAAACTGGTACACTGGAGAAAAATTCAGGAGACTGTCATGTCTGTTATTATGTGACATAAGCTCATTAAGGGGAAAAAAGATAAATATTTAACCAAACTGAAAAAATATAAATATGTAACAAGTCTATTATACAACTGATTTTCACATGAAAAGAACATATTCCAAGAATTCAGTTTTAGTTTAGTTAAAAAAAACAAGAGTAACAAATAGTAACAAATAGTAACAATAGTGACAAACTCATGTGCATGTAGGTTGCAAGAAGAACATTCAATGAAGATGCAATAATTAATGTTCAATATCTCTACTACTATATATGTGTGTATATATAACATGCATATTACATAAACACATATATGTATACATATGTATATGTATAATACAATGCATATATTACAACACACAGACTTAATTTAGAAATACTCAATAATAATAACATTAAAATGAACTGACTCAAAATGTGGTGATTCACATGAGGCTTTCTAGACACAGCACGAAACTGGAATATGATCCATGTACTCAGAATATTTGACACCTTCGCTTTCAGAGACAACCTGACAAACATAAACTAAGTGCCTGATGTCATCTTCTCAGTATCAGTAGCCACTCAGCAGCTGTTTCACAACTAACTCAATATGCTTTAAATATTGAAATTAAATATTAATTAAAATAAATTTTAATTAATCTAGGTTTAACCCTAAATTCCAAGGGGAAGAAAAGAATGTTTTTTTTAAACAGTTTATAGCACCTTATACTGCAAAATTTAGTTGTGATGAGATTAAATGTAAAAGGAACAAAAATCTACTGGATAATAGTTGAGGAGCCCTAACTAGTATTTAATTGTTCTATCAATTTAACAGGACCAAGTCTGTTATCACTAATAATCACTAAGATCACTAAATAATCATTTAGATCACTAAGCACACAAAAGATCCTTTTAAGTATCTGGATGTATATTTGCATAGATCATCAGTTTTCTTAATTCTACATTATGATCATTCTGAACATACTGAGAGAAACATGTAAATTTATTACATATATTAAACAAATTACTTACAATTTATGAGTTGGCTGTTCATTAGGATTCAAAATGCCTACTTCATTGACTTCATATGTTTTTTTAGTATGTGCAGATATAATTCTATCTCCCTTGGAAACCACTCCATCAAACAGTGCTATATTGGCTATCACACCTCTGTACTGGTCAAAGGTGGAATCAAATACCAAAGCTTTCAGTGGGTTTTCACGATGTACTTTTGGACTATTATAAAAAAAAAAAAAAAAAAAAAAAAAAAGTAAAAAAAAAAAAAAGATAAATGCCTATTTTTCAACCGAAGAAATATTTTTAATTTTGAAAAGAAATTACTCAAAAGTCAAAGCAACAACTTCTATAAAATATATTAAATTCAGCCATCAGTTTTACATTTTGAAATTTATGGATGTATACTCATTATGAAGCAGACAAATGCCAATGTACTTCAGTCTTATACCATGGCTATTGGACAGTGCCACCACCCTTGCCTTTTCCTATCTTATTATATTGAACTTGACTTCTTTACATTATTAAATGCAAAACTGTATCCCAACCTACTGCAGGATTGCTTGCCATATTCATTAGTTTAAATTGACATATCAAGTTGATGGTCTATTAATCTAAACTAGTACAGTATAAATGTCTATAAATTATTAAACTCTAAATCTACTTTAAACTGTTAGACATGAGTGAATAGTGTAATAGCAAAATGCTTACGGAGGTATTCGTTCAATGACAGCCTGAAGCACACTGTCAACGTTGGTTCCAAGTTTCGCAGAAATCTGAAAGTGTGTAGAAACCAAAGAATTGAGATTTAAGGCTGCACTTGTCCTTCCTGGGGCCTCCTCATTTACGATCAGGAGGAAGAATTCTCTTACTCATTTGTATGAACACAGAAAAAGATTAAGGCTATCTTTCCATCGTTAGGTGTTCATGGCAATATAGTTCCAGGAGTAAAGTACAAGAGTATTCTTAGTGTAGTGTGTGCAAAAAGCAATGGAATAAGAATTAAAACATTTTTTAATGAGTAAAATAGCTTTTAATAGAATGCATCACTCTAGCTAAATACCTATCAAGTCCAAAAATACCAGCTTTTCAAAGACAAAAATTCTACATAGACAAAATAACTTGTGAGAGTGATGCTAAGGGCTGGAGAGATGAAGCAGAGGTTGAGAGCACTTGCTTCCTCTTAGAGCACACCAGGATTCTGGTCTAGCACCCACAGCAGAAATCTCATACCTCCTGAACCTCCAGTTAGATGGGATCCAACTCCCACATCTGTACTCCTTGGGCAACTGTATATGCTGCACAGTTTTGGTGCTTTGGTAATTATACACATAGGTAAAATTAAGTAAATAGATTCTTAAAAAAAAAAACAAAACAAAGTAAGAATTAATGCTAAAGTGAGTTTCAAGTTTCAAGGCTTTGTTTTAGTCCTGACATAGGCTAAATCTGTGATCTTAGGCAAGTGATTAAATATTTAAGCCTTAGTTCACTTAAAAGTAATACAGCAACAATTCTGTATATTCTCACAGTATTTAGGAGAGTTTTCTCACCTGAATCTAATATAATAAGCACTCTAAAACTAAAAAAGTGTTAAGAGTGCAAGGGAACAAACACTATGAAATTTCAGGTAAGTCAATCTCCTGAGATTTTCCAAAGAATCATCAATAGTTGTGCTGCCTAGTTTTATGTCAACTTGACAGATAGTCATTTGAGATGGTAATCTCAGCTGAGAAAGATCAGGTTGTAGACATGAGTGTATAGCATTTTCTTAATTAGTGTTTGATGGGAGAGGACCCTGCCCATTGTAGGTGGTACCACGCCTGGGTTAGTGGTCCCAGATTCTATAAGAAAGCAGGCTGAGTGAGCCATTAGGGGCAACCCAATATGCAGCACACCTCCATGGCCTCTGCTCCATCTCCTGCTTCTAGGTTCCTACCCTGACTTCCATCAGTGATGGCTAAATGGAAGTATAAGCCAAATAAGCCATTTCCTACCCAAGTTACTCTGGTCATGGTATTTCATCAAAGCAATAGGACAACTAAGACAATCACCTTTAAGAAAAAGTATTTACCTTAATACACTCCTCACTAGGGATATCAAACACTTTCTCAATCTGCTTTCCAACCCTTTCAGGATCAGCATTCTTCAGATCGATCTTTAAACAAAATTATTTAGTGAGCATAGTAAAAATAAAAGTAGTCCATAGTAATAGTACTTGGAGATCAACAGTTTATGGTTTAACCTAACTGACCTCTCTATGACTTTTTCAAAAATATTTAAAATAATCTGTATACCATCAACATGATTTTAGTAACCACGACTACAAAAAAAAAAAAAAAAAAAAAAAAAATCAAGCAACCAAAGAGACAAAGAAAAAATAATGTAAGCAGAACAGAGTATACCAATTAAGACCATGAGAACAGATTTTTAAGGTAAGGTCAGATATCAAGCTATTTAGCCATATTTTCCACTTGGCAGTGATATCAAGAAATGCAACTTAATGCAATTTGAATTTTTAAATTAAGATCTTAACTTTACACTACTGGACAGACTTATGTGTGTTAAGTTATTTTGACCTGTTTCACAGACTGTACTGAGTCTTAGCTCTGAGCCCCTCTTCTCCAGAGCAGTTGTGACTGGCACCTCTTTATCTGCCTTGTACCCCTTCCCTACAGGAATGGCTTTTTCTCAGCCCATGCAGTTCAGACAAACCATTTCAACTCTATGCAAGGAATATTTGACCTGCAATCATATCACATGAAATTCAGAGGTAAATCCCACCGATAATCTGAATGAATAGTAACTACAGGTCCCTGATATTATATATATATATATATATATATATATATATATATATATATATATATAAAGTGCTATACTTTACAGTTAAACACTAGATATCTTTAGAAGGTAAATTAAGTAATAGCATTGGTGTCTCATTTTGATTACCTTGTTTATAACTGGAATTACTGACAACTGTGCTTCAAAAGCAAGAAAGAAGTTCGCTACAGTTTGAGCTTGAATACCCTGGAAACACCAAGACAAGAGAGACCAAGGTGAGTGTTTTGACACTAAATGTACCACAAACTTACTAGTTCAATGCTTGCCATATATCTTCATCAAACTGAGATTTTAGATCATGCTAATAAAATGACACAATATGCCATCTACCTGCCGGAGCCATGCCTTGCAGGGACTGTAAGACCTACGCCTTCCTCACTGTGCTTCCTGAGCAGTGAGTAGTTTAGCCCACCAACCCCATGTGTAAGCATCACCACTACATTGTGCTGCTTTGCTACAAGACAAAGGCAATGAGGCCAATGAGTCATAGACTACAATCTTCAAAACTGTGACCCAAATAAACTTGCCTTTACAGGTATTTTACAGATTTCTATATAGCTGTAGAAATCTGAATCATACCACTTCCTACATTTCTGTACCATTTGTGTTTTAGGGTTCAAAACCAACATTACCACTACTAAAGAAATAGTCAAACTAAGCAGAGTGAGTCAGCACGTCCATTTAACAATATTAAATTAGATTTAGGGTAAGTAATACAATAAATCTGTATTCAAATGTAAAGTTGTATTTCCAAAATGTATTTTAAAATCTTTATGAAACAACCAGTTGGGCATGTCAGATCACATATAATGCGGGCTCTTACCTCATTTGCATCGACCACCAGTAAAACACCTTGGCACGCAGACAGTGACCTGGACACTTCATAACTAAAATCAACATGGCCCTAAAAAGCAAACATGGGTACCTTTAAGTATTAGCTATATATTTTAAAGGAATAGATATTATAACTAGTCTATTGATATGACAAAAATAAATAAAATGTGTTTTTTTGTGAAAACATTGAAAACAAGTTATATTAGCATAAAAACAAGACAACAAAAAAGAAATCAATGATAGTTGTGCAAAATTTAGCCCCCCCCCATGAAAGAATTTCGATTGCAATACTAAAAAGATTAACTAGCAATCTTTGCAGAGACAATATGAAACTTACTGGTGTGTCAATGAGATTTAAAAGGTACTGCTTTCCTCCAAAGCTGTAAAACAGAGATGCTGTCTGCGCCTTCACAGTGATTCCTCTTTCTCGTTCCACTTGTAATTTATCAAGAACCTGCTTATTTTTCTTTGTCTTATCAATTGTTCCTAGAAATAGAAGCATTCACTAATTTTTCTGGGCTTTAAAACCAAAACCATTAAACAATTAACAGAAAACATTAAAGATGAAATACCAAAAGGGAAGATATTGTGGTAAAGCTATATTCCCAATAACTCTAGGTAGTCACAAGCATAAAAGATAAAAATACCTGTTAGTTCCAGGAGCCTGTCAGCTAACGTACTTTTGCCATGATCCACATGTGCAATGATACTGAAATTTCTAATATCTTCAACAGGAAAGCTAGACATGTCAGGTTTCTCCTAAGAAGGGAAGGGAATATCAGTTAAGGGTATAAAATTTCCATAAAACAAATTACAAATTCAAAGAAAGTTCTTTCAGTCTATGGACAGCTTCATTTATTGCAGTTTTTAAACTCCCTTCTCCCTAATAAAACTGAATGACTAAGCCTTACCACAAAGAAAAAAAACTACAAGAGACTTACCAAATATATCAGTTCCATAAACAAAGCTAAATATAAAAAAAAACTTTTTAATACTTCACATATTGAGCTAAATGCAAATTTACTTTCATGAATGGAGAACAAAAGTCATACATAACTCTTTAATCGTCTTAAGAATGTCTTATCAAGCAAACTCTCTTAGACACATCACATACTGCTGGAAACTGGTGTCCAAGCAAAACAGTCAAGGGTGTGTGATTCCTAGGGATTCCGCCCCCACCCCGAGTTGACATTTCAGTTGATGAAACTGTAATGACGGTAACATTTGTTTTAGCTTTCTATTTGTGACTCAGTATAAGGCAGGTAAAGGTATAGAGGAATTATTCAAACAAAACTGTATAAAAGCTTCATTGTAACACCCCCCCCCCCCGTCACCCAATTCAGTTCAAAGTGATGCAGAATCGCACGACTTTCAAAAACCTTGAATTGTGACGAGTACAAATCCATTATTTCTAACCACAAGTCCCTTGCATGGGACTAAAAAGCCCCACGCCTTTTCATCGCTCAATCTTCGAAATTTGATAACTAGCTCAATGCAGCAATGATGCTACAGCAGAATCGGATGCAAGTCAAGCGAGTTACCCAAGAAACGTTAACTAAAACTTCAGGAAAATCGATGCTGCAAAGGAGCAGCTTCTCGGAATTTTTTTAGCAGTAACTCCTGCTCATGACCTACACCAGTCCCAAACTGAAGAACTAGCGGCCAGGGAGCTGGTGCAGGAGAAGCACACAGCCCATCCCACACCGGCGAGCAGCGAGGGGCTCGCCCACCGTGCACGTGCGGAAGCCCTGCACCTTCCTGAGGTGAGCCGGTCACCTTGAGCTCGGCCGCGCTGAAGAGCCGGCAGGCGGCCCTGGACTCCGAGGCAGCCGCGTGCCGGGGGCACGGAGGCAGCAAGCGCGCGGCCCCGGCGGCCCATGGCACGAGAGCCCGTCCCGCGAGTGCCCACATGCCTTGGCGGCTCAGGGCCCGGCCGGCCGGGGAGACCACATAGGCAGGGCTGCGCTCCGGCCTGAGCCTATGGCCATAATCGGGCCTGGTGCAAATCAAACGCGCCGCCTGCCGGTCGCGCCGCTTATGACGTCAGCGCGTCCACGCGGGGATCGGAAAGGTCAGCGGTGGGAGAGCTTCCGGAATGGTGGGATGCCATTGCTGATCAAGCGCTTACCCTGTAGCGGCAGCCTTAGGAAGGCCTCGGACTGGAATCAGGTGTTCCATCACTCCCCGTGCTCGCTCCAGCGAGTGTAGTAAGCCAGAGACTCTGTCGGCCTACTCCCAGCATGCAGCGCAGGCCTCCGCTATGGAGTCTGTAAAGTTTAAGTCTGAAGGGCTGTGTGTGTGTTCCGCCAGATAGGGAAACAGTTCGAAATCCCTCCACTCTGGGGTCCTCAATGGCTGGGGAGTTCTTTTAAAAGAACTTTTCAACGAGTTCGTGGCTTCTATGACGAAAATTATTTCATCCTTAGCCGATAGGAAGTATAGATATATTTATAAAAACAAAGCGCATCGGAGGAGAAGGATGCTGTCTTCTCTGTGTCCATACAAAAGCATTCTCACCTTAAAATAGGTAAAAGAATTAATTCTGGAGGCACACAAACCATGCTCCCCTGGCACACATTTAGGTTAACCCATAATTCTATGTTTCAATGAACTTTTTGTAGTGACAGAACAAAACAAACAAACAAAAAAGTGATAGAGAAAAGCATTTTTCAAGTCCATGGATAAAACATTGTTACAACATAGCTTAGAAATCTCAGCTACAGGCCACGGAAGCTGAGAGCATTCTTAGTCTCTGTGATTAGCAGCACTAGATAATTTATAGTTTTCAGTAGCTTTAAATCTGTGTGTCAGAGTATTAAGTTTAGCTTTATCTGCTAGTCACAGGATGAATACCTCTCTGTCCTTCAACTGAGTATCGCCTAGTTTTTCTAGCACATTTTCTCAAATAGCCAAATTTACTATTGCATCTTCTAGAAAGCCAGGACGTGTCTCCTGAACATGGTCTAAAAAATTGATGAGGCTGTAACATTTTTACCTTCTACAGTTCCTCAAAAACCTCCTTCAAAATACTGACATATAACTGCCCATCTCGATTCTGCTTGTCCCTGGCATTCATTTGCATGCCTCTCACAGGACTGTTCCCTTGCCTAATGAATTCAACTTTCTGGTAGTCAAGGATCCTGTTTCAGGTACCACTTACTGTGATGTGCACAGCTTTGGGGTTGGCCTGACTGGGGCAGTGGGGAATGAAGAAACAACACACAGGTGTACAGAAAAGCTAGAATTTGGTGGGCTGTGTGACACACCAGTAGCCTGGAAAGTAAGAAGGCTTACATACACTAAAGGAGGAGGCAGGTTAGCTAATCTTAATAGAGGTGGCTTTGAAGTGCAGCACTCTGGGCTGTAGTCATTCAGGAAGAAGAAGCTGAAGTTGATAACTTTTTTGCACATACTGGCAACATCCTTGGTGGACCTAGGGGAAGACCTTGGCATTCCCATGGATCTGAGGCATTGACAGCTATGAGATGATCGTGTTCATGTTAACAATACATATTCACTAAGGAGTTCATCTGCTTCCCACAGCCTCTGACTACCTGACCAGGAAATGGTATTGCCCACAGTGACCTGGACATCTATTGTTAATACATCTATTAACGATCAAGACAAACTACTCAGACACACCCAACAAGCCAATCTGACCTGCCTTATCACTCCATTGAGACTCTCTTCTCAGGTGACACTAGGCTTTGTCGAGTTAATAGTAAAATCTAACTGCCAGATGAGAACCCCTTCTGAGGAATTTACAGTTTAGGTTCTCTTCTGTCCTAATTAGGGTTTCCATTGCTGTGAAGAGGCACCATGACTAAGGCAACTCTTATAAAGCAAATACTTAAGTGGGTCTTGCTTACAATTTCAGAGGTTCAGACCATTACTATCATGGGAGAAAGGATGGCAGCATCCAGGAAGGCATGGTGCTGAAGGAGCTGAGAGTTCTACGTCTTGTCCCAAAGGCAAACAAAAGACTGTCTTGCAAGCCATTAGGAGGAGGGTCTCAAAGCCCAAAGTAACACATTTCATCTAGTAAGGCTACACCTCCCAACAGCACCATTGCCTATGGGCCAAGCATATTCAAACCACCAAATCTTTGAAAGAATTTTCATTTTCAAATTTGGAGATTTTGGTGAGTAGAGTGTTGCCCTCAGGCTGCCATTCCTTTGTCCTCCTGGAGAGTAAGATCTTTCACTTTGATGTTACTGATCTCTTAACAATCAGTTACTTTCTCTACATAAAATGTCTTAGGCCACTTTCTCAACCAAATTACAGTTTTCAGGCATTTTTAGTTTTTCATAATCAGACTTAGCACAGTAATAATACCATTTGTGCTGGACAGTTTTATGTCTACTTGACACAAGTTAGTTTGTGGCATCTGAAGAGGGACCCAAAGTTGAGAAAATGCCCCTATAAGATCTTGCTTTTGACCTCCTGTAGGGAATTTTCATAGTTAAAGATTGATGAGGGAAGGCCTAGACCATTGTGGGTAATGCCATACCTGAGCTAGTGGTCTTCAGTTATATAAGAAAACAGGCTGAGCAAACCAGTAAGCAGCACTTCTCCCTAGCCTCTGCATCAGCTCCTGCCTTCAGGTTTCTGCCCTGTTGGAGTGCCTGCCATGACTTCCCTCAATGATGAACTACAGTGTGTAAGTGTAACCAAATAAACCCGTTCCTCTCTCATCTTGCTTTTACTCATAGTTCTTTATCACAGCAATAGCAACCCCAGCTAGGACACCTTGCCACAGTTGGACATTATGCTGTCTTCAAATTTCTTCAGCCATCCAACTTAATCCATTACATTTAGATTCAGCTTCAAGTTCAAGTCATACTGTTCTGAAACTGTGAACATAATCTTTATTGTCTTTCTATCAAAATTCTAACTGTCCATACCCTCATTAGAATGGCCTATTATGATCCGATTCAAGACCTTCTCTTGGTTTTGGCCAAAACTTTCCTCCTGAAATCAAGTTCTAAAAGCTTAAGAACCATGTGGTCAGGTTTATGACAACAGCAACTCAACTTTTGTTACCATTTTTTTTATTAGTTACTTTTATAACTGTGGCTTTAAGGTATACATCAAGAGCACCAGACAAGGACCTGGGAGATAGCTCAATGGTTTAGAGCATTGGCTGCTATTCCAGAGGACCAAAGTTGAATTCTCAGCACCCATATAACAGCTCACAACTGTCTGTAGTTAAGTTACTATGAGTGATTGGACATCCTCACAAAACATAATGCAGGCAAAACACTAGTGCACATAAAATAAGTAAATCATTAAAAAGTATCAAGATATAACTGAACACATTTTGTCCAAAGCTATGAAATAAAGTATGAATCCTGATACTCAACTGTCTTCCTGTTTTTATGCCTTTTATTTCATTCTAGGACTCTATTCCAGGGGACTCATGGTTTGTCTTCCTGTTTCATTCAAATTGTTTTGTAAACATCCTTATAAACATGACCAGATATGAGCTTTCTAGATCATTCTAAACCCAAGCAACTTGACAATAAATATTAACAGCTACACATACACACACACACACACACACACACACACACACACACAGACACACACACACACACACACACACACACACACAAATAGACACTTTGCGTCTCCAGATAGAGTTACATTCTAAGGTACTGGACATTCACATTTCAAATTATAAGCTAGAAAGACACAATTCAGCCTGTAATGAATAAAATGATGAGGACATCCTAATACCTTCACTTCCTCAAAATCCTGTATCAAGGCTATTGATATTATGGAACAATTTTAGCTCTATAATGCCATAAAATTCTATTTGCAATAACCATTTAAAACTACGTACCCAATTTTATAGAATATCTATCCAGTGTTGAAACAATTTAACATTGCTATTATGCAGCTAAACTGTTGACATCTGTGTCTATAATTTAAACTACAGCCTAAAATTTACTAGTAGCCTGATTTTAAAACTCTTTTATGAGTATTTTTAAACATTCTTTTAAAATTTGAAAACACTGAGTGCATAAGTACTTTTATGTCATAAACTTCACAGTGCTTTGAAAAGAGGAATGGAAAACTACTGCTAACCTCTGGCCTTCAATATGTATACACCAGTGTGCATGTCCCTGTATAAACACACACACACACACACACACACTTATGCACGCACACACACACACTCACGCACACATACACACAGAGAGAAAGAGGGGGAATGAAATAAGTGATTTAATAATGAATATTAATGGATGCTTGTTTTGGAAGTGACCTAAAAATCAGAGGCCAGGAAATATCTATGAAGAATGTGCCAAACAATCCTGAGATTAGGTCAACTGGGAATCCAGAGAAAGAAACACTATTTCATGGCATCAGCCCAAGGAATTTACTGTAAATTTTGCACAGTACGGCAGTATATTTTCCAACAACAGTGACAGAGGGTTGTTCAACTAAAGTGTGTTTCAAAGAGGGATTAAGGTCTAGAGTTTACATAAAGTGAGTTTGGGGGTGGTGATCAGGATTTAAAGTGAATAAATAAGAAAAGGGGGAAAAGAAATTTGGTTCAAGGTACTAATCAGTTTCTATTAGTATTTTGGAAAACAGTTTAATGTCTGGTGTTCCACAAGAAAGAAGGCAGATGGTGTGGTCAAAGGGTGATCAATATATCCTATCTCTGCTGGTCAGGCTCAAAAATTGTGAGTGGACCTGGAAGATTCTAAAGTTGGGCTGTATATCACAATCCTTTCTTGATGCCTACCTCAGCACTTTAGTTTAATCCTGTGTTGATATAAAATGTGCTATAAAAATGAACATTGGGATCTGTTGAAACAATTTTTCCCTCTAATTCAAGAAGAGAACATCACCTTTCATAACCAATGAGTAATACCTTTTGTGATGAGAACCTGACCCTCCTAGAAATGTTGGAGAAGAAACCCTTAAGACTTAAGCCTCATGGCTCCGATAGAATATTCAGTTAGAATTTTTATTGCTGTGATGAAACACCATAACCATAAACAACCTGGAAATTAAAAGGTTTATTTCACTTCCATATCAAAGTCTATTACTGAAGGAAGTCAAAGCAGGAACTAAAAGCAGGGATGTGGTGGCAGAAACTAATACAGAAGCCATGGAGGGGCACTGCTTACTGGCTTGCTCTCATGACTTGCTCAGCCTGATTTTTTTTATAGCACCCAGGACCACAAGTCCAAGAATGGTACGATCCACAGTCAGCTGGGCTTTTCTACATCAATTATCAATCAAGTTAATGTGTCACAGGCATTCCCACAAAGTAATCTGCTGAGGATTTTCTTTCAGTTGGGTTCCCTCTTCCTAAATGACTAGCACATGTTGAGTTGATATAGAAATGACCAGCACACACTATGTGTCTCAGCAAGAAATTCTCTGTAAGAAAGTTAGATAATTAGAAACAAAGAGGTTTTGGATATGGAGCATCAACAGTATCCATTCCAAGAATTACAGAATTCAAATAATCTAAAAGGTAGCAGAAGAAGAAGAAGAAGAAGAAGAAGAAGAAGAAGA
>NW_022196905.1:62575545-62605184 GCF_008632895.1 Mastomys coucha | reverse complement strand
AGAAGAAGAAGAAGAAGAAGAAGAAGAAGAAGAAGAAGAAGAGAGAAGAGAGAAGAGAGAAGAGAGAAGAGAGAAGGAGAAGGAGAAGGAGAACAGGAGGAGGAGGAGGAGGAGGAGGAGGAGGAGAAGGAGGAGGAGGAGAAGAGAAAAGAAAAAAAAGAAAAAGAAAAAGAAAAAGAAGAACTTTAAGTGCACAATATGCCAAGGAAAATTGACCTTTGTCTCTTAAAGGAAGTTATTTTTGGGCAATTTTTATTTATCTTTTAAAAATCACTTTAAATTTTGGAGCTGTAGCCTGGTTGCAGAGCACTTGCCTAGCCTGTCAGAGTAAGTCTGATACTCTAAGTGCTGTAAAGTGCTTTTGCTTTGAGTTTTCAAAGCAAGAAAAATAATTTTCAGTGCATAGGTCTTAATACTTTGCTCTTTACTTCTTTCACTTATTTTATTCTTTCATGTGCACAATTATTTATATAACACTGACCAATTTTTCTCTTCTGATTCCTAAGATTTACTGTTAAACACTGAACATTAGTATTCATTTATTTGAAGGCAAGTTACATCAGGTACAGTTTCTCTCCAAAGTTTTTTTTTCCTCTCTGACAGTTGTAAAAAAATTATTTATTTTTGTTCCTGAGGAAGGGAATTGTCACATCTTGAGGAAAGAACATGAGAAATAAACACTGAATTTTAAAGGTGCTCTAGGAACATGAGAAAAATAACTGTCAAAAATGCTAGAAACATTCTTGCAAAGGGACTCTTTAGATAAGGATAATGGAAAAATTGCATTTTCATTAAAAGGCATTAGCAGATTTTTTTGGTGCATTCAGGTAGTCATCAAATAGCCTTCCATTATAGTTATCTTTCTGAATTTCTGCTGTGACCATATGGACAATGCAGCATTTTTTTAAGTCTCTGTGTTTACAATAATACTTCAGTAGTTTTAGAAGGTGTGTTTTAAAGTCATTTACTCCAACATTATCATTGTTTTGATGAGAAAACCATAGCACAAAGGGGTTAAGTTAACTCTTAAGGTCACCCAGGAGCAGTGAGGACAGGTCCAAATACTGCAGAAAGAAAATGTGAGCTGACATGTTTGCACAAAATGATTTGGAAACCTCTGGGACAAACCATTATTTGTCAGCATTAAGATACTATCTACACTTTAGGAAGGGTACAGCCAGAGGAGCCTCTGTGCTGCCTAAGTAACTAATAGTTGAATGAATGGAATCTTTTCTGTTTGTTTTCTGAGAACAGATGATTTGGAGAGAAAATACATGATATTAATACATCAAGAAAAGGAGCATGATGCCAACTGGTTTGGCTTGCAAAGCAAACTATCTGGATTTTCCACAAACTGAGAGTTACATAATTTTGACGTGATATTTGTGAGGATGTATTTTGGTACATTTAACTATTAAAATAAAGTCAATTGATAAACTCATAGAGTGATATTTAAATGTGTAATTTCCTGTCATTACATAATTTGGGCATTTACTAGTTTCTATGTGCCATAAAATGGTAGAGATTAGCGAGTCCCCCCAGTTCATAGACATTATTTTGAAGGCCTTTGGGGACAACAATTTTTAGGGAGATATCCCACCCACTTGTCCACTGGGAAATAAAAAAAGATGATTCCACCTTCTATTGGTTCACTGGCAGCTGCTATAAAATAAGTATCACCTAGAATTTTCAAAGAGGTCAATTCACAACACCAGAATTTAGCACGACTATAGGTAGTATTTTTAGAGAGATACTGACTAATGAATGAGAACTCAAACCTGAATCATAGGCTACAAATCTCCAGAAATAAGAAATCTGCAATTTGACGTAGACTGAATCTTGTCACCTCCTTTGGCAATTTTCCAATACGTAGATTATAGTACCTTTTTATAGAATATGTGCTGTCCTTAGTGACTTGGCTAATAAGGAAGTGCAGTGGGAATAATGCAGCCATACTTTTAAGGCACAGTCACAAGTCATTTAGTGTTTGCCATTGTTACTTGGAGCCAACTAACCACATAATAACTAAGAATCTTGAGATTGTGATGATAGAAGTGTCCATGTGGACAATCCCCCAAAAAGACAAAGAAATGGCATGCATTTTAAGACTCCGGTTATCATAGAGGCCATAGAAATCATGTAGAAGGAAATTACCATGTCTGCTTCCTCTTGTCCAAATTGATGATGTGGACTAGAGAGGAATATTTTCTATTTTAAGATGGATAAAACAAAGACTATCACATCGACATTGGACAAGGAAAACAAACAAAAAGGAAAGAGCCCAAGAGCAGGCACACGAATTAGAGACTCACTTCTTCACAGACTCTGGAGTACCATAAATATCCTAAACTGAAAGCTGTGATATATATACAGAGGGCCTAATGCAGATGTGTGCAGGCCCAGTGCTTGGTGCTTTGGACTCTGAGAGTACACATGGGCTTTGCTCAGTTGATCTAGAGGGCCTTGTTCTCCTGGTGTCATCCACACCCTCCTACTCTTACATCCTTTCTGCTCCTTCTTCTGCAGGGTTCCCCGAGCTCTGAGTAGAGGGATTGATGGAGACATCCAGTTTAGACCTGAGTGTTCCAAGAGCTCTCCCTCTCTCTCTCTCTCTCCTTCCCTCCCTCCCTCCATTCCTTTCTCCCTACCTTCCTCTCTCCCTCCCTCTTCTACCTACTTTCTCTGTGTAAAGTCTGTCTCTGTGTGTTTGTATTTGTCCCCATTTGCTACAGGAGGAAGCTTCTCTGATAATAAAGCTATGAAATTTTTAAGTGGTTCATAACACTGAAAATATAAATTAGCATGGAAGTTTACATATTGGGTTCTGAATATAAAGAATTCCTCTCCACGGTATTTAATTTAATATGGTATGCATGCATAATTGTCAGGTATACAATAAGTTGCTGCAGATACAGATGCTGCATAGCTCACAGTCTCTTCACCTCTTGATAGTTCACATAAAAGATGCTAAGGAATTACAGATGCCACACCAGCACAATATCCCCTCATAATTCATGTTGTGGTCTTTCTCTTCTCCTCCTCCCTCCCCTCCTTTTCATATTGAATCTGATTGTCAAAGCCCATATGCATGGGTATAGGGCAATCCACTGGAGTAGGGGCAAAGGACCATGGGCCACATTTCTAAAGAAAACAGATTTTTCCTTCCAAAAGGACAAGGTAGATATTATCTAAATGCTTTGCATGCTTGTATGAATTAGCAAAGAATACTAAAACACACGAAAAATTACTTTTGAAAAAAAATGGTGTTAAAATAAAAGAGAAGGAAAACAATGTTTTTAAGTTTAAATATTGAGAGTTTTTTTTAATTCATCTGCAATAAAATAAAACCAGAGATAAAAGAATTATAGAAAGGATCTTTCATATTGATTTTCACTACAGCTTGCCACCACAGAAGGGTCATTACTGGTGTTAGTAAGTCTTTGTAGCAGTAAAAGGATGTTTTTAATTTTCCTGTTTAGGATATATTACTCCCCATTATTACTCAGCTTAGTGTCAATATTTTATATTGTTGACTAATTACAATAGGAGAAAACAATAGAATTGGAACCGAAGGTGATGGCTTCAGTCAGGCAGATAGCAGTAGAAACAAAGGGAACTGGTGTGAGATATAGCTTAGAATCTGTGATAATAGAGCTTACTGAGAAATTGGATGAGTTTTTTTTTTTTTCATTTCTGTGAATGGTTATGTTTTAGTATCATTTCTTGAATTGGAGAACACAATGGGGAGGGAAAAGAAATGAAATCATTTTGGGTTACCATGTGCTTGAAATGTGTATCAGGTAGATTGGAACTGAGAAGAAAGGTCCAGGCTCTGAAATTTGTCTCTATATACTTAGATACACCCATGTACATTCACGTACATACATGTACCCTTGAGTGTATATATAAGATACACCCATGAGACTGAGTAAGGAAAGAAAGAAAGAAAGAAAGAAAGAAAGAGTGAGGGAGAGAGAGAAAGAAAGAAAGAAAGAAGAGAGGGAAGGAGTGAAAGAGAGGAGTAAAAGAAATGGATTGTGAAGGGGAAAGGAAGAGGAAATCATGATGTTCTTTTTATCAGAAGAAATCATTGGTCAGATTCACTTTGGTCATTTAGAACTTAGAGATGATTAAATAGATAAGCTAGACAGATCAGTAATGATGGCTCTGCGACTGTCTTTTTGATTGATCTAAACTCTGTCCTTTAAGACACACTAAAGAAATCAAATGATTTGTTAATGGAGAAAAACATTTAAGTCCATTTTCTACATGTAAAACATTACATTTATAAGAGTAGTTTTAAAGGACTCTAGCATCTGTATTAATGATCCGTTAATGTACTTCTCAGGAAATTGAAGTCATTTGGTCTTCAATGTTTCATGGCTTACAGTACACTGGAGGCTTAGATTAATTTCATTTTTATATACCTTTTTTGGTTGATGTACTTTTTTCAATTCATTTAATCAAACCAGACTTTCATGAAGGAAATTGAATTTAAAAATGTATAGTCACAAAAGTTTCAAATTTATCTAAATGGAATAAAATTTAAAATATCTTTGGTAAACTTTTCTGTGAATTTACATATTAGGAAAAATGTTCCTTGATTTTCTGCAGTTAAGATAAAAGATCCACGTTCTTTCAAAAGGAACCTTGATACCAGTTACCCTGACTTAATCAGTGCACATTATATGGCTATATTCATCAGACTAGACCCTATTGATGAATAAAACTGATACATTTCAATAAGAATAAAAAATATAATAAAAGAATACTGAATATGTATTCATATGTAGCAGAGGATGGTCTACTCAGTCATCAATGGGAGGAGAGGCCCTTAGTCCTGTGAAGGTTCTATGCCCCAGTGTAGGGGAATGCCAGGGCCAGGAAGCAGGAGAGAGTAGGTTGGTGAGCATGGGGAAGGGGGAGGGAATAGGGGTTTTGTTTGGAGGGGAAACTGGGAAAGAGGATATCACTTGAAATGTAAATAAAGAAAATATCTTTAAAAAAAAGAATGCTGAAAGGAAGAAAAGCAATTATGATCTGATTGTAGCTCCTATAAATAAATTTGCCATTTTCTCATAGCTATGCCATCAAGACAGAAAATTTCTTCAAATTTTAGAAATCATCCTCAAATTTATCCATCTTTATCCAATAGAAACAAAAGTCTATCATATGACCAAACAAATAATATATGTTTATAGGCTTAATTTAAAAAAAAAAAAAAACCTAGTTTTAATATGGGCTCTCAAATGCTTCACACCCACCTTCTAGCCCACCATCCAAAAGTAGGGGTAAAAAGATGATAAATAGAACATTGAGGTGTGGACGTGTTTAAAAGTAGTTCTTTGTGGCAATTCCTATCTGTTTGTCAGCATACCAGCAGTCCAGCTAGGTAGGTTCAGGATACTACACAGGAATCAGCATCTATGGCATGATCTAGCAGAAACTGCCATGCCTCTTCAGAATTGATGCACATCAATGGAAGCAACCAGAACAAGCTGGAATGCCTTGAGAAATTCTCTGCCATGTCTCTCTCAATGAAGTGAAGATCAACAAAGATGTGAGACCAGTGAACCATTGCAAAGCTAGCTATGCAAACATGCTGTCACTCTCCATTGAGTCCTATTTATACTCTCTCCAAACATCTCACAGGTCTTACCTCAGCAAAACACCATGTAAGTCTGCATTATATGATACAACCAGAAACTTCCACTTCATATGTTTGTGAAAATTCCATCATGAATTACTTTTGACTCCTCTCTACTTTCATTGGCCTTCCCTCATTTTCCTCATGTGACTTCTCATTGATGCTCATGCTCTAGCTCCAACCCCTTGATCCATCCTTCAGCTGCCCTGACTTTATAGTTTCTGTGTCACTGCAATGGCATCCACTAAACTAAACTCCTTCCCATGTCTGCATAAAACTTATCACACCTTTCTGTTTTGTAAACCCTTGAATAGCTCTCATTTCAAGGACAGGAATTATAGATCACTTGTCATGATCTCCAACTCCCTTGTATGCTGGTCTACATCTCAGAATCATCTCCTTAAACCTCCCCCAACTTCAAAGGCTCTGCTGGCTTTATGTTTAAACCCAAACTGGCCAAAAGTTTTGTTGTCTTCAAGCCTTTGCTTGAAATGCTTTCCACACAGCCTCCCATGGGCCTTCTTTCTCATCAATCAGTTCTACACTCCAAAGAGCCTTTTCATGGATCATCACTAAGATTCCCTCCCCTCATTATTCTTTTACATTATTCTTTTACATTTTTAATTTCTAACATCATCCTGGATGATCACTGTGCTGGCTAGTTTTAGGTCAACGCCATACAAGCTAAAGGGAACCTTAGATGAGAAAACACCCCAATAACATTAGGCTGAAGGCAAGTCTATAGGGTATTTCCCTAACTAGAGATTGATGTTGGTGGTGCCATCCCAGAGCTGGTGGTCCTGGGTTCAATAAGAAAGCAGGCTGAGCAAGTCATGGGCAGCAAGCCAATAAGAAATGTTCCTCCGCAGCCTCTGCATCAGCTCCTGCCTCCAGATCCCTGCACTGAGATTATGTGCTAATTTCCTTTGATGATGAACGGTGCTGTATAAGTCCAAGCCAAATAAGTGCTTTTCTATCCATGTTGTTTTGGTCATAGTGTTTTGTTGCAGCAATAGAAACCCTAAGACAACCATGAACACTTTGAACTCTGCTATACTTGACTCCTCTACTGAATATCTGATGTCTCTGGGCAAATTATTCACTTCAATTTCTTTTCTATAGTATGACACAGTTAAAAAAAAAACCGTGAAAGTGGAGTAAAAATTAAATTACATATACCTAAAGTTTGTAGATAATGCTGAGTAATTCACTATTAGTTGCAGATATTGTACTAAAATATCTGACTTTGATTTCAGCACTGCACATTCATTTCTGTAATGATGCATAAAAGCTGGAGTCTGCTCACAACTTTAATCCCTTTACTCCAGAGGCAGAGGGGCAGTGGATCTCTGTTAGCCCAAGGCCAATCTGGTCTACATAGTTCTAGATCATCCAAAACCCCTACCTTCAAAATAAAAAGAGTAGACTCTGATACTTAATAGTTGGTCCTCAATAAATGTGCAGACGTATGTTACTTTACCAGTGCCATAGAAATAGAAGTTATTAAACAAATTCATTTTCTAAACCAGAATTTGGATATGTAAGGAATCTGTAGTCCTAGAAAGGAGACTTGGCAGAAAGCAAACCATAAAGGAAATGACCCTCAACAATATCTGATCCAAGAAGAATGGAGGGTACTAACAAGAACAGTTTACCTGGGTCAGAACCAGAGTGAAGTTTCCTGATAGCGATTCAATTGTGTACCTTTCTAGCAGAACGGTGAGTTAGAATGCCTCTGCTGGTTGGCCTTTCCTTCAGTGTCTGCTCCACACTTGGCCTTCGTATTTGCTCCCATGTGTATTTTGTTCCCCCTTCTAAGAAGGATTGAAGTATCACACTTCGATCTTCCTTCTTCTTGAGCTTCACGTGGTCCGTAACTGAATCTTGGGTATTCTAAGCCTTTGGACTAATATCTACTTATCAGTGAGTGCATACCATCTTTGTTCTTTTGTGATTGGGTTGCCTCACTGAGGATGATATTTTCTAGTTCCACCCATTTGCCTAAGAATTTCATGAATTCAATGTTTTTAATAGCTAAGTAGTACTCCGTTGTGTAAATGTACCACATTTTCTGTATCCATTCCTCTGTTGAGGGACATCTGGGTTCTTTCTAGCTTCTAGCTATTATAAGTAAGGATGCTATGAACATAGTGTAGCATGTGTCCCGTTATATATTGGAGCATCTTTTGAAAAGGCCATCCAGAGACTGCCTCACCTGGGGATCTGTCCCATATACAGTCATCACAATGCAGACACTATTGTGGATGCCAAGAAGTGCATGCTGACAGGAGCCTGATATAGCTGTCTGCTGAGAGGCTCTGTCAGCCTCTGACTGACATATACAGAGGCAGATGCTCGCATTGAACTGATCATAGGGTCCCCAACGGAGGAATTAGAAGAAGGACTGAAGGAGTTGAAGGTATTTGCAACCCCATAGGAAGAACAACATCAACCAACCAGAGCTCCCAGGGCCTAAATCACCAACCAAGTAATACACTTGGAGAGACCCATAGCTCCAGCCATATATGTAGCAAAGGATGCCCTTGTTGGGCATCAATGGGAGAAGAGACACTTGGTCCTGTGAAGGCTCAATGACCCAGTGTAGGGGAATGTGAGGATGGGAGGTGGGAGTGGGTGGGTGGGGCACACACTCATAGAAGCAGGAAGAGAGGGCTTGGGATTTCTGGGAGGGGGCAATTGGGAGAGGGGATAATATTTGAAATATAAATAAATTAAATATCCAATAAAAGAAAAAAGAGAAGAAAAACAGAAAAAAAAAGAAAAAAGAAAGCTTCTGATGGTTGGAATTGGCTTGAAAATGGTACAGAATGGTTCGTTATATGAAAACACTAGATCAGGAGGATAGGATGGCACAGGGTTAAAAAGAGCTTACTTTGCAAGCACAAGGACCAAAGTTTGGATACCTCACACCTGTATAAGAAACCAGCTACTTTGGCACATCTGTAGTCCCAGTACTAAGAGACAGAAACGGCAAGATCCTGGGGGCTTGTTGCCCAGCCAACCTAGACAATCAGTCAGCCAGGTTCAGTACAATTCTGTCTCAGAAAACAACCTGGAGAACGATGGAAGAAGGCACCTAGAGTCAACTACTGGCCACCTGTAATGCTCTGAATTCAGCCCCCCCCCACACACACACAACAAAACAAACATGCAAAAACTACATCAGAGGAATATATCTTAACCTCAGCTGCAGAAATTAAAAGCAGGTAAAGTTGAGGTCAGGACATAACTCATTTCCTAAAAATGTTCAGATCTGGATAAAATGATACCATCTCATTTTATTTTGGTGCTGAGATCTTCGTGTTAAGATAAAATACTGTATACTTATTTTTTTTTTTTATCACAGATAAATCATCAGTGAATCCTACTAGGCTGAAAACCAGAGTGGAAGAAGGCATATCAAGCCCCTTACTCTCCCTGTGTAACTTCCAATAAATAATCTTGTTCCACAGTTTACTGGATATGCACACAAGGATACTGGATGCATTTCCCATATTATCATATTCATGTCTGCATGTTGCTTGTTGTGTTTGCAAACCATAGAAAGTGTTATAAGATACTGTGTTTGGTTGTTGGCAGCCTTGCTTTCTTGGCTGTGTCATCTGTCCACTGTGTCAGAGTACAAATTTAGAAATTTTTATATATAGCGAGCACGTCATCTTTTCACTGATTAGTTTTAATTTCCCAAGTCCAGCTACGTTTGTTGGAGGATCTTCCCTCATAGCACACATAGATGCAGGTACGTGTCTGGTCTATCTAACCCTTCTAAAACACTTAGAATTTAAATAAAACACAAAACTGGGTTATGTAAGAAGCCAAATAGCTGTTGCATAAAGCTTGGCATGTTACCAAAGTTAGCGTAGTCTCAAGAGAAACCAGTCTCTATGCTTCATTGACATTTTTTATGGGCTGAGAAACTTATGGTATTAAAGTTTAAGTTCTTTATATTATAAATTGTTAAAAGATTTATTACTATGTCTTGGTTTTAGTTTTCCTAACTTGTAGCCACTTCATGCACATCACTAATGAAAAGTCCTTATTTATAAAATCAGCTGTATGAATTACTATATTCAACTTTAGTCAGGCTCTCTGTATTTTACTGAACTGAATAATTTTGATATATTTAACAAGTGTGAGCTGAATATTTCTGATTAATGGAGCTCTTAGAGTTAAGGCTGCTTTTTTAATGTAGTTTAATTTAAAAGTCATCATTGGCAGTAACCTACAGATGACTATAATTATCTGGATTGCTCCCAGGGGTTTCTAAATTCACTACTTTAAAATAAAAATGGCTGTCAAAAACATAGGATTAAAAATTCAAAAGTCTCTGCTCTCTTCTAGAATTTGTATCCAAATAGCTATCCCTGCCTTTCTAATAATTTATTCTGCCAGCTCTTTATCCCATTTTGTTCTTTTGTCATCTGGTATTCCTGGCTTCAATCTATGTGAAGGTCACATTCCCAAGTAGAATTAGGAAATATTTTATAGGAAATATCTATAAAATAAAAAGTATTATTATCAGCCATTATATTTTGTTTTCTTTGTGGTGTGTGTATGCGTGTGTATGCATCATTTTCAAAGTGAAAACTTGCATTGTTTAGGACAATTTTGTACATATCTACCACACCAAGTTTAAAATCTTTCTCTAAACTGCTAAGAGTGAGGTATGTGGGGAAGGGAAGAACATTGGAGATTTCCTTTAGAAAAATTGAAGTCAACCTAGAGTCAGAATAGGAAAATGTGAAAACATTAATAAAGTAGTTGAAGATGGCAGATTTTAAATAAGTGACTTTCCAGCATATGTTTTTTCTCCCTAATAGTTAATTTGTTCTTCCAAATACTATCTTCTTTAATAGGAAGACAGCTATAATCACACCATTAGTTAATCTTAGTATATATTTCAAAAAGTTTAATTGACTAACAAAGTAAATAACAAACAAATAAACAAACAAATTCTTAATTTTTCAGGATGTCAAACCCAGAACAGTATGACATGGGCTTCTACCAATCTAACTATATCGTTGATAATCAGGAGCAGAGTTATGATGATTCTAACACTTATGGAAATGTTTATGGATCCAGAGAGTAAGTACTGAATACACACACTCCCATCTTTAAGCAGTGCCAACGGTCTGCCAGTTAGTTGCAGTAGGTTATGCTTTCTTGAGGGAAAACAAAGTTAACTGAGCAGTTGTCAGTGAAGTATCCCCACTAATGGACAAGAAAGTACAGAGAAATTACCCCAATTTTCTGTGAATAGTTTTTCACTTGGTGCTCATGTCAAGTTAATGCTTTATTTATTATTTAAAAAATAATGCTCAAGCAAGAGCCTTTTACCTATATTTATCCAGATCCTGAAAATAGATTTTTATCTACTTAAAAACATTTATTTTGTCAATTTCTTTCAAAAATTAAGACTGATACAAAACTGAGATAAGGATGAAATTCAAGGTCATTTATAATGTCTATTTAATTTTTAAATGAAAATTTTCTACATTTGTACTGTAGTCACATCATCACCCCTTCTGTGTCCAAACTCACAACCTGTTCCTGAATAGTTAATACACACACACACACACACACACACACACACACACACACACACACACGCACGCACGCACACACAAACACCACATACTCCACATCCATGTGCAGATGAATCTGCTAGTCAATTTAGTGGTTTTTTTATGTATATGTGTTTAATACTGACCACATGAGAGTAAATACTTTTCAGTAGCCTTTTCCCTGAAAGCTAATTATCTCTCTCAGCAGCCATTTGTTGCCAGTAGCTCTTCTTCTAGGGATGGGGCCTTCCCTCTATTCATGATGGCATGATGGCATGTCAACTGCTGCTGTCATTATAATCTTGTTTAGGCAACAATATTGCCAAATTTTCATGGGTGCTCATTCTGTCATATTCAGGAAACAATCTTTTCCAATATTAAGGCTCTTACGATCTTTCTGCCTACCTTTTCTGAAATATTCTTTTAGCATTAGGTATTGGAGTTGTATTGTTGGTGTATTAGGTAGAGTTGGGCATCCCACAGTCATTTATATACAGTTTTGATCAGTTATAGATTTCTATTGTAGAAATCTATTTCTATAATCAGTTATAGATTTCTTTCATTGCTATACAAAGAAATATCTTTAAAAAAATTTGTAGTCCTTCCTTAAGTCTCTGCAACTCCTTCAGTGTGTATTTTGTTCCTCCTTTTAAGAAGGAATGAAGTGTCCACATTTTGGTCTTCCTTCTTCTTGAGTTTCTTGTGGTTTGTGGATTGTACTTCATGTATTCCGATCTTCTGGGCTAATAACCACTAATCAGAGAGTGCATACCATGTGTGTTCTTTTGTGATTAGGTTACCTCACTCAGGATGATATTCTCCAGATCCAACCATTTCCCTAAGAATTTCATAAATTCATTGTTTTTAATAGCTGAGTAGTACTCCATTGTGTAGATGTACCACAATTTCAAAATCCAGCCTGATATAGCTGTTTCCTGAGAGGCTCTGACAGTACCCGACTAATACAGAAGTAGAGGCTCACAGCCATCCATTGAACTTAGTACAGAGTCCCCAGTGAAGGAGCTAGAGAAAGGACCCAAGGAGCTGAAGGGTTTGCAGCCCTTTAGGATGAACAACAATATGAACTAACTAGTACTATCAGAGCTCCCAGGTACTAAACCACCAACCAAAGAGTCCCACCAACCATGGTGGGACTAATTGCTCCAGTATTATATGTATAATAGAGGATGGCCAAGTTGGTCATTAATGGGAGGAGAGGCCCTTGGTCCTGTGAAGGTTCTATGCCCCAGTGTAGGGAAATGCCAGGGCCAATAAACAGGAGAGGGTGGGTTGGCAAGCAGGGGGAGGTGAGAGGGAACAGGGGTTTGTTCTTGTTGTTTTTTGTTTTTTTTGTTTTTGGGGTTTTTTTTTTTTTTTGGAGGGGAAACTGGGAAAGAAGATATCCTACATAATTAAAGAAAATATCTAATAAAATAAAAAAAAGAGGTAAAAAAGAAAAAAAGCAAAAAAAATTGTAAACCCCTTTTCTTTTTCTTTTATTTTAGTTTTTTAAATACTAATTTTCCTTTTACTTTATGTCCCACTCACTGCAGCGCTCCTGGTCACCCCTCCCTCAAATATTCCCCCATCCTCCTTCCCCATCTCCTCTGGCAGATCAAGTCTCTGTGATGGTAGGCATTTCCTCTCCCATTGAGGCCAAACAAGGCAGGCCAGCTAGAAGAACATATCTCATGTACAGGCAATAGCTTTAGGGATAGCCACTACTTTAGTTGCACAAGAAACACATGAAGAGGAAGCTGTACATATGCTGCATATGTGTGAGGAGACAAGTCTAGCCAGTGTATGTTTTGTGGTTGGTGATTCAGACTCTGAGAGCCCCAAGGGTCCAGGTTAGTTAACTTTCTTGATCTTACTGTAAATTTCCTATTCCCTTTCGGCTAGAAATCCTTCCGCATAGTATTCCATAACAGTACCCAAGCTTCATCCATTATTTGGCTGTGGGTGTCTGTATCTGGGTCAATTGCTGGGTGGAGCCTCTCAGAGCACAGCCATGGTAGGCTCCTGTCTGCAGGCATTAACAGAGTATCATTAATAGTGTCAGGGACTGCTGCTTGCCCATGAGATGGGTCTCAAGTTGGGCTAGTTACTGATCAGTTATCCCCTTAGTCTCTGCTCCAACCGCTGTGCCTGCATTTTTTGTAGACAGGATACATTTCAGGTTGAAAATACAAAGAAGTATCTTTAATGGGGTGAGAAGTATACTTATCTATGGTGTGAGGATAAGTTTTCAAAATGAAGTTAGTAAATATTTTCCATCATAGAGATAAGATCTTATTTGGAGAAGTTGTACAATAAAATATGAAATTTTAATATGTGAGTATTATGAAAAGTGCTATGGCAGTGTTGACATAAACATATTTTGAGAAATAGTATGTATTTGATGTAAATTTAAGTTGAGGTTCTGGAGAGATGGCTCAGTTGGTAAAATGTTTTCCACAAAATCATGAAGACTCTAGTTAAGATCTTCAGAACCCACATGGAAAGCTGGATGACATGATATGCACATGCATCTGCAATAAAACATGAAGGTGATGGTGACTGGAAAAATCTTTGAGGCTTGGTGGCTCCTCATTTTAGACAAATCAGCAAGCTCTAGATCGGTAAGAGATTCCCCATCTTGAAAACACAAGGCAGATCTACTGAGGAAGACACTCAACATTGACCTCAGGTTTCCACATACACATGTATACACATATACACACCTAGGCCCTGCCCCAACTACCTGTACACACATAAGAGAAAGATAGGGGGGTTGTTAATTTAAATTAACAAAAAGAAACAATGAAGAATTTAGTATTTGCTTTTATTGGTGATGAAAGAAAAGAAAAGAAAGAAAACTGCTATCGAAAGAAAATTTGTTCTGGCATTGACTATATCTTTGACATTGAAAAGACTTAACTTCATTTTCTTTAGTTGAAACATAGGTACATGTACTTTGTGGAATTTTCATAAAGAACAATTGCTGACAGATAGAATATCTATTAATGTGAAACAATTATTGAAATGCTAGATAAAAATAACTTTCAAAAGCACTCTGCATCCTATTGGTCTTGGTTGCTCAGTTGCTTTTCTGAAGGTTGTTTTGTGGGTCTAAGTTAGTGAACTGGAATAAAGATCATGTCTCTCAAATGTCATGATAATTACCATTTACAAAGCTCTCTTTGTGTGTGTGATGAACTATCTTGAGCTTTATTTTTAAAAGGAACTTTTATTTGTCTGATATAATTGTCACCTCAGAGACTTACTGCTGTATAATCTCACCCTTTCTAGTTGTTTCTGAACTCTGTCTGTCTGATCCAACTTAGTTGTTCTGGCCCAAACTCCTCTCTAAACTGACTGATTCAAAGTGGCTTCTCTTAGCTTCGGACTGAATTGTTATGGCTGGTCTCATACTAACTTTGCCAATCTGTTCTAATCTTCTGTTCATGTCTCATTCTCTGGATCATTCTGTCTTCATTTGTGTCTAGCTTGTTCTCTTTGCAACCTGTCTCTGTAAAACTGCCATACACACAGATCACACACTACTTTTCTATGTAGGGAGAAGAGCACTGTTCATAAAACTTCAATCTGGAATCAGGATGCTGTGTGTGTCATTTGCTTTCCAAATTGTATTTATTTTTCTGACAAATGATATTTATCATGCAGTTTTGCCCATAGAGAGTTTTAAATGAGCAAAGGGGACAACGTCCAGTATATTGCAAATGTTCAATTAAAACTGTTACTATAACTCATTTTTATAGAAGCTTTTTCATAACCCCTTCAAATTTTTCAGTTAAAATTGACTTCTAAGCAGGTTCATCATTGCTTTGGTAAGTATCCCTTAAAATTAGGTGAATTCATTCAGAGGAAATTGTGCTTTCATTTGTTGATTTAACAAGATATTCCTTTCTTGTATGTGAAAATACAGAGATTTTTATTTTTCTAGACCACAAAGTACTGAGCAGCCCCAGCCTTCCTCTCCAGTTCCATCAGAGATGTTCTTGCCTTCAGATTATGGAGGGCAGCTTTTTCAGCCCTCATCCAACTTGGATTATTACTCACAGTCTTCCTCGGTTGACAGTTTTGATGAAGAGCCTCCTTTGCTAGAGGGTAAGTGAATGTGTTTCTTAATGCATGTACAGCTTAGAGATCCACAGCAATAATCAGTATTTAACCTGTTCTGCCACAATGCTGCATACTGGGCTTCATGTGTAATTAATACACAGTTAACAAGAGCCAGGCAAGCCAATATAGATAAACCTAAACAATTGTAAGTTTGTTGCATTTGGGGATGAAGTATCCAAATATGCTTGTTCTGTTGCTATGGAACTTACAGTTCTTCAAGGATTGTTCATTGTTTCTTAGATTTGGGCTCTGGCAGTGCATAAACAAGAAAGACACGTTATGGAAAGGAGTTTATATCAGACAAACAACACTTCTCAGTTAGCTAATGGTACCCTTCATAACAACATTATTTTATTCTTTGCTATTAGCCTGGGAGCAAAGGAAATAGTTTCTCAAATTAATTCTTTGTGGTCAACATGGAGGCAAGCAAAAGTCTTCTCTGGCTCTCATGAGCTCTCTCTGTCTCTCTGTCAGTCTGTCTGTCTCTTGGCAGGGCTAGATGCAGAATACAGTTCCAGTACATAACAATATTCTTAGGAAGGAAATGCAAGACTTTTGGAGATGAAGGTCCAGATAGATTTCAGGAACATTTCTTTATTATTTCTATTCCTATGCAGACATCTTAAGTCTACATTAAGAGGTTTTTTTTTTGTTGTTGTTTTTTGTTTTTTTTTTTTTTTTTTTTTTTTTTTTTTTTTTTTGATGGAAGTAACAACTCTAGGAACTTGAAATTATCTTAGTTTGGCATTAGAGAGCTAAGCAGAAATGTTCAATGATAAACTCCCCCAAGCTCTACACGGACTCTAAGTGGAATCAAGTGTAAAAGGTTATAATTAGCAATATTTTTCATAAAAAATGGTACTTCATTTGAACTCAACAATAATCTGGAGTTAACTCAGTCCTCTCTCTTTGCCTAAAATAATGGAAAGAGGGAGGGATCTTGGGGGAGAGACAGATTTTAGTAATACAGAATAGCACAGAAAATTATGTAGTAGATCATTTAGTACCTTAGATGCTACTGAACTTTTGTGGTCAATCATGTCTAACCAGCTCAGTCTGTTTCTCCTCTACAACCACGAGACAATGGAAACTCATGAACTATTTTCACTGAGTGTTTTGAGTTCACCAAAATCTTTGCCTTCAATGACCCATAAATTGCCTCAGTGCACTAAGTAATATGAATTAAAATATAGAAACATATGAATTAATACATAAAAGTTAAAATCTTGTCCCTAAGGATTAACTACTTTGTGTTGGGTTTAGGGTGGAAGCTGAGAAAACTCACTTCAGATAAGGAAACTAAAAAATTAAAGTTTATTTTCTGAGCACTTAAGGAGGCAGCCTGTTTGGGATCTGAACCATGTCCCTGAAAGGAGATTGTACAACATTTTTAAAGGATGGGAACACAAAGAGAAAGGGATCTTGGAGGAGCTGCAGTCTTATCCAATTGTATTTTGACATTGTGGGTTAAACAGGGGAGTGTCCACTGGAGATTGGGCCATATCCAGGGCACTTGGCTTCAAAGTCCTTAATTCATTCTAGGACCTAGATATCTGGTCTGGAGCTCAGAGTGATAAGGGGACAAAGGAATGGATCAGCTGCATGTAGTTAATTAGGGCCTAACAGGCAATTGGTTATATATTTTTACAATTTATTCACATTGATTTAGATAATGACAATTTCTGCATTCTTTACTGGTTAACAAACAATTAAGAAAACATTTGGAGAAGTGGGATAGGTGTTCATTCCTAGTCCTGGGAATATGAACTTGTTTGACCATGATAGCAAGATGGAGAGGTTGTCCTTAAGATGGTTTTATTCAGACAACTGACTCTCTAAGTTGTCCCTGAGATGTCTGAACTCTGATGAGCATTTACAGCAGAAGCTGTTCTGCTGTAGGGAAATCTCAAGCTTCCCTAGGGCCTGGGACCTTGAATTTAGTTTTTCCCTATGGTTAAATGGAATCTGAAAACAAAACGGTAAACGGTAGTACTTAAAATAAGTTTCTTTTGCTCATTCCCAAAATTTCCTAGGAATAAACAATGAAACACATGATTTTTTTTTCCAGGTACTATGCTAGCTTCTTATATGTATGTGTGTGTATATATACATATATGTATATATATATATGTATATATATGTATATATATGTATACATATATGTATATATATATATATACATATATGTATATATATGTATATATATATATATGTATATATATTGTGTATGTACCTAAAGAGTTAGTTCAAAAGGAAATGTTATTCTTCATTGAAAGTATTTGTTTTGAGTATTTAATATAAAGTTGAATCATGTTACTGTATAAGGTCTTCTTATTATTGTAGCATAATAATTTCTACATGAGTTCTTTAAAGTCATTAAGAGTTAGAAAACATGATTTATAATGGTAGTATAAATCATATGCCACAATCTAAATATAACTTAAGAGGTTGTAGCCTACAATAAGGAATATTTTAACATGATAGTTAAAATATTTTGTCCTGTGAAGTCTTTGAGATGTATCTGGAACACTGGGAAAATGTGGCCAGAAAATACTTAAAGCATTGCCAGCTGTCCTTGAAAATGAATTTTTCTACTGCACTTTATAGAAAATATGCAATGTCTATGCCATCTATGTCAATTCCCTAGTAAAAAAAGGAAATATGAATACTTTATACTTTATTCTAGTAGAACTCAAAGAGCTATCCATTCTTTCCATTTTTGTGCTTTGTGTTGTATTAGTTTTAAATTAAATGTACTTTCCTTATTTTAAGATATATTTAGATAAAAATACATTAATAACTTTCTAGAAGATGCAATTGAAAAAAGTCCTTTTCCCCCTTTATTTCCAATATAATTCTCTCACAGATGTTTTGAGAACACATGGAAATCTTAGTATTTATACTTTAAAGCTGAGAATGATATTTCTTGGAGACGTTTTTACAATTGCAGTTTTGTTTAGATCCACTTTCTCTAGACCAATGCAGCATTTATATCAACTTCCTCAAAGATGCTCAGATTTTGAAGTACTATTTTTGTTTCAAATTTTCATAAGTTATACATACAATATAAAGTAAAAAATAAAAATTCACCATAGTATAGTGGTCAACTTCAGCATGTCAAATGAGAAAAGTGACTGGTATTTGTTGTTTCCTACTTGTACCACAGGCCGATACTTACATCTGAAAGGTCAGTGCCATAATTTATGCACAAATAAAGCTCTTAATACACTTTTATACTTTATATCATATACTTTACTACCACTAGGTGACAGCAGAACAATAAATTTTCCATTCAGGTTTTATAGAGGTTGTATCTTTGGTTTTATACTCTAAGGTGTTATGTTGAGACCCTTACAATGAATACTTGGTAATAAATTTACAAGCAAAATAATACAGACATATATATTCAGTTGAAAGCATAAATTTTTTTTTCATTAAAATATTTAGTACATCCTATATCCATTCACAATTTTATGACTCAGTATTGAAATGTGTGCAGGCCTTAATTTAGCCATCAAATAAATGATCAAAATTAGTAATGATATTGCACAGAGCATTTTTCCTTGTATTTTTTTCAGAAATAACTATTCTTCTTTTAAGGAGAAATCTATTTTGTACCAAAAGCACTTAATTGTAATTAAAAACTAAAAATGAATTTGAAAGTGACATAAGCTTGACCTGAAGTTTGAACTGTGTTGTTTCTTAATTTTATGGTCTTCTGTTATTTAAAAAAATTACATTAAAATCTGGACCGATTTTAAGGTTGTGGAACCACTCACCTCTTCCAGCATACATAGTCATAAGATACAATGCACTGAAGATAAGGAAAAACATGGGGCCAGAAATTCACACAATTGGCTCAATCTTAAAATTACTTCCTTTTATTTTTTGAGATTATAGTATAGGTACATTATTTAACCCTTTCCTCCCTTCAACCCCTCCCACGTAGCCTTCTTTGCTCTCTTTCAAATTCATGGCCTTCTTTTTATTAATTGTTGTTCCAATAACTAACACAAACACACATATATGTATGTATGTGTGTGTGTATATATATATATGTACATATATTTGTGTGTATATATGTGTATGTATATATGTGTCCTCTTGTATATATATATGTATATATATGTGCATGTATGTATATATGTGTGTACGTATATGTATGTATACATATACATATATACATACACACATATATATGTACACATTTACACATATACATAAATATTCCTAGATACAACATGCTCAGCCTGTATACTGTTGTTCGTAGGTACACTTTCAGGTGCTCACTGTTTCATCATGTTTATGTTTCTCCTTGTTTACATGTTTTCTTAACCCAGTGCTAAGAGAACAAATCTAGGCCAAAGCCACTGCTTTAACTCTAACCTATGACATAAGTACGCTTAAGTGATCCCTGCTACACTGCTTAGGGTAACAAATTTCAAAATCATCTGTATATTCAAAAGTTTATCTCTATGTGCTAGCTCATCCACATGTCCTGTTGACCATGTGACAGTTTTTAAGTTGTTGAAGGGAAACCCCTCTATGACATCAAGATCATTAGAAATCCCACTTGTGTAAAATATCAACTCGGAAAGTATTTAAATGGTACTTGCCATCATTAAAACAAATATGAGCATAAAGATGTGGCTTTTGTTGGATATATCAATAGGAGGACAGGCCCTTGGCTCTTTGAAAGTTCGATGCCCCAGTATAGGGGCATGCCAGGGAGGGTAGTTGGGAGTGGGTAGGTAGGTGGAGGAACATCCTCATAGAGGCAGGGAGAGGGGAGATGGGATAGGAGGGTTCCGAATGGTAAACTGGGAAAGGGAATGATAACATTTGAAATGTAAATAAAGAAAATATCCAGTAAAAGAAAAGAAAAAAAAAAGATGTGGCTCAATGGAAGATAGTTTGCCTAGCATTTACTTTCTATGAATAAATAAATAAATAAATAGATAGATAGACAGATAGATAAATGCATATATATAACTGATCTGTTTCTATTATCTCACTAGAGACATTTGTACATGCTTGGGAGTGCAGGTGAATTTAGGAAGGATAGCCTTTTCAATAGGAAAGATAGAATAAATTAGATAGATGATTGATAGACACATTAGTGATAGATACATGCTAAGAAATGATAGATAATAATAATAATAATAGTATGAATAAATAGATGATAGATATATAGAGAGATAAAGAGAGATATATAGATATCGATGGGTGAATGGATAGACGAATGGATGGACAGTTGAATTTAGGAAGTTAGACTTTCTTGTAAAAAAGATTAAATAAATTAAATAGAAGATAAATATACACATGCATATATACATACATACATAGATAATAAATTAGCTGCATATGGACCTAACTTTTCAATGCTTTACCGGAATGAGATTGGCTAGTGTGGAAATGTATCATGCACCTTTAGCCATTGAATGTTATTTATTATCATTTTTATAAGTAGCATAATATAATAATAGCCAATGTAATATGTAGATAAGATATAAAGAATCTTATAAATAGATATTGTATTGCTAAACATTAGCAGAATTCAGTACCTACCATAAATGGTATAAGTAAAGCAGATTCTTTAGAAACATAATGCCCCCAGGAATTTTATTGTTTCTGAAATCAAAAGATGGGTACATTTAAGAAGTTTTATATACAGATAAGAATACACAAAACGTATTTGTCTAGTTGACTACCTATAACAATCATATTTATGTTTGATTGAGCCACTGTTCAAAAATTTATTTGAAAATGTATGCAGAGAAGTTTTTGAATCTAGAGAAATGTGACACTTTTAGTCTCAAATATTCATGCCAGGATTTGTTTCATTGAAATTGTATTAAAGATCTGACTTTAAATAACTATAGGTAAACATTGGCATTCCACACCAGCTTGACCCATTCTGCCTCAGGCTGTAACTCATGTTCCTACCTGAGAGTGAGTGCTTACAGAGAAGCCAGCAGTCAGACAGGAATGGTTCCTAACAGCCCTTGCTTTACCATCGGAATGCTGCTCAGTTTTCTTTGCTTTCATTTTTGAAAGTGTAATTTATGATCTTTAAAACATTTCCTTTGAGAATGGAGAGCTGCCTCTGCATTTAAGAGCACCTGATGTTTTTCCAGAGGCCCCTAGTTCAGTTCCCATACTCACATAGTTTCCTTACAAATCAAGTCAAATTTTCTGATCTTACATTTTTGATACTGGTTTTTCTTCTGCATGTAAGCCATAGTTAGTCATTATTTCTGCTCTTCTTTCCCCCCACCTTCACATTTTTAGGTTATATTAAATGTCTATTTACTTAACAAATACCATATGATGGTGATAAAAAGAAAGTTACTTCACCTCTCAAAATCCAAGCCATCTATCTGATGCATAAAACAGGAGCGAATCCACACTACTTTTATCAGGTGTGTGAGACCAGTATTTGTAGATCTCGAGAGGCCAGTAAACCCTGAGCAATCAGTCCGAGTTTGCTTCAGTGAAATGATTTTTATTCTAATACTCTCCCTTACAAAAGGAAAAGATTAACTTGTCCTTTGTATGTAATCTTTGAATATATTGATTCAATCTCCCCGTGCATTGGTTTATAAGCATCTGCATGTACATCGTGGTTACTGCTCTCTGCAGTACATCGTGGTTACTGCTCTCTGCAGGAAGAGTGGTACTCTCTCTTCCTCGTGGAGATTTTTATCAATGTAGAGCAAGGTTATTGTTCTTATTAGGAAGGATGAAGGGAAACTCTAGGGCTAAACTGAACGTCATTGCATAATTATGCCATGAGTGATATGGCCTGATTACAGAAGTGCTCGCAGATGAAAATGTGGGTGGAGAAAATATCTGGCGGGGTGATTGAGACGCGTTTAGCCTGTTAGCTACAAGGATAGATTTTACTGTATGTCAATTCCCGTGTTGTTAACTAGAATTAAAATTTCACTGCATGAGCCCGATAAAAATATTTACAGATTTTTTTGTCTATACAGTATTTCTTTAAGTGTATTGTTTGCTTACTGTATATTACCTCATACTTTAGATTATGAAAACAACTAGATAAATCCTCTTAGGATAGCATGAAAAAATAGATACACTATCCTTGAAGGAACATAATAAATGTTCGACTATTTATTTTCTTTTCCCAGAACTTGGAATTAACTTTGATCACATATGGCAGAAAACCTTGACGGTGCTAAATCCAATGAAGCCAGCAGATGGCAGCATCATGAACGAAACCGATCTCACAGGACCCATCCTTTTCTGTGTGGCTCTGGGAGCCACATTGCTTATGGTAACAGCTAAACTGACATTTCTTGGCTTGTCTTCATGAGTGCTACTTTTGGAGAGATTTCTAGGAAAAAAAAAAAAAACGGAAGAAATTTGCTTTCTATCATGCCTTAGGATATGACCTTGTATCCCATCACATTAACAAGTGGGTATAGAGGTACATGACTACAACGACAGTACTCGGGATCATGATGATCCTTAGTCAGCAGTCCAGCCATTCCATGATTAGATACAGAATGTCAGGCTTAAACAGCTTCTCTCAGCACAAACACATGAATACACATGCATAAGCACATACACACATGAACAGCACCCCCCCCCCCCCCCCCCACGCACACACAAAGCTGTATACTTCAAATGTGGTTTAAAAAGTATATGTGACTACATACATGCTTTCTTATCCTTTGTTAAATTTAAAATACTACACAGTCAAGGTACCGAATACAATCTAGTTTCTGAGTGGCCAATGATCACACTCTCTTCCTCCAATATAACGGCTCATTCCTTGTAGCACATATAAAATACCCATGCTGTCTAACTCAACCTCTGTCAATCAGACTTCCCACTCATTCTTACGGCTCCCCTTTTCTCTTTTTGACAGCAATGTGTTAGTCTTGATCAAACCTACTATGCAAGACCATGGCAATTAATCAAATAGTCAGAAACAACCAATATAATATATATATATTAACCTATCTTTCCCTTGCAAGTCATTTTAATATAACAACTGTTTTTCTGTGGAATATGTTATGATTACCATCTTTTAAAGGACAGTCGTGTTAGTTTTATCATCAAAATCACTCTTGGATACATAAAACTAGTAGGAGTTATTTAAGTATCTTCTCTTGTCTGTCATTCCAACCCTGAGGAAATGGGCATATAAGATACACGAATTTGACCAGAGCAAACTATTTAACAAAATCCCATCTCATAAAAGAAGACTGTGATGTAGCTCAGTGGTAGAGCTACTCAAAATCTACAAGGTCTGGGACTTGACTGAACTGCAAGAAGCTTTTGTTAGCATTTGATTAGAAGAATATTAAGATTTTAGATCACGATGAACTAAGAAAGATCAACTGTCTAGGTAGGGTCCTAGACATTTGAGGTAAAAACCCAGATAATTTATTTTCCATTTCAATATTAAACCTTTCTTAGCATTTGAAACAAACTCTTAAAATAACATTATTAGTGGTACTAATTGTAAATTTCTAGACTGTATTAGATGTTTTTATTCTTCTCATCAGTCATTCAGCTTTGCAGTAAATATGGGGCAAAAAGATATGTTTCACTGCTGTCATACTCTACAGACAATGTATGGTTTAAAAAGTCACACTGGCAATATTTCCTATTTTTTGTAGTATGACTACTCTGTCCCAAATTATATGTATATGTATATATATATATATAATTATATAAATTATAATTATACATAATAGATACATATTATCAGGGTGTTTATTTTGGAGATCATAGTTCTTATTACAGGCAGTTTTTTTTTTTTATTCTTTAGCCAGAATCCTCAGTGACCTGGTGATGTATCTACCATGATATTCAGTAGCATAGAGTATACTTTCAAATGTTTTGATTTCTAACTGCTTTCTTTGCGTTGCTTCAGGCAGGAAAAGCCCAGTTTGGTTATATATATGGCATGAGTGCCATTGGCTGCCTGGGGATTCATGCCTTACTGAACTTGATGAGCTCTTCAGGGGTGTCATATGGCTGCGTGGCCAGTGTGCTGGGATACTGCTTGCTCCCCATGGTCATCTTGTCCAGCTGTGCAGTTTTCTTTTCACTGCAGTAAGTGTTTTGCTAATTGACCCCACATGCACAATCTTTGCCCATGTCTGCCAGACCAGGACAATCATGAAGGTTTCTTAACATTTTGTCAATGGAATTGGAGGAATTATGCTTATTAAAAGCTAGACATAAATTCAGAAAAAAAGTAGGTCAATTTGTCTGGGGAGCTGTTCCTATTTAACTAGTTTGAAAAATAAATCCAACCATGTAATATTTAAAACTTGTACCTTTAAGTTGTCACATTCTTCAATATAAACCATTGGCATGGGTAATATAACAACTGAAGAAAATTCACTTATTTGATTTTGTAAGAGTAAGTGCCTGCTGAATTTTGACAAATTACTTTAGTGCCCAGGCATCTGCCTTCTAGGCTTAGGAGCAACTGTTATTTCTCAGCTGGGCTCCTCACAGTAGAGAACTCCCAGAAACCCCAATGAGGATATTAATTCTGGAGAACTTAGCAGCACACAGGCTCAGTCAATACAATTTTTGCCTTTTCTTTCTTCATTTAGGCAGCCGGCATTTGCAATTCTAAACTCTTCATAAGGGTACTTAGAGGTGTTTCCCACAGCACGTTCCCAAGGCTCGTGTAGAACGCTAGCACTCAGCGACCGCAAGCAAGCAACCTTACAGTTCCCTGCCTTGTCCACAAAACCTGTAGAAAGAAACACCCATGTGCCTTTTCTTTCATGTACAAAGGAGATTTAATGCACTTTCTTCCGGGATGATGCAGGTGTAGGTTATTAATGCTACATCAGAAGGGATGTCGCCATATAGAGAGCTTATTCTTATCGGGACAAGGGTAATATGATTAAAGAAGCCAAAATGTATACTTTTGATATCACAAATAGTTATTCTTATGAAATTATTGAGAGTGATTTAAGCATGCTCATTTTGTTTGATATGGCCTGATTCTCTTTATTATAACATTCTTGAGAATCAATGGCGCCAAACATTGCTTTATCAACGAGTACTCAGATTTAACAAAAGACTATGACAGGAAATGGACAATGTGAAGGCACAGATAAAACCAGCTACTGAGTTTTAGCTACAGACAAATGCTACCATTTACATAACTGTTTGCTCTAGCAGGTTGCTGTGTTTACAGGACTGTGCTCTGCAGAAGTTTGCTGTATTAGTATAATTTGGTTCTACAACTTTGTCTTAAGGGTTTTGCAAAATAATAATGCTATGGTGAATAACCTTAAAATGCTGTGTTAATGGGTATTTTTGGTGACTTTGGTATTTAGAGCTTCTTAAATAATTTGGGTGCTAGGAACAAAGAGAAGACTATTTGTGTAATTTTGATTTGGAAAATCAGTACATATTTAGCCTTTTTTTTCATCCTGAGATTATAAGGGAAATTGCGTGTGAGCGTCTCACCACTGTGATGAAATACTTTAGAAAGTCATCTTATAAAGGGAAAGATTGATTTTGGCTCTCAGTTTGAGGCCATGCTTGTTAACTTTTTTCCGTGGAGAGGTAGAAATGGTGATAAAGAAAGTGTTATGGAGCAGAGCTGCTCACCTTCATACCCTGGAGGAAAGAGAACAAGAGGCGGGGGTTGGTCGGCCAAACTTCTTCCCTCCTTCCCTCTAGGTTCTGCCCCTGAAGTTAGCTCTACCAAATCCAGCAACAACTACTAACTAAATGCTTAGCCAATAGACTTTGTTAAAATCCAAAGCCATAATAGACGATTCATAAATACATACATAACATGAAATGAGAATAAAATGGGAATGTTAATAAGTGAGACTGATTATAACCATGGCTTCTGCTTTTGCTTATTGTAGATTTACGTAAATATAAAAAGATCAGTCCTGAACAGCAGATTTTAATGAAGTCTTTTCTGACTTCCTGAGGCCTTGTAAGCTCATTCAGGTGATCAATCTCCTTTGCAAATGGAGACTGATGTTCTGAACAGATGTACCACCTGCACTTCAGAGGCAGTTCTGATTCAACCTCCCGCCTTTCCTCCAGGCATGAGGCATCTGTCATCTTTGTCTCTCCTACAGGGGTACCATTGGAACCATGTCAGCCCTGCTCATCATTACCTGGTGCAGTCTTTCAGCTTCTAAGATCTTCATTTCGGCCTTGGCCATGGAAGGACAACAGCTTCTTATCGCTTACCCCTGTGCCTTACTTTATGGACTCTTTGCCCTTCTGACTGTTTTCTAAAGATTGCTTGACATGACTTTGCAAGATCCTATCTGTTTGCTCTTCAGATTTTTCCGGAAGTGTATCACCACTCAAATTCTGTGAGATAACTTCCATGTTATTGCTGTTGAGAGAATGTTAAGCAGAGAGACAAGACAGTGGTCAATGATACTGCTCTACTAGCCTGTTGGTGGAGATGATGTTTTGATTTTTTTTTTTTTAGCCTAGAGCATTAAAACAGTTAAAATACTTTGAAATACTAAGAGATACAGTCTTGGTGCTGATAAATGCTGTTTCTCTCAATAGATATGCTTCTGAGAAATTGTAAGCAAAATACCATTCTATGCTTAACATTTATTAACTCTACAATAAATATTTTTCAAAAACTTTTCATAAGTCTGCATGTGGTTAAAAGTTACACAGTTTGGCACCTTTGGAGAGTTCAGGGGTTTTATCTATGGAGAGTCAAAGGAGCCGTTTCATTTACCTTAGCAGCTGTTATTCGGTGTCATTTAGATAATGTATTGACTCAACACATTTCAGATTCTCTCTTCCCTCTCATCTGGTCTAAGTGTTAGGGCCTATTACTACAGCTCTCCCTTGCATATATCCAAAGTAATTTTGCTATATTCTCTCTAAATAGATAAATATCCTTACAGGAAATTCCACCTACTTTGTGTTAATGCTACTGAAGTTTTGGAAATAGTTTCTCAGTACTGCCCTTTAATCCTATACTACACTTTGGTTTGAAATTTGTTTTGCTACTCAGATGACCAAATAACACCAATACTTTACTATTGAACTCTCTAATCTTTCTTCCACTACCGTTATTTTGATCCTATTTTCTTTAAAGCCATAAGCATCTAGATGATTACTATATCTTCCCAATACATCTGTCTGCTTACAAGAGCTTCTACTTATGTCTACTTTGCCCCCCTTTGATTGCCTTCTTCTCTCCACGTCTCTCTTCCCTCCATATCTAGTATTTTCTCTAAACTTTTATTTGCAAAAGCACATAAACATGAACTGCTGCCCCCAACTCAAAAGTTTCAAGTGCGACCTATTTCTCTAGTCTACTGTGTTAAAACAAAACAAAACAAAACAAAACAAAACAAAAACAAAACAAAAAAACTTTTGAAAGGGTTGCCTTATCTCTGAATCTCCTTTATTACTTCCTCTTTATTTTTCCTGGTCACCTGTGCAAGAATTCTTCATCCTGTTAACATGACAACCTTTGTCAAATGGGTGATGACATGTCACACTACATAATTTTTAAATTTCATCTCATTGGGTAAGTGGTATTGCCTTGGTCTTTTTAGCCAGTTTCTGGTTTGGTATTGTACTTCATCATATATCTTTGACATGAATTTCCAATGGCCAATTCTCTTAGCCCTCTCCCTTTGGCTGGTATTTCTTCCACCTTTAAATCATAAATCTAATATTATTAACTGTGATCATTCAGTTAAATGGCTTTCATATATATTTACTCCAAGATTCCATTTGCATTGGCTATTCTCTTCCTTGAACTCCTGATATCTAGACAATTTACACTTAATATCTCCATTTGATTTTTCATGTGATAAACTCCTATATATTATGTCATACGATAAGCTCATAATCCCTTGATTTCTATCCTGCCTTCCTCATTTTTCTTTAGAGTCTTTTTATTTTTGTCGTAAGTATAGTCTTGATCAATTTTGTTTTTAACCAACATCTTGTCTAATATTTAATTTAACCTGTCCTGAAAATATTTTTTAAATGTGACCGTGTCTCACGGGCTCTTCTTTGGTTAGGATACAAAGTGTTTCTCCAAAGGATTTTTATGTGTCAGACTTCCTTCTCAGATTGTGCTTTCAATGAGTGAGATATGATTGGCTCATGAGGTCAGAGACATAATCAATGGATGAATTCTTAATTTGAAGATGTTGATGGGAAGAAATAGAAATGAGAAGATTCGGTCAGCTTGGAAGAAGTAAATCACAGAGGTTTTGCCTTTAACTGGCATATCTAATCTGTGACCCATACCTGTCTGCTTTGAGGTGGACCTCTCTGCTCTGCCATGCACTGCCTCACCAGGACATTGTATCTCACCATACCTAGGCATAGAACTGAGAGTGCGAAATGACTATGGACTGCAACTTTGAGTCTAAAACAAGTCTTTCTTTTCTTAAGTTGTTTGTTCAGCTCTCTTACCAAAGTTAGAAAAAGTGACTGACACAAGCTCTTTCCTAGCCAGTACCACACAGGCCACTGGAACTGCTGGCTAAAGGAAATGCTCTCCTCACTGACTTCTTTCCCTCATGCATTCTCTGTAGCAGGCTTTTTTATACACACAACATGTGTAAGGCTTTGAATATGTATATTTATTTATGGTCAGACCAACCCAAGGCCCTTTTATGGTATCCATTTGTACTTACAAAACCCTCCTCAACCACCTTTTCACAGCTCAGATGCTTTCTAGTCAAAGTCCGGCCCTTGGAATAACAGATAGCATTCTCTGGAATCCTGTTAAGAGTTGTAAATCTCTGGTCCAGCCCCAGAACTTCTGAATACGAGTTTGGGTTTTAACAAGATCCCAGGTGAATTAGATGCACAATAAATTTTTAAAGTGCTTGCCGGCATGACCTGGCCCTGTGACATGCTTTGCTTTCTTAACTTCACACCTTAAATTCAGTCCCCTCTTCACTGTCCTCATTTTTGCTTCTCACACTACACAGTTTATCACTTCTGAAGCCTCGTATTTACTTGGTTTACCTGCAGCGTGCTTCAGTCAGACGTTGCACGTGGTCCAGCTCTGTGTTCATGCCACTTCCTCATCTGAGGCCGTATGTTATTCTATTTGCACACATTCCACTCAATCTTCCTCTATTCATTCTCCTCTGTTATACACGAGGGTAATTAGAATGGCTTAATGTCAATATATCTTAATTTGTTTACTTCTATGTCTTCTCTCTCCTTATCCCAAAGATAAACATGTTGAAGTCAAAATCCTTATCCATAAACAACATTCTTTTTTTTTTTTTTTTTTTTTTTTT
>NW_022196905.1:62545882-62575059 GCF_008632895.1 Mastomys coucha | reverse complement strand
AGTACTCCATTGTGTAGATATACCACAATTTCTGTATCCACTCCTCTGTTGAGGGACATATGGGTCATAAACAACATTCTTGAAAGTTTATTTCTGCTTCTATATTTTCGTTGCTCTTTGAAATTTTCTATTTCTGTTTATGGGATGAATGAATGAATATATAAATAAGGGAAGGATTGACATAGTGACTGGAAATTAATACCTGTGATAAATAAGACAACTGAAGCTGAGCCATGAGTGTGGGAAAACTAGACAAAGGAGCAAATAAACAGTAAGCAAACAAGCAGGATAATTACTAAAGTATGAGCATGCTCACATGCAAGCATGTGGAAAGGAAGTCAGGATGACAGAGGAGTTGCATTGCTGCCATTTAATAATCCATTAATAGACAAGTTAATTAATCCACTAATAGACAAGTTAATTAAGTGTTGAGTTTTCTTTCAACTTTTGTTTTAGGTCTTTTTACTTCATTATTTATTTATTCACTTTACATCCTGATTGCAACGCCTCCTTCCTCCTTTTTTCCCAGTCCCACCCTTACAAATCCCTCACCTCAGAGAATGGGAACCCTTCCCTTGGGTACCAATCCACTTTGGAACATCTATCTCCAGCAGGACTAAGCCAAGCCTCTCCCACTGACCAAGCAGTCCAGATTGGTAGAAGGGGGTCCAATAGAAGGCAACAGAGCCCCCAGTCCAAGAGTTGGAGACTCACACAAAGACCAAGCTGCACACCTGCTCCGATGTGCGGGGAGGTCTAGGTCCAGCCCCTGCATATTCATTGTTTGGTGGTTCAGTCTGTGAGCACCATGGGCCCAGGTTAGTTGACTGTGTAGGCCTTTTTGTGGCACACTTGACCCCTCCAGGTTCCTCCATTTTATCCCCCATTCTTCCTCAAAACTATCACTAGTAACCAAGAATTAAACTGATATAGTAGAAAATACAGGTTCTCTATATGAATATAAACCTTATAAAACATTAAGGACATATTTCAAGACAATTTAGTTATATAGGCAGATATACTATGGATCTAGATGACAAATTAAATTTTATGAAATTTCCTCTGGAACCATGTGTATATATAATATAATTTTACTAAAAAACATAAAAGAATCTGGAAGTTATCAAGTTGATTCTAAGGATGACATATGTGTAAAAATCATGAAGCAAACCAACTATAAATTTGTTTTGAGAGCAAATTACATTGTTGACTTCTACAAGTGAATGATAAGTAAACTGAAATATATTTGGAGAGTAACAGCATGAGACAATGCATGCAAGTAAGCTTTTACTTTTTAATTTTTTCTGGTTTATGTTTTTGTTTTTGTTTTTCTAGATAGAATATCAATATATAATCCAATCTGATCTTCAATTTACTGTCCTTCAAGTGGCTGAAAGTTTCCTATCCTCTTGCTTCAGTTTCCTGAGTGCAGGATTACTTTACAATCATCTCAGTTTTTACATGTCATTACTTAGTGATGATTTACTATAGACTAAGTGCTTCACACATGTATTAGCACATCTGGTTATCATAACTATGAAGTGCTGTTGTCCTTGCTTTCACATCACAGCTAAAGGTCCCAAAGACAGAGGGGTTCAATCACTTGTCTCTGTTATTTAGACAGCGACCAAAATTTATTCCATGGCCCCTAATCACAGTGTAACAATTTCTAATTTCAAGCATGTCTTCCATTTGCCCTATTTATATTTGTCTTTACCCTAGACCTTGGGACATGCTAAACAGGGACCATTGGCTTCAACTGTTGGGGAGAATAACAGGTCAGGGAAGAAGGCAGATTCCTGGCAGGAGTAGAGTGGGCTCTGAAAGACTCCAGGGCCCACTACTGAACACTACTTGAAATCAAAGGTGCCAATTCAGTTTTAGCTGACATTTGAGTACAAAACCTTCACAAACTATAGTTTTCCCCCAGTCCAAGGAAGGTAGGCATTGCATAAAATGTAAGTATTATCTTTACTAGTTCACAACATCTGGAATTTATTTAGAGCCAGTAGTATGTAGTCACTGATAACGCAGTGAGTGAAAGCATACTTGGACACAGGATAGAAGTGGGTTCTTCCCCTTGAATTCCTTCCAGCAGGCTTTCCCTTTGTCCTTTCCTCAAAAGTGTTCAGTCATTTTTTGTCTGGGAAGGTAGCTTTTTCTCTTTCTTTTTCACTTTCTGTTTTACTGGCTAGATGAAAGTTGCAGGTTATTTTTCAAAAGATAAATGACACATTCAGAATCAAGAGATGGCCTCCATTTTGACAAGAATGATTGGGGACATGTGCTGGAAATAAGAGGCCTGAATTACTCAGACTCGAGTGCCCCAGTTCACACAGTTTAACTAGGGCAGTGGCCTTTGGAAGGACTGATGACAGATGCTCTGCTACTTTCTCTGTCTCTGTGTGAGTTACTCCAACTGCAAAGCCCCTTTAACAGCATCCAGCTTCTTTTTGTGAGCAGGCTCCAGGCTCCACTCTGATTCTATTCAGTCATGTCTGCAGCTTCCTAAATCAGTTTCCTTTCCTGAATAGAAGTCTGGAATGATTTTTTTCTTTTACTGTTCTTTAATTTTCCAAACCCAATAGACTGTCACAGAGAATCCCCAATGATAGTGGTGGTGGTGGTGGAGGTGCTCATGCTGGTGTGTGTGTGTGCATGTGTGTGTGTGTATGTGTGTGTGGTGTGTAGTTTATTTGTATAGGTAAAACACACAAGCGTTTACATTGATACAAGCCAAAGGGGTGGATGCAATATTATGCACAATGAGTATGTCATAGATGGGAACTTGGATGAGAGAAAGGAAGAAGAGAAGAAAAGGGATATGAGAGGGAATAATAGAGGCTGTATTCTGATATTACAGTAAAATGCAAACAGCTTATAGAATCTTCTTTTCTTTACACAGAAAATTAAATGAATGCTGCAAAATTTGCCAGGTTCTGTTGAGGAATGAATAAGACATTGCTTGAGAACGACTGAGCTCAGAGCCCAGCACAAAGTAATTACTCAGTAAATGAAAATTCCCCTAAGTTTTGAGAGAATCTCTGGAATTTCCAGGAAGGTCCTTTTCCTCCATACAATATTTCCTGAAAATCAACTATTTTGACATTGGGTACAATTGATGAGTGAGATGATGTCAAAGCAGGCCAGATAAACTTATTTTAGCCTACAAGCTTCACTGAAAGAAAGTATTATTGACAATTTATTATTCATCTATAAAATATTTGAACATCCTTCCTATAGTGAATGTTGTCCTTATCTTTTAAAGGAGGGGTCTGTATTCTCCTTATCTCTAGGGGCTAGACATTAATGAATTCAGATCATCCAACAAGATCTATTTTCTTACTACTACAAAATAAATGATAAAATAAAACAAGCAAAAGAACCATGAGATGTATATAAAAGCAAAGAGACAAAGTTTAGGTAGCTCTAATATCTGTCTGTGTGCCTGTCTGTCTCTCTATATCAATCTACCATCTATTATCTATCTTTATTTGTCTGTATATCTACCATGTATCTAACTTTCTTTTTTTATTCATTTAAGTTTTATTGCATTATGATTAGAAAAGATACATAATTTCAATTTATCTGAATTTGTTAACATTTAAATTCATATTTTAAGTAAATAGAATTGCATCTCATTCTTCTTTCCCTTTTGTACCTCAACTCCTCCCAGAGATTTCCCCCTTCAATACCTGCCATACCTTTAATTTTTTATCATATTTTTAAAAATTTATAAAATATCAAAAAAGTAAAAATAAGTATTATAAAAGTTGTTTGATATAAAACAACAATCAGTTGAACAGTCTTATGTAGATGCTTGTCTACAGCAATAATGAAAATACATGTTTTTCTCAATATATATTTTTGTTTTGTTTTGTTTTTTTGAGACAGGGTTTCTCTGTGTAGCCCTGGCTGTTCTGGACTCACTCTGTAGACCATGCTGGCCTCAAACTCAGAAATCCGCCTGCCTCTGCCTCTCAAGTGCTGGGATTAAAGGTGTGTGTCACCACACCCACTTTCCTCAATATAAATTTTAAATGACTCCAAACATGTTAACTATATGATATTTTATCACTATTATTTTTTTTTATTGTTTTATGAACATAAATAGATAAAAATCGTTTTGTTTGTTTGTTTATTTTGTTTTTAGTAGAGCTCAAAAATCTTGGCTCTTACTGTGGTATAAACCCCCCAAGAACAATTTTTAGACATTGGATTTAATTGTAATAAGGCTGTACTTCAAAGACCCTCATCACCAAAGGATTTTACTTCTATTGTAACTAAGCTAAGAGTTGACAGTTCTGATATGCCAAGGAATTATTTGTAGGCACGATTTTTGGATACAGATTTCCTGCAATGGTTAAAGCTATTTGATTTGAGTGGTTGTCTTCAATCACAGCCCATAGAGAACAGGTTACATTCATTTAAGAAATAATGTATGTATTAAGATGGTCTATCCATGAAGTCATTCACCAATTGTTTCAATGAACAATGGTTCTGCTTGGAGGATGGAACAGACGTTAGGTGAGGGTAAGAATCTGGTTCATTGACTGTAATGATTTTGAAAAGTAACATCTCAGAAAAAGAATAACTTATAAAGTCCTCTTCTTCAAAAGTGATACAATAATTATAAATATCAAGCAAAGCATTCAATCTCACTCTTTGTTGTTCTCTTACAAACCACTTCCCAAATTAATTGCATATGTTTCTTTTGGCTGTAAAAATAATTTTGAAATATGTAAACTGTTCTGAAAACCATAGTATAGTATAAACACATCAAATAAACAATCCTACTAATAGAGAGGCTGAGATAAGAGAAGCCTGATTTCAAGACCATTATGTGGTACACAACAAGACACTGTCAGGTACAAACAAGCAAAAAGTGTATATGGATTGTTCAAAACTGGACCTATTTCTACAATTACCAAGTCAAAGAGACAACTGGATGACAGCCAACAAATTTCTTAATCCTCATATTTTTGAATTTCAATCAATTAGGATATGTTGGTAATATTAATTTTTGTATTAAGAGATATTAAGGAAAAGCAATTGTTACTTCCTGTTATTTTTGTTGTTAGAGATGGAATTAGGTTTGTGTGGGTTTGTTGAAAGATTACTTTCTTGCTTCTTCTAGGGTGTAGTTTTGCTCTTTATGTTGGTGTCTTCCATTTATTATCCTTTGTAGGGCTGGATTTGTGGAAAGATATTGTGTAAATTTGATTTTGTCCTGGAATATTTTGGTTTCTCCAACTATGTTGATTGAGAGTTTTGCTGGATATAGTAGCCTGGACTGGCATTTGTGTTCTCTTAGGGTCTGTATGACATCTTCCCGGGATCTTCTAGCTTTCATAGTCTCTGGTGAGAAGTCTGGTGTAATTCTGATAGGCCTGCCTTTATATGTTTCTTGACCTTTTTCCATTACTGCTTTTAGTATTCTTTCTTTATTTAATGTATTTGGTGTTTTGGTTATTATGTGACAGGAGAAATTCTTTTCTGGTTCAGTCTATTTGGAGTTCTGTAGGCTTCTTTTATGTTCACGAGCATCTCTTTCTTTAGGTTAGGGAAGTCTATAATTTTGTGGAAGATATTTACTGGCCCTTTAAGTTGGGAGTCTTCAGTCTCTTCTATAACTATTATCCTTAGGTTTGGTCTTTTCACTGTTTCCTGGATTTCCTGGATGTTCTGGGTTAGGAGCTTTTTGCTTTTTGTATTTTCTTTGGCTGTTTTGTCAATGCTTTCTATGGTATCTTTTACCCCTGAGATTCTCTCTTCTATCTCTTGTATTCTGTTGGTATTCTATGACTCCTACTCTCTTTCCTAGGTTTTCTAATTCCAGGGTTGTCTCCTTTTTGTGTTTTCTTTATTATTTCTAGTTCCATTTTTAGATCCTGGATGGTTCTGTTCATTTCCTTTGCCTGTTTGATTGTGTTTTCCCATTGTTCTTTAAGGGATTTTTATGTTTCCTCTTTAAGTGCTTTTAGCTGTTTACCTGTGTTCTCCTGTATTTCTTTGAGTGAGTTATTTATGTCCTTCTTAAAGTCCTCTATCATCATCATGAGAGGTGATTTTAGATCTGAATCTCGCTTTTGTGGTGTGGTGATGTGTCCAGGACTTGCTATGGTGGTAGAATTGGGTTCTGATGATGCCAAGTAACCTTGGTTTCTGTTGCTTATGTTCTTAAGCTTGCCTCCTGCTATCTGGTTGTCTCTAGTGCTACCTGCCCTGGCTATATCTTACTGGAGCCTTACTTTCCAGTGATCCTGGTTGTGTCAGAACTCCTCAGAGTCCAGCTGTCTTTGGGATCCTGGTATCTTGTGATCCTGTAATCCTGGGCCCATTAGATCGCCTGGGAGTGGAGCTTCCTCTGACTGTTTTGGGACTGGCTGTGTAGTTTGTGTCCAAGGTCTGCTCAGGGTACCAGCCCAGACAGACAGGAAGGAACCCATGCCACTGGACTGGTGGAGTTCCTGTGTGCCTGGGTTCCACTGATCCCAGTTACTCCAGGTGTTGGGACAGATGTTGTGTCCGACTCTCCTCTGATCCTATGATCCTGGGAGTGTTAGAGAGCCTACAATGGAGCTTCCTCTTGCTGTTGTGGAACTGGCTGCAGAGTTTCTGTCCAAGGTTCTAACTTTCTCTTTGTTTGTTTGTTTGTTTGTTTGTTTGTTTCTGGCTCGTACTTTTCATCAAAATTGATTCACTCTCTGGCCATTCCTGTACAGTGTTGTCTTCTGGCCATTTTGAATGATGATCCATACCAAAGCTTAGCCTTCTCACATTTAAATCGACTCAATGACATACTTAATATTTTAAATATTATTTACTATAGCCAAGTACTGCTGGTTGTTTATAATAACTTTCAATATTGGTAAAATCCTAAGTATCCAATAATTTTGGTAACAATGAAAACTTTAGGCTATAAATCAGGATATCAAGATACATATATGATATTGAAGTGAAATTATTTGCATTGTCTGAGAGGATACTAGTGTTGACTACTATGTAGCCTTCACAAACAGAGCATTTAAACCTGAACCTGTCACTGGAGAGGAATCGCTATCACATGAGGCAGTACAGAAAATCAGTCCTGGAAACTGAATTCAATTCAGGTAGAGATTTTAGGGTAACTATAGTATAATTCCCAGGCTCTGTGGACAGATTATAAACCCAGGTATTATCTGTCCTGAAAGCAAATCTCTTCATGTTTTAAATACTGTCTATGGGCCACACAGAGATTAGTAATGCAAGGTAGAAGAAATGAATCATACAAGAAGGAACATGTGATATATTTCATAGAGGAGGAATCAAGGTCAAGAGCAGAAATGGCAAAGAGTACCTGTGAAAAGCACGGGAGTCTAAGGATGCTTCTACAAACAGGCAAAAGCAGCCCATTTCAGTCACCACATGTCACCAAGTACAGTGAGATCATCTGAAGGCACTGAAATCTCAATTTCATTAAAAATGTGCAAGGCAGAGAGGCTCATGCCTATTTAATAAAAAGTGTGCACCTTGTAGATAAACAGCCAGTCAAAATTTGTCTCAAAATTTGTCTCACTGGAGTTGTTTACTCAGCAGGCAAAGGTGAGAGAAGCTAGTCCAACAAGGATAAGCAAGGTTGCTCCTGAGTCTGAAACTTGCTGGAGAAAGTTATACAAGAAGCTTTTTATCACTGGGATTTGCTTAAGAGTGTAGTTATTTATAGAGGGCCCCATTTGATCTTTATTATTATCTCAGGGAATTTGATGGAACAAGTTCCAGAAAAAGCATATGAAGTGAGAATAATGATTATAGTTTCTTGGATTGTTCTGTGAATAAAAATTTTAAAAGTATTTATTTCACCTACATTTGCGTAGGACCTTCAGCCTGCCTCTCTAAAGAATCAGTCTGGGGAGATGCTACACTCTCTCTGTACTTGGTCCTGACTGCTGCTAAGAAACATTCCTTAAGGAAAGCAGTAATTCAGAAACATGAATAACTCGTACTTGATGAATGGAGTACATTAATACCAACTCAATCTTGTTAGAAATCCAATTCCAGCAAGATTTCCCAAGTTAAATTCCCTTTGGCATAAATTTGTTTCAATAAGCCTCTTGCCATTTATAAATTTAGATGAAATAGACCCTTTAAGTAGCCATTAGTGTTTGCTTAAACAGTGCATTTTCAGATAATTATGTTAAAAATAACGAGAAATTCTATTTACTAATATTTTCTTTCAGTCATAGGTTGAGCCAATCTTGAGGAAATTTCTCTTAATTTGAGCAGAATGAACTCAGTAGACTATTTTGAAATGCTCATTAGAACCCTACTTAATTGCTCACACATGGTCTCAGCTTTTTAGAACTGTCAGATTTTGGATTGCAAGACATAAAGTGACCAAGTGCTGCTGACTCCAGACCTCCCCTTCATCCCTGCATGAACTGGACTTTTCCTAGTGTGTCTTTGTTTTCATACTTTTCTACTCTGACCTTTTACTTCCATTTCTACACATGGATAAAAAGAGGAAAAATAAACATTGTGTGTGCGTTGAAGATATATGAAAGAATAGAATGATTAACCTAAAGTGTGCATGTCATAGTGTTTTATGTAGTATCATTTCTCCATAAAAAACAACTGATATTATGGAAGAAGTGTAAGCCAAGAAAGATAGTGACTGTTTTATATATTTCTTTTGCATCTTGTATCTTGTCCTGTTGCATGTGTTGTCATGACTACTAATTTGGGTACACCTTCAATGCAGCTTATTATTGACCATGTCAACTACCTAGGGATTCCTTAAAAAGTACTGCAGACTGGGAGGTATACGCAGTAGAAATGTAGTGGCTTATAGATGGTAAGGTTGAAACTTCATGATAAAATCATCTCCACATTTGTTCTCTCCCATGACCCACCTCTTCGGCTTGCAGGTGACCTCCATGACCCCTTCTTTCTCCTCCTTTTTAAACAAATTTTGCTTATTTGTTTGTTTAAAGGGCTAGGATTGAAACCAAGGCATCATAGATGCTAGACACATCTATATTCCTGAGCTCTATTCTTAGTCCTCTATTTACCTCTTCAAACCAGATTTCATTGGATTGTATAAACTGCCATTGAACTTACTCTGTAGCATAGACTTGCCTTGAGCTTTTGATCTTTCTGTCTTCAGAGTACCTGTAATTACAGGCCTTAGCCACCAGGATCAGCTCTATATTTAAAAATAATCGAGCAAATACTAAGTCCTAATGAGCATTCAGTGTTACAAATTTGTCACATCTGTGTGTTTCTGTGTGTGCATGTTTGAGAGAGTTTATGAGTGTCTATTTAAGCATATGAGTGTGTGTGTATGAGAGAGAGTGAGTGTGTTTGTGGTACTTTGAAGTTTTTATTGAGAATTTCATACGAACTATTTTGATCATAGTCTGTCAAATTCATAGAGGAAACTATTCCTTTTCTCTACACAGGTCAGGGCTAGTTATAGACATGATTTCCTCCATTGCTTGCTAAAGGTTGTGCATATGGCCAGAATCTTGCTGGAGACTCTATCCACTGCAGTCTCTTCTTTGTGTCCATGTTTCAGGGTATGAACTGGGATATCTTATGACTGTGTCTAGAAGTTCCATGGATCAAGGACACCATATAACCTCCTTCATTATTACCTCCTGACTTATAGGGACATAGGACTTCAACACACAAACTTTTGAATAGGGAAGGTACAAAATCCAGCCTATAATATTGTTCATGTTTCACTGAATGACTCTCATTCAATGAAAGAAGACTAATGCAAAGATTAATGCATGGAATATTACCTGTTACTCAAGTACATTTCTAATACTTCTCAAAATAGACTCAAAGTAATGTTTATGATACCCCTTAGAGGGAACTCCCATAGGCTCTAACAGAAAAGACTGGCATATCTAACATCTCCTGTCCTCATGGTATGCAAGTGCAGCTCCCTTTTTGTACTCCAGAATCCTTGTGAATGGTTTTCCCTGTAGAACAACAGAGTGACACTGTACAGACTCTAAGACCAAGGCTTGAAAGAGTTAGGTTTTTCTACTTCATGACTTCTGAAGCATTGGGCCACTTCTTGGGAGTTTAAGTTACCCTCTACAGTAAGGTGTCACATACAGAGCCCTGGAGTACTGTGACTATTACTGAAAAAGACTAATCTATCTTTATGAAATTTCATTCCCATATTGTAAGAAGGAACCAAACTGAAGCTATTTTGAGTAAAACTTTCATTTTGAATAGGGTTCAAATACAGTTTAAGTTCCCAAGACCTCCCTGGATAATTGACATTCTGCCTGGCAGAGTGAGACATATACGTGGGTAACTGAGATCTGGCTTGTCAAATAGAGACATGAATGCTAGGCAAGTCATCCTGCCAAAGTTTAAAAAGACAAGTGAGAACAGAATAAGTGTATCACATAAGGAAATGTTCCTAGGACAGTCTCTCATCCCTGAATCCTAATGTTACTGTTATCTGGCAGAAATGTTTATGGTACCATTCTAGTTCAGGGTTATAGTTCAGCTCTTGAGTTTGTTCTGAATCCCATATTGATCAATAGCAGCCTGATTGCAATAATTTTTTGTTATCTGTATTGATCTGGCATTTGAGTTCTATTGGCTTTAAACAGACCCCATAACAGTATATGTACTTATACATAGTTTAATATTTTTATATTTTTTATGATTATAATTACATAATTTTCCTTTTCTTCCTCCAACCTTCCTCCATGTATTCTCCCTTACTCTCTTTGAAATTCTTCGTTTCTTTTCCTTAGGTATTGTTACACATTGTGTATGCATACACACACACACACACACACACACACACACACAAACAGAAACATAAATGCATAAAGGCACACAGATATAATACATATATAAACCTGTTCAGGCTGTATCATGTTACTTGTATGCATATGTCTTTAAGCCTGACCATTTGGTGATGGATTATTAGTGTGATCTTATCTGACTATTTCTCTTGCCCTCAGTATTTCTTTGTTGTTTATAATTCTTTGTATAGCATTTAGAGCTCCTGAGCATCTCTCTTCCATGTTACCATGTCTGCTGGTGTGGTTCTTGTTCAGATCATGTTTAAGCACCCAGGCTGATGAGACTTCATGGGTGTAGCTTCTGACATATCTAGGAAACACTGTATCACAGCAAAACCCTCTGTGGGGCATGTGTGCCTCACTGCTGAGGCCTGGGTCTCTCTCCTGCTGCTAATGGCCTGTGGTGGGATGAGTTAGTCAAAAAGGAGGCTATGTATAAATGAGATATTTTATTATAGGAAAGAGAAAATAGGCCAGTCAAGTAGAGAGAAGGAAAGAAGAGGAAGGAGAGAAGCAGAGAAGGAGAGAGAGAGAGAAAGGAAAGAAAGGAAGCAAGAGAACAAGAAGGCAAAAGAAGAGAACAAAGAGAAGGAAAGAGGAAGAAAGCAAGAGAAGAGGGCCAGAGAAGAACCAAAGGGCAAGAGAGGAAAGGAAGAGGGCAAGAGAGCAAGAGAGGAAGAAAGGAAGCAAGAGGGGAGACAAAGAGCAAGAGAAAGCAAGAGAGAGGAGGAGGGGGCAAACCGCCCCTTATATTATATAAGGTGTAGCTATCTGTCTTTGGGGCAAGGCATGCCTGGCTATGGTCAGATGAATGGGTGTAGGGTCCAGCTAGAATGCTGGGAGCTTGGGGCATTGTCTGCCTGATGGAGCACACATCTCCTATGGGAGCAGCTGTGAGGGGTTGTGACTGAAACAGGAGCCAAAGACTCAGGAGTTATAACCAAATTACTTCTGCCCCCTGCAGGCAGAAACTGCCCACTAGGTCTCCAGGGCTCAAGGCTTATTATTCAACTGAGCCTAAGTTGCCTAAACAGACCACTGCCCTACATTCCTCTAGTTCTTCTAATATTTTTGCTAAAATATAGTGATATTAATGTCCCTCTTCTATTTCATCTTTAACCCCTCCTAAATCCCACCTACTGTAGCTACCGTTATGCCCCATTTCAATTTGATAGTACCTTTTTTATTATTATTGTTATGTATGTGTATATTTTTGTACAAGTACATATTATAACCCATTGAGCTCATTTTCTATTTTATGCATATGTGCTTTATAGACTGGCCACTTAGTATTGGATAACCAATTAAGTGGCTCATCCTTGGGAGAGGCTAATTTTCCCTAGTAGTCATTAGTTATCTGTAGTTCTATGTTTATGGATGGGATTCCATGAGATTCCCCTACTTTTCCATTAGAATGTTTATTGATATTGCCATTGTTCTGGTCCTGTTTATGCAGCTATTTCTAAGATAAACTGTTTCACAGCAGACTTCCTATTTCTCTTACTCTTAAAATCTTTCTAATCATTTATCCATGATTTTTCCCTGAGCCACAGATGCCGATGTTGTGGTATAGATGAATCCTTTGTGGCTGGGATCCACAAAAAAAAATCTGTTGATCTCTGCAACTTGTCAAGTTGTGGTTCTCTGTGATCATCTTCATTTACTGCAAAGAGAAGCTTCTTTGATGAGTGGTAGCAACTATATTTATATGTGGATGTAAGAATAAGATTTAAAAATGTAGTTAGGAATTATGCTGGTCTAGTAAAGTGTCAGTCATGGACTCTCATCTATCATCCACTGTGTTACTACCTGCAGAAAGTTGGCTAGCTCTAGTACCAGGCATGATGTCCCTCCTGTTGAGTGGACCTTAAATCCAGTAAGACATAAAATTGGTTAGCACAAACATGAAAATGTCAGTTATTGCAAATTTTCAGATATATTTCCATGGTGATCATTGTTATTGTCCATAAGTGTCACAACTGAGTAGGGCTATTAATTGCTTTTCTCCCTTGTCAGCTTACACAATATTTTCTGGTATTGTGGAAGCTAGGCTGCAGGATGGAGGCTTTCAAGTAATCTGCAGATTGATTGTTGTATCCCAAGTGTGAAATGTCAACAATAGAGACTTGCCTTCCACTTCCGTGTGACAGCAGCCAATGGCTAGGACAATAGTCTATATTGTTTGGAACTCACTTGGCTACTTTGACCAACCATTGGAAAGGAGGTATCTTGTGCCTATATAAGATTTTGTGTTAGTCTATGAGGTTTTGTTGTGTTTTAGTGAGGAGGTAGACAAAACTATTATGATCATATGATCTCTACCCTGAGCATTGATGAGTACTACAGGAGATATCTATTTCTCGGTACCTCCCTCTTGATATCACGATGACTTCTATATTTATTGTGTAACATGGAATCCCCTAATGGAAATTCATTTCATGAGGATATAGCACTGAGTTCCATAACCCAAGATAATAGTTTATTAGTAGCTCAGAACATAGAGTCAGCAAGAGATTACCCTTGTCTTCTGTTCTTATCCATAAAGTTCTTGTTGAATCCAGAGGAAATAATAATAAATTAATGTTTTGATTTTCTGGCTCTTTTTTATTTTTTAGTAAAAACTTGTACTTTTACTGTAAATTCTATTTTATCTAGTTTAAAATCCATTCACTAGAGTGAGCATACCAAAAATGGCTCTTAATATTCTTGAGCCCAAGAAGCTTGTTCAGGTGCAATTGGTACTGTCAACATTTCTTGTGTGATTTTAATGAGAAAAAAAATTAAAAGCAAATTTCTCTGTATGGCCAGTCATTAATCATTGTAAAGATAGCTGGGAAGCAAATTAACTGAAAGTATACACCATTTGCCTCCAGAAGCTAAGTGATCATAAATTCCTTATATATGAACACATGTTCTTAAGAAATGATGATAATGAAAAATGTTTGAAATCAAAGGTAAGTTTTGTTGTTGTTGATCAAAATTAAAGCAATCTGAGAATTCAAGTCTGGATATGCCATGTACATTCGTCTATTCCAGTCACATCCAAAATATCGGGGATAAAATCCTGATTAAGGATAAGAGGCAATAAGGATCCAAAAGGAGTTCTGTGCCTCCTGGTTATTCAGACAGTCGCTGGTATCTCCTAACTCAGACTTGTTCCAGATCAGTCTTTCCAATCATCAACACACCCTCATAATTAGGCATAAAGGTACCCCAAGAAATGATTCATAAATGGCTAAGATTGGACATTGTTTCCTGGCCAACACAATGTTTCTTACCTATCCTAGTTTATTACCAAGCTTCCCATAACTTGTAATTTCTCTCAAGGAAACTGCCTTGCTAGAGCTAACAAGGGTCAGGCACATTCCTTAGGACAGTAATAGTTTACAATAGCTAAAAATGTTTTACATACTAGAGAGTAATGAAGGGCTTCCATACAAAGACATTAGCTAGAAGTGTTAGATTAAAACCTCCTAGTCATTGCCTCCAGCAAAAACCAGAGAGTATAGGAATACCAAATTAGCCCCAGCAGGGAGGGGCACCATTGCTCTTCCACCCGCTTCACAACTAGATACGTGATCTTGGTCAGTAAGATCACTGACCTTAATGTGTCACCTGCCTACATGACTCTTGTCATCTGCCCTGCTTGCTGTATGCTACTCAAGCCTGCTTGTTACTTTGTACTAGGACTAGGAGAAGGAGAAGGACTTGGACTCCCATGCAGGACCACAACTAGAACTTAGATGAGCTAGGACTCAGATTCATGCAATCAGCAGTCCCCCAGGCCCAGAGCACTTGGGCCCTGGGGATGCACCAGTCTAGAGGAGATAGCTGCTGCTTTAAACCCAGTATGTTTTAGATGACCTCAGATGTAACTTAACTGCTGAGCTACCAGATTTACCATCTCTCTTTTACAATGACTGTAAAAGTCTGATGCCATTTTTAAGAAATACATTCAGATCCTGTACTTCATGTGTCGTCTCTGGCATCATTTCTTCGCCTATACCTTGTCGACCTGACTAGGACCCCTGTTTCTCCCGTGGGTTGAGGGAGGCCCAGATCAGCCGGCTTGCGGAATGGATAAACACCAATTCTCTTCCCTTTGTGATTCTTCCACATATGTTGCTTAAGTCATACTGTTAGATTTTTCTGCCTTGCCACTCCTAACTCTGGGTCAGTTCTATGTTTATGGAATATTTATAACTACTACTGAGTCCTGTCCTGCCTACCTTTCTTCTTCTTCTTCTTCTTCATTTCCTCCTGGATTTTTTTTATAAAAAATTTTTATTTGTCCTTTGTGATTTTTATATTATCCACCTCAATCCCACTCATCTCCTCCTCCCCTCAAAACCATTATCCACCCTTGTAACTTTATTCAAAACGGAGAAAAGCAGTCCTTGAAGCTGTAGTGTATAGCAGTGTATCCAACAGTATACCCTCTTTTGTCTACACTTCTTTGCTTACAAATGTTCATTGTAATGAGTTGTTGGTCTGGTTTGTGGACTCTGGCTCCTGCTACACTATCAATACTGTAACCTCATTGGGACTCCTCTTGGATATCCTGTGGTTGCCCTGTGTCATGGAGATCCTATACTATAGTTTCAGAACTGTATGTATGACCAGCCCCTTCATGTAATCCAGCAGTTCAGTAATGGATGGATGGATGTTAAGGTGAGCCAATTCACAGCCTTAGATTTGGCCCTGAGAAGAATCGAAGATGCTTATCCCACCAGCTCTCCTGAACCCACACCACCAGGGAGAGCTCTCCTGCCCTGGATGGCCCATCCATTGTTGCAGCAGGTAAGAGGCAGAGTCAGCTCCCTCTTGTTCTCAGGCCCTCGGGATGGCTGCTCCATGCCCTCGACATCCGCGCCAGCCCTGCAGTGCTGCCCAGTTGAGGTGCAGGACGCATTCTCCCAAGTGCTGCAGCAGCGGAGGGCTTAAATGGGCTCTCCTACTCTCACATTCTCATGGCTAGCTCACTTGGCCCTCCAAGCAGGGCCAGCTCTACTCTAGTCCTAGGGATGTATAGTTCTGTCTCTCCTGAGTGGTGTTGCTGGTGAGGAACAGAGACAGCTCTCATGATTCCTATGCCAGCTCTACCATCTGCATTAGGTGGTGAGGGTCAAGGGGCCACAGGGGAGAGGGAATCGCTTTCTCGACCCCACCATTTCAGGGCAGACAAGTGGCAGGGCCAGCTCTCGCTCTTTCAGGGCCACTGCACTAGTGCCTCTGTCAACAGGGTCAACTTTGTTGTGCTTCCCAGATGAGGTGCACAGCCTGCTCTCCTGAGTGCTGCAGCTGGAATGCTAGTGAACCATTTAATACACAGGGGAGTTTTATTTAAATCTATAAACTAGAACAGCAAAGGTATTCTCCAAATTTTTTATGAAAATAAAATCTATCGATCACGGCGCTTTGTGAAAAATAAAAATAAAAACATAAAAAGTTTTTTAAAAGTAAAATGTGGTGAGAAGTAGGTGCCTAAAATGCCTTTACATAGAAAATTGGTTTATTACCATTTGGAAGCTTCTCCTTCTAATTGTATTTCTGTAGAAGTAGAAGTAATATGAATGCTATCTTAGAGATCCTCAATACTATAGAATAGATTTTGTCTAAGAATGTCTTTCTAATGTCTCACTTTAGTGATTTTCTATCATCCCTGATTTGAGATCTATCTGATTTATGTCTAACTTCCCCTTAGTGATGGGTGTTTAGAATGTTGCTGATAACAACTGTCCCTCTTTGCAAAGAGTAAATTCCTAAAGGCAGAATTGAGACATTAAAAACAGTAACTGTTTAAAGTTTCTGGCTGGAATTTAGTAAGTGGACTTTTTAAGAAGTGGGGAAAATTCACTAATCACTAGGAGAACAGCTACTTCGCTTTGTTCTGGGCCCACTACTTAGCTCATACTGTCATTGTGACACATAAACAAAAATGGGCTGTGTGTGGTGGAAGGAGCGAGGAATGGAGAGAAAGAAGGAGAGAGGGAGAAGGGGAGAAACATGTTATCCTGGAAATAATGTTTACCAAAATCCCACTAAAGGTTTCCAATTAAGATTCAGGTAAGTCTTCCATGTAAGATGTATCATGCTATAAAGAAGAAGAAGCCAGTGTTTTCCTTCTGAGCAGAAGTAGCTAAACCAAATGGTTCAGCAGAAAAGTCATGAGATTTCCTCATCTTTGGGGTCTTTTATTCAGTTCAGGGCTAGAGGCAGCTGAGATTATTACTGTTATTTTTTTATTTATGTATTTATTTACAGACATATAGTTCAATAGTTGATGTTTTGAATGCTAGAGGATTCCTTGTGAGGAATCCAAATCTACTTCTGAATGAACTCTTCTTGTGAACTCTCAAAGTAGTTCACAGTCAGTCATAACAGTAAAGAAGGGTTTTCAGAGAAGCTAGCCTCCCAGCCCAGCCTTGCAGCATAGCCTATGCAATATGATTTTCTGCAAATAACTGAAACTGATTAGACTGTCTTCCTGTATACCCATCCCCACATTCCTATGCGTATCAGTACCATCTTTATTTAGCCAGAGGACCTCAGCACATCCCAGGAAGCTCCTCAGAAACCTTAACTAGAGGCTGTGCCTAAGGTAATTTTCTCTGTTTTCATGCAGTGCCTTTGTGTTTATAGTTCTTCCTCAGCCAACCTTTCAGTTCACAGATACATAGGGGTAAGATACATATTCTTCTGGGATGGCTAGGCAGTGACTTGGTCTTTGGCATCCATATTGCATTTTTCTGACCCTGCATATCCCTTTTTCATTGTTTACTCTGTTGCAGACAGTAAAACCTTGAGGTATCACATCTAGCTTAGTTGCTCTAATGAGTTATCTCATTACTCAAATACTAGACCTTAACTAACCTTTACTCCCCTGAAACTATTATGATCCTTACCGGTCCACATTCTTATTTCTTCCTTCCCTTCCACTTCCTCAGAAGAAACATGTCATTTTTCTAGTCAAGAAGTATGTCCTATTTTTCTGGTCAAGAATTCTCTTTCATTCATTTACCCAAAAATTTATTGCATTACACATCTTGTTCATGCCCATGAAACTACGTTATCAGCGACACCATGTTATTACAGAAAATATAGGATGAAATAAGACTTAGCTTCTGTCCTCAAGTAATTTCCTTGTCCTAATCAGAAGAAAGAAATAGGAAGATAGTTATAAGTCTGGAGGCATCTCAGGAAGCTACAAGGAAGTACAGAACAGTCCCTCAACCCAGTCCCTAGTTCAGCATCTTCCAGGAAGATGTAGGATTCACTTTCATTGCAGTTGTCAAAAAACTTGACAGGACAATTTAAGGAATGAAAGGCTTAGCTTTGTATTGCTCTAGAGAGATTTTGTTCCATCATGGCAGGGAAGGTATAGCAAGAGAATCTGTCCAGTCCTTGGCAAAGAGATTTGTATCACCAGCTAGTCAGGTATGACAGACCAGAAGTAGATTGTACCAGAGCAGAATAGATTGTACCAGACAAGGGTAACCTTCAAAGTTTGATCCTTAGTGACACACCTCTGCTAGCCAACCCTAAAGTCCTAAAAATTCTTTATCACAAAGCAAACAGCTGCCACCAACAAGGGAAAAAGCATGAGCCCCTGGGAAGAGAGGCGTTCAGATTCACACAGAAGGTGGTAGACTTAGCTCAGGAAAATCACACAATGAAGATGTATTGATTAAAGCTGAATGGAAGTAGACGCTTGCCAGAAAAATGAAGAATGCCCAGAAAAAGAGAAAGGGGGCTTAGATAAATACCACAGGGTTGCATGGGAAGCCTCACTCAGGGGAGAAACAGTAAACAATATATGTGTGCAGCTCAGTGGTCTGGTACATGTGTTTTGCTTATAAAGGTGGTATGAGGAGAGGATGAGAGAAGATGTTGAGAAGATGACTGTAGTCAGCAAACTCAGTGACACAACAGAGTAAAAAGGACTTTGGCCTTGGTGCTGAAGACTTTCAAAACTGTTTACTTACCTTGACTTGTTTTGCTTTGTTTTTATGTAGAGACACTGTTAACAAACTCAAGAATTTCCTGAGGGATTTGAAGACAGTCATCACAAATAACCACTTTCTTGTATACAGTCCATGAATTCTTTTTTATTATTTTATTAGATATCTTCTTTATTTATTTGACAAATGATATCTCCTTTCCTGGGCTCCCCTCTGAAAAAAAATAAATAAATAAAATGAAATAAAATAAAATAAAAACCTGTTCCTTTCTCCCTCCCCCTGCTCACCAACCTACCCTCTCCTGCTTCCTAGCCCTGGCATTCCCCTACACTGGGGCATAGAACCTTCACAGGACTAAGGGTCTCTCCTCCCCCTGATGACCGACTAGGCCATCCTCTGCTATACATATTCTGCTGGAGACATTAGTCCCACCATGCGTATGATTTGGTTGGTGGTTTAGTCCCTGGAAGCTCTGAGGATACTAGTTAGTTCATATTGTTGTTCTTCCTAAGGGTCTGAAAACCCTTCAGCTCCACAGGTCCTTTCTCTAGCTCCTTTACTCGGGATCCTGTGCTCAGTCCAATGGATGGCTGGGAGCCTCTACTTTTGTACTAGTCAGGCACTGTCAGAACTGCTCAGTAGACAGCTATATCAGGCTCCTGTCAGCCAGCACTTGCTGGCATCCATAATAGTGTCTGGGTTTGGTGACTGAATATGGGAAGGACTCCCAGGTGGAGCAGTCTCTAGATTTTCCTTCCTTCAGTCTCTGCTCCATAGTATGCTTCATTGCTGGTGGGATTGCAAGCTGGTACAACCACTCTGGAAATCAGTATGGCGATTCCTCCTGAAATTGGCCACAGTACTACCAGATGACTCAGCTATACCACTCCTGAGCATATACCCAGAAGATGCTCCAACATGTAATAAGGACACATGCTCCACTATGTTCACAGAAGCCTTATTTATAATAGCCAGAAACTGGAAACAACCCAGATGTCCCTCAGCAGAGGAATGGATACAGAAAATGTGGTACATCTACACAATGGAGTACTACAAAGCTATTAAAAATAATGAATTTATGAAATTCTTAGGGAAATGGATGGATTTGGAGAATATCATCCTGAGTGAGGTAACACAATCACAAAAGAACACACATGGTATGCACTCTCTGATAAGTGGATATTAGCCCAGAATCTCTGAATATCCAAAATACAGTCCACAAATTCTTAAAGGTACTTTGGTGAGTTTGAGTCAAAAAGCACATGAGCGTCTGAACTCTTCTAACCAGGAAATTAAGCAAGTTAAAATATTAATGGTATTAAACAGATAGATAGATAATAGATAATAGATGATAGATATAGATAGATAGATAGATTATAGATAGATATTATAAGAATTTACTAAATCAATTTTCAAATAGTAACATCAACAAAAATTACACCTGACAAGCAGAGACCCATAGAGTTACTTAGTCCTTGAGGCTGGGTGTCTCAATGGTGGGAAAATGCCCAGAATATGTCTTTCTCTGGGAGGCAACAACTGGTACTTACTCAGTCCACAAGGCTAGGTGCCTCAATATATCTAATCTGGCAACAGAATCCTAGAGTTTTCTAAGAGAGTTGCTGGTCCCAAAACCAAGAGGAAAGTTTAGAGATGCTCTTTCTGCTATCACTGATGAAATTGCAGTAACAGCAGCAATAGGACAAATCAACTTAGCACCAAGAGGAAAAACCAAGTAAGCAAAGGCAAGATGACATTCCTTGTAATTGACCCTGGATCTGGACTTCTATCAGAAAGTACTACGCACATTTGGTGTGTATCTTCCCATATTAATCAAGGCAATTGGAACAGTTCTTCTGGTGAGGCCCCTTACTCAATGACAATAATCTGTGACAAACTGACATTATAACCAATCATAGTATGTATGCATGTATAAACACATGTAACATACAACATATGTAGACAGACAGACAGACAGACAGACAGACACACACACACACACACACACACACACACACACACACACACACACTGAAGATAGCATTGATAAAAAATGAAGGAAAGGTCAGATTTAGAGAGGCTGGTCCCAGAAGCACATTGATTCACATCAGGGGTTTAAAGTGAAAGCCTTGCTATGTCCTGAACTGTGTTACTTCCAAGTTCACATGATGGTTCCCTAATTTTCAGTGTGTTTGAATTTGGAGATAAAGTTGTTAAGAAGGATGTAAATTTAAATGAGATTATAAGAGTTGGTGGGGACCCTGACACACTAGTCATGATGTACTTTTAAAGAGAAGACACCAAAACATTTTCCCCTCTCCATCCCTCTTCCTCTTTCTCAGTTCTTCCCACAATTGTCTATATTAGTCTAGATTCTGTAGAAAAACCAGGCTGATTAGATTTGCTAGGTTGGTTCACAATGGGTATGGGCTCCATATAGATCAACTATGCCCATTTCATGTTGGAGAGGCTGTGAGAATACATTAGCTACACAGTCTATGAAGTGGGATTTAACAATGGTTTCAAGCCAGTGCTGAAGGCCTGGAATATTCTCAGAGAATCCTTGGCCTTCAGTTCATGTTGCAAGTCCAAGAAGTTATATTCTGAACCAATAAAGCCATGGCAGCAGCTGTAACAGCAAAAATAAACAAGTAAAATAACATAAATGTGGGAAATGGGGTAGACATGGTAACAAGCATGAAAGTAAGGCAGTCAATCACAAGACACTAATTTCTCACTGTATCTCACTGTATCTGGGTAGTCCACAAGAAGAGGACCTTTCTGGAGAATAGTCATTTTTTCTTAGGTAGTCCTTCCTAGGAATACTCTCAAGGACTTCCCCAGAGTCTTGGGTCTTAGTTGATTTCAGATCCTATCTAGTTGAGAATTGAATTGACCCATCCTCCTATTCTCTTTCCCTCTCCCTCATGTTCATAGTGTGAAGGACAGACATGTAAGAAGAACAAGGAACAATCTACAACCTAGGGTTTCCCATATCATGGGCATGTGCTCTACTACTGAGAGACATCTCCAATTGATACATACTATTTTAGCTCACACCATAGTGTAAGATATACCCTCTCTGAAAAGTCATCAGTTCTTGTTCTTGTTCCTTCAATGACACTTACATTTTTTTGGCTATATTGGTGCCATCTGAATTACACAGCAGAGCACCTGCCATGACACTTCCTTGGCAGCAGAAGCTCTGCCTACATTCGAGTTTATACACTGAAATGTTATGGAACCTTTCGAAGCCCGGATGACCACCGAAGGCTCTTCATTGATAATCCCACCTTCTAGAGAATCTATTCCTTGTGATCTGACAAGATATTCCTCCCTGTGAATCACGAAAACCACTTACATGAAAGATGTCTCCTTCATTGCTATTCATTTCAATGGAAAAGGCCTCTTTCATGACAGTAACATTTGAATTCGATTTGTTCCAATTTGGAATTTCTCAAGTTGAAATCAGCCTCAATGCTGTTTCTCTATCAAAAGGTGCTGTTCTCAGAGGAGCATTAATAGGAGACAGTATGTTCATCACGGTTTCAGTTCTCCATGAAGAGGATGACAGTGAGGCCAACTCAGCAATGCATGAGCCTAATTATTAGAAATCTTATATTCCTTTTCTGCTCAATGCTTTTTTTTTTTCTGATTTAAGATGGACTGACAGGCTCTTAGCATACTGATTAGGAAATAAGCCAGTTGATTTCAACCTTTACAATCTGCTCCAAGGCTGCTGTATGAAACGCAGACTCACACTTCCAAATTCAGAAGGCCCAGTTTTACCAGGTGGTGTAGTAGTATCTCTTTCTTTTTAAAAGAATCTTGTCCTTTTAGTGAAACAATGATTTTATTATTTTCAGAGGCTGAAAGACATCTTGGGATATTATAGAATTTAAAATAATGTTTTACATGACCACTAATGCAAAATGAAGGTCAATGGGTGAATTTAAAACAAAGCATTTCTAGTCAATTATGGGAAAGATTATTTTGGTGTCAATTAGTAGAACTGACAGGACAAAAACCCTGGTGATTTTCAAAGGAGAATGAATTCAGTAGACATCTGACACCAAATTATTTATCTTTATCTGTGTGCATATATGAGCTTATGATATATGGTCATTCACGTGTATGAATGTGGACATGGATATGTGACTCTATTGTTTGACTCTTATATTAGATTATCTGACTCATGACGTTCTTGGGATTTTCCCATGTCTACCTCCCCACTCAGTAGGAACACTGGACTTACAAATGTACTACCATGCCAGCTTTTGGGGGAAGTTAGGGATTGATTCAGACCCTTCTGATTGTGCTTCAGGTGCCTTACCTACTGAGCTGTGTTCCTATTCCATAAATGATTTTTAACAGAAATAAAACTAAATTTTATAAAACAAAACCAAAACCAACCAAACAAATATCAAGATCCAGCCTTAGCTTGGCCTGGGGTCTTGAGGAAGGGATATTTGGGAATAGTGGAAAAAGGACTCAGAGTTAGTGATGAGCAGGTTTGTGTTCTGCTATAGATAGAGAAATATGGACAGTATTCTGCAAGCAAGCCTTATGCCTACAGCAACCGTTGGCTCTTGAGGAGATACATGTCTTGCTGGCTTTGCCCCAGGAGCAGGAAGCAGGCTTCCATGACTCTGCAGGACCCAACAAACAAACAACAACAAAACAAAACAAAACAAGACACATATTTGAGCCTGGAATGTCTGAGGAACACCCAGAAAATGATACTTAAAGAACATTCATTAGCAAACCCTGAACTGCAGTCCTGAATTTTTAAATCATTGCTGGCTTCATAGACTGCATGTATTTCTTTTCCAAAGTTACATGCTGAGAACTTTACTGAAGTAATTAAGTCATTGAAGTGTATCAAGACATAGGTGCATAATGTAATATAAATGGTAAGTAATCGCTTTACATGTAATATAAATATTTACTAAACATGGATGATTTTAAATGTAATAAAACCTGTTCATCTGGAAAACATTTTCCAATGACAGTGGACAAAACCAAGTTAGCTTTAATTTTTTATAAGTAAAAATTTGAAATATTATTAATTTAAAATTACTGCATTGTTAAAGACAAATGTCCAGATTTTGTATTCCAGTTTCAGCATTTCTGTGTTACTGACTGTAAGGATTGTAAAACAAGAGAGAACAAAAAGAGATTACAGGAAATTTGACTTTAAAAATATAATTTCTCTCTTTATTTGATCTATCAGCTAGTAATTCTAAATGTTTGATCTATGCCAATTATAAGAATTCTATTACTTAGGAATGTAGGAGAGATTGAAGACAATAAAGTGTGAAGGTGAATGGTATACTTGAGGAGAAATCTTAAGAAGGAAAACTTCCTGGACAAAAGCAGCAGGGTAAAAAATTGCCCAACCATTCTTACCAGAATTGCTAAGAACCACGAGATGTCCTTTAGCCTTACTGAATGAGCCACTTCCATTTTCTGCTCAATATATTTTCCATTGATTGAACACATAACTTCAAACAATTTATGTGGTACACATGATGACTCAGACACTAACTTCTCTTTGGGTTGCCTTTTGGTTGGCCTATTTAAAAGGATAACCCTGTAGTGCTTTCTATCCATATTTGCTCAGTTTCTTCTTAGCATAAGAACCACTTAACATACCACAGTATTAACTTACATATACTTTTTATTATCTGTCACCCATCCTAGAATCTGAAAGACAATAAGAGCTGCTTTTGCCTTTATGTAATTTACTACATTATCTTCTGCATCTACATAAGGTCTGAGACATAGTAGGTGGTCAATCAATATCTCTTTAAATGAGTGACTCAATGACTTGTATTCAATAAATACTTATAGAATAACTCAATGGTCTATTAAACTTATAAACAATCAAACTCTCCTCTATTTGCTTAATCATCTTTAGTACAATTTTTATAAAGTAATCTCCAAATAAATTCGTTACCTTGTATCTACTACCAATTATACTAGAGATTATTTTTACACTTACTAACTTCAGTAAAACTTAATACAGATATAGTTGATATGAAAACAGGCTATTTTCTATAGTATGTAATTTTGTGTCAGTATTTATTTGGCTATTTCTAAGTAAGTGAAACCTATTTCTGTGCTAAGCCTTTATAATGCATAAATGGATTGTTTTTCAAATAGTTAGTCTCCCTTACCATTAGGATGCTTACTTTTTTTAAATTGAATTTTTAAAATATTCTATCACTCCGAAGTTGGGTTTAAATTTTAATTGAAAATTAATTATCAGTTTGCTATCTGCTTTTTAATCTTTATAAAAATTATCTGACATGCTTCAGCTTTAAATTTGTGCTTGTCAAAAATCATCTCTCCTTTTCTGCTAAATTTGCTTTTACTAAGAAAAATCAAAGGACATTTTCTTTCTAGCTCTTGGTGACTAGTCCACATCAGAATTGGATTTTTATAGACCTATCAATTAGCCCTCCCAAAATCACTTGAGTTTGCTTACTCAAAAATCTAGATACTCATTACTCAACCCCACATTCATATTTCATTTAAAATGTGACCGAAATTATCTATATTTTTATATGAAGAGAAACAACATTTTATAGATCACAATTTGATAAGTTGACATCTTCTAGTGGTTCATTAAGACTATATATTACTTTTAAATAATGCATAAAATATGTTTTTGAAAACAATCTATAAAAATAAAATTAATGTGAAAGGAATCTATATCCCAAGGGTTTGTTGCATGGAATAAACATTATTATTAAGAAATTGTTTTAAATTCTCAGGAATACCTTTCTATCTTTGTTAAATTTTGTGGAATTTGGAATATATATCTATATACTTGTAAATGTATATTTTACTTATAAACTTGGTTATTATTTAACAGCAAAACCTAAAATTATTGAAATATCAGTTCTTTTATATGATAAAGATTGTGATTCAAAATATTTGCTAAAACTAACAATAAGGATATTTAGATACAATTTATTGTTTAAAACTTTTGATGTAAGATATTCTATATTATTTTAAAATTCCAAATGAAATGTTCTAAATTATTTATTATAACATGAGCTGAACATAGTTGTAAAGCTATTCATATTTTATTGTCTGTCAGTCCAAGTTCTCTACAAATTGCTATAGGGCACAAATTTCCTTTTAAAGTCTGATCTTGTGCAGTTTGATCTTGTTGAAAAAAATTTCAAAAGACATTGGATGTCCAAAAGCAATAGTCTTACCTCAATTGTCAACATATATGTTAATCTTGGATGACAATTTGTCTTATATCCTACATATTATTGAACTTGACTTTGAAGATAAGAAGCCTTTTTTATTTCAATGTATAACCAAAAAGGATTTGAAGTTATAAGGTACAGAGTAATGAATTCTTCCTTTAAAGTGAAAGTAGTTCTTTGCTTTATACACTGAGTAGTATTTTAATTGGAGTCTATGATATTGATTTTCCAGTGAAATATGAAGTCATTGAAATTCTCTCTCTTGAAAATATTATCTCAAGCCTAACCTTTGAATATATTTGTGTCCACAAACCCTTTTACTTTGTGACCTTTTTGATAATTTACCTAGACTGTGAGATTGACACAAAAGCAAACACATGACTACTGTACTACAAATTATTTCCTTAGAAGCCAACAATTTGACATCATGCTTGGTTTTTGTGCTCTGTTTTTAAATATCAATACATACTCCCTGGGCAGAAATTTCACCAAGCCCAACAGGTTTTTAGATTCTGCTTTCTGCCCAGATGGTTCAATGGGAATTAACAGTACTATATATCCTGGAGAATATGGAAAGACTCCACTGGGACCCTTCCTGTAGAGCATTGCTGAGGAAGAAGAATGTTTCTGTAGAAATGAAAACTATCTCTGGAGCCTTAAGAGACTTTTTGTTTTCTTAAGGACGAACTGAGAATGGAATGATGCTATTGGGGAAAAACAATATCAAGAGAAGTCTGCATTGTTCAGTCAATATATTTGAGCATAGTGAGTCCAAAGAAGCTTGCTCTTGGCCTTTTTAGCAGTCTGTTATCTCTCTCTTTCTCTCTTTCTCTCTTTCTCTCTCTCTCTCTCTCTCTCTCTCTCTCTCTCTCTCTCTCTCTCTCTCTCTCTCTCTCTCTCTCTCTCTCTCTCTCTCTCTAAATATCTATTGGCCAAATATACTTTACTTGAGGAGGCCACTTCTAAGTGAGTTTTAATTCACTGTAAATAGATCAGTTGCATGGAAAATAATAATAAAAAGCAGTATATACTTTTCATTACCTCTGGGCTTAAGAATATTCAAAGAAACAAAACAAGTAAAAATGAAATATATCACTGTCTTTAAAATATAGAAAGATTATTTTATTTAGTCATTTTTTTAATATTTAGATTTTTACAAGCAACTATCAGATATGTAATTATAACATTTCTAAGTCTAATTTTATTTTTTAAAAACTATGGATGCCATGTTTATTCACTTTATCCTTTAATTTTGTAGGCTATGTTTAAAATATGGTTAAGAACTTAATCCATTGCATTTGTTCTTTTAAATGAACAATTTTGAATTCATTGAAAGAGGAATGTAATATGGAAAGAATTTTGGATGTTCAGAAAGATTTTTGTTATGTATTCAAATTTCCTTATAATATTTTCTACCTTGAAAATTCTAAATTCTCTCTTTCTTTGGATATTAATTGTAGTGAGAATTCTGGATGTTGGTTTCTTTAAAAAATAAAACGACAGAAATATTAAGAATATGTTTTCATTTTAATCCCAGGAGTGGGGGTTATGGGTCTGCTCTGGACTGTCTACAGCAGCTTACTGATTTGCATAGGCATGATTTTGCCAGCTGCAGATAGTTTCTGCAACTGTGTGATATTTGGAATTCTGGGAACTTTTCAGAAAGTATATTAATGTGAGAGCCCCAGTAGGCTGGGTGGGTGGTTGTTTGTTGCTTGGGGGGGGGGGTTTCTGCAATTGGTTAGAAGTCATGCTCAAAAAAGAAACAGAAGAAGAAAGAAATCAGATTCAAGGATTTCTATCTCTCTTTCCTCCCTCTACCTTTCTTTCTCTCCTATCTAATAATAGCAGGTGAAACGGGTATAAAGGGTGGGAAAAATTAACCCACAAAGTAGCAAATACCAGCTACAAGCAAAGAAGAAAAAAGAATGAAATGAGATTCAAGGATCTCTATCTCTCCCTCTATCCATTGTTCCCTCCTGTCTAGTGACAGGAGTGAAATTGGATAATAAAGAGTGGAAAGAAGAATCCACAAAATAACAAAGATGTGCTATAATCAACAGCTTATTATTTAACTCCAATTAATGAATATTATCATGCCTATAGCACATTCTATTTCTATTTACATTTGATTCATATTATACTATGAATATATATGCTTTGAATTGTTGCTCTAAGTGCTTTAGAAGTCATACCTTGTGAATATCAAAGCCAACGGCTGTGATGGAAGTGGACAGCATTGCTGTTATAAGCGTTGTCAGTACTGTCTGTTAAAAAATAGATTTTTAAACCCCTGTAATTTTAGAAAGTTTGGAAAATATTCAAGTATGATGTATGCTTGGTCTTATTTTGTTGGCAGCCATAATTTACTTAACATTACATTAAATTCACTATTAAATAATATTTATATATAAATAAAGAGAACATAATTTTTATATTTTGCGGGTGTCAGCCAATATATTAAAATTAAGAAGCATAGTGTATTTGCATGTTGAGGTGTTTTATTCCAATTGGAATTTTTTCCTGCATCTGAAGAAAAGATTTAACCTGGAGGTTATTTTAATCTCTAAAAACCAGAGATAAACTACTTGTAAATATTTTCAGGCATCTATTTGGGACCATTTGGAATCAATGGTTTATAATAAAATGACATCTATGGAAAATTTAGCAACCTACAAACCTTGTGCTGGAGTTATAGGAACATAGTAGAAAAAGGTTCTCCATTAAAGTGAGCTCAGACCTGTTCTCAGAAATGTGTATAGAAGTTCTTATAAAAAGAAGTAATTAGCCTGATATTAACCAATTTGGGAACAGAACAAGGTTAGTAGGTGCTTTAAGAAAAAAAATAATAAAGTGTTACTAAAAATAGCAGGAGCAGATCTAGACCAGACAGACCTAGGACAAAGGCATTCCCTTGGGAATTCCTAGCTGAGAGTATCAGAATATCTTAGAAAGCAGAATGGCTGATCATTGGCACTGACACACAACTGAACATCCTCTCCTCTCCTCTCCTCTCCTCTCTTCTCCTCTCCTCTCTTCTCCTCTCCTCCCCTCCCCTCACCTGCCCTTCTCTCTCCTCCCCTCTCCTTTGTCTTTTCCTCTCCTCTCTTCTCCTCTCCTCTCCTCTCTTCCCCTCCCCTTCTCTCCGCTCCCCTCCCCTCCCCTCTGCTCCC
>NW_022196905.1:62533160-62545586 GCF_008632895.1 Mastomys coucha | reverse complement strand
TTCCTTCCTCTCCTCCCCTCCCCTTCTCTCCCCTCCTCTCCCTTCCTCTCCTCTCCTCCCCTCCCTTTCCCTCCCTCCCCTCTCCTTTGCCTTCTCCTCTCCTGTCTCCCCTTCCTTCTCCTTCCATCGCCTTTCCTCCACTCTTCCCCATTGCTCTTCCCTATTGTATGCTCTCCCTTCTTCCTCTTTCTCTAATTAACACAGATTTAAGAATTGCTAAACTAATGAGGATGAACAAGTTCATTTAGAATAGTAGAAAAATCCATTTAAGGCTCTAGTAAATGTGAGTAAAAATATTCTATGAGAATGATGACCAAGCCTCACTTGGCACCTAGAGGCATCAAGATTTAATGTCCTATGATAAGCATTCCAGAAATGAGTAGAAAGGCATAGTGTTTAGCCTTCAGTGTGGTAGGGTTAAGGAGGCAGATGCTGCTTGTTCCAGGAGCTTTGCTAAAGTTTATTCTGTAAGAAGAATGTGGCAGTTACACTTGGGTTGGTTACTGTGCCTAAAATACCTAAAAGAAGGAACCTAAGGGAGAAAGATTCTATTTTGTTAGCTCATAGTTTTAGTGGCTTCAGTCTAAAGTCAGCCAGAGCCACTGCTCTGTGGATGAGTGGGAGTGAGTGAGAGAGAATGCCCAAATCTTAGAAGCTAGAAACTGAAAGGGAGGCAGCCTGCAGAAAGAAACATCCTCATAAACACACTCTCCAGTGACACAGCTGAGCCCTACCTTCTAATGTTTCCGGGGCTTCCCAAGGCCGTACTGCTAACTGGTGACCACATCTCTAGTGCACGAGCCATTTAAGGGTACAATTCAAATTCAAATTAAAACAAAAAGTATTGGTTATATACTGAAGGATATAGTGTGGGAGTTGGAACAGAGTGATGGAGGGGTGAGTATTCTAGAATCAGGATGAAGGATTATAAGGTCAAGTAAAGTTCCTATTGCTGTTCATGAATAGTTCAGATAAATACCTTAGCTTCTATGACCTGTTTCTTAATTTTAAAGATGAGGAGTGTCTTCATAGCAGTGTGACCCCTAATTAATTTCTCATTTTATAGAGTTGAAGGTTTTTAATAGAATATTCTTAACATTGTCTTAATATTTGTGGCATGTAAACTCACCTAAAATTTGAGACTTTTGTTTTCTTAGCTTTCTCTAAGGGTGTCTGTCTGTTACTAATTTTAGTAGAGTTCTTTTAAAAGTAGTTTTTCAAATGTTATGAGCCACAGTTATAGTTTAAGTATGAAACACCCCCACAGGCTCAAGAGTTAGCACTTAGCTCTCAGGAAGTGACACTGTCCTTGGACACTATCATATCTTTGGAATGATGAGCACCTGGCAGAAGTGGACTCTTGGGAATGGGTCTTGAAGGTGATACCTTCTTTGACTTTTGGCCTAGTTATTTACTGCAAACCATCAAGATGTAAACAAGTCACCTGGCAAGTTCCCTATGGCATGGGCAGAGATGTTCCAGTTGTCGTCAAAAGGAGGTCCTCCCCAGGTCAATGAATGGATAACACCTGGAACCATGAGGCAATATAAATCTCTACCTATATGAGATGTTTCTTTGACGAATTTGGTCACAACAATAAGAAAAGTCACTGGTACATATACTTCAATAAAAGGCACCAATACCTTTGTAAATAAAATGGTAAGTGTGTGTTTGAAAAGTATATTGTTTATGAAATACCATTGGCTGTGAATCAAAAATTGATCCATTTATGAAAGAAAAGTATAAAAAGCTAAACCAATGATTTTATCAATAATTACATGTTTACTAATTTAATTACACCATGCCCTTAAAAATTTAAAGTATATGCTCTTGATAACCTATAATGTACTTTAAAAAGTAAATCAAATTAATTCCTTGCAAAAGTAATGGTAGAGGAAAACAAAAATGGAACTGGGTCAGAGCTATAATGTAGATAATGTTATTGAGTAAGGGAGAAAAAAACCCTACAAGACATTGAGTTTGCCCAAAGCAGCAGATCTTCAACTCCAGTTTGTATTTAGCCAGACTTCGTGTTTTCCTTTCTTTTGGTCTCTCCTTGTAGCCAGTGCACAGGGAATAAATCCCTGGTTGTTTTTGAATTTCATAGTTTTCTGTGGGTCTCCTGACTGATGAGGCAGTTTCCTCTGGGTAATTTAATGAAAGATATGATCCTCTCCTGAACGTAAAAATCAAACTCCACCAGTGTGCTGACTACTGCTTTCATGTCTAACCATTGTTCTTAAAGCCCCAAGTCCTACTGCATGCAATGCTCTTCTGGTAATGTAAAGACCTCTTCAGAATAGCTTTTGGTCTCTGTTTTTTTTTTTGTAGTCCTTCAGGAGTACACCAAATGTAATTAAATTACATACATAAAGAAATTTCTTCTGTAACAGGATCACAGGAGTTTTCTGTCTTCACTGATTTGTGTGTAATGATTTCATTATAAAAATGCCACGATCTATGCCCTCCCCCAATTTTTTTCTTTCTGTCTATGATACACAGACAGAAATGCTTCATACATTTGTGTTTAAGTTCAGGTTTTCTGTCTTTTGAAGTCATACAACACCAGCTCCACAGCTTTACTTACCTTTGCATCTACACCAAAAAGTCCTTAGTGTTGCATTTTATTACTTAAATGTATTGGGTGTTTTCCAGTGTAAAAATTAACTGTCTTTTTCTTTAACAAAGAATAAATTTAAAAGTATTTTACTACATTGTTGTTCCTTCAAGTACTATATGGTTATCTTATCTATTCTAGCATTATATAACTTCTTGTTTTTCAAAACTAAAGTATAAGCACTGACACAGGGAAACTACTGAATTAGTCTACCCAGTGGGCAGAAAGAAAGATTTATTGAGGCTCAGATGGCCAAGGCCATCACTATGGGCTGCAGGGAGCAGGAGAAAGAGAGAAAAGGAAAGTGATGGGAAGTGAGCAGATTCTGTATAACAATCATCAGGGCAAGGATCTGGGCCGATACTTGCTGTCATGGATTGATACAGAATGATTCAGAACTATGGACTCTTGCAGGAAATAATTGACCTTAGGAGGAAGATAAAGAGAGGTTCCTGGAGGATTAAGGTAGGCTCCTTGTGATCCAATCCACTTTAAGAAATCTACTTTTCTAATTAATAGAAAACTTCTTTGCATGATAACAATTCTTCTGTTTATCCAATCAGAGAGCTTCTGTTTAGGACAAGGTCACTAACACTGACATTTTGGGGAAAGGAAGCTTTTGGACCTGACATAGATCCTGGTAATTAATTTTAGAGGTACACCATTCAATTAAAATTATGCAACTTTCATTTTCACCTATTCACGGGGAGAAAATTTATACAAGAACTGCATGAGGACACTTTCATGTTGGCAGGGTCTGGAGACTGTTTCTGATAGCAGCTTTTTAATTATCTTCAACTTCAAAGAAAGAGAGCTGAATATAGTTTTCATCTGAGAGAAGTAAAGGAAGAAAAAGTTGGTTGTGAATTAGAAAGAGAACAAAGAGTGCTGCATGGGAGCCTTGCTGCTTCCTAGACCAAAAACCTCAGGGTTGTCATCTGACATTCAGAAATGACAGCCATAACGAATGCAGGAAACTACAGCTTTAGGAAGGAATCTATGAAGACTAATGTTCTTCTGAAAAGTGGAGTATCCAGGAACAGTGATGTCCTGTGGACCGACTTGAACCCCAAGCCTTGAGTGACAGACCAAGAGAGTCTCTTGGGTAGGCTGTTGAACTTCACTATCTTGGCTGTGTTCTAACAATTCAGCTAGTCATCTCCAATCATCTCAGCTAGTATCAGCATGCTAGCTTAACTGAGCTATCTGAAATAAAAGGTTTTTTTTTTAATTGGATATTTTCTTTATTTACACTCAAATGTTATCCCCTTTCCCCTTTTTCCTCTCTCCTGGAAAGACCCTATCACGTCCTCACTCCCCATGCTTCTATGAGGGTATTCCTTCACCCATCCACTCACTCTCACCTTTCCACCCTCGATTCCCCTACTCTGGGGCATCTGTTGAGCCTTCATAGGACCAAGAACCTCTCCTGGTCCTATGACAAGGCCATCCTCTACAACATATGCAACTGGAGCCATGTGTACTCCTTTGTTGATGGCTTAGTTGCTGGGAGAGCTGAGGGGTCTGGTTGGTTGATATTATTGTTTTTCCTATGGGGTTGCAAACCCTTCAACTCCTTCAGTCCCTTCTCTAACTCCTCTATTAGGGACCCTACACTCAGTCCAAAGGCTGGCTGCTAACATCCGCCTCTGTATTCGTAAGGCTTTGACAGGGCCTCTCAGGAGACAGCCACATCAGGCTCTTATCAACATGCACTTTTTGGCATCCACAATAGTGTCTGGGTTTGGTAACTGTGTAAGGGGTGAATCCCCAGGTGGGACAGTATCTGGATGGTTTCTCCTTTAGTCTCTGCTCTACACTTTATCTCCATATTTGCTCCTGTGAGTGTTTTGTTCTCCTTCTAAGAAGGGCCAAAGCACTCACACTTAGGTCTTCCTTCTTATTGAGCTTTATGTTGTCTGTGAATTTTATCCTGGTTATTTGGAGCTTTTGGACTAGTATCCACTAGTATCATAGTATGTACTCATACTATGTGTTTTCTTTTGCGATTGGGTTACCTCATTAGGGATGGGATGATATTTTCTAGTTCTATCCATTTGGCTAAGAATTTCATGAATTTATCATTTTTTTTTCAAGACAGGGTTTCTCTGTGTAGCCCTGGCTGTCCTGAAACTCACTCTGTAGACCAGGCTGGCCTCGAACTCAGAAATCCACCTGCCTCTGCCTCCCAAGTGCTGGGATTTAAGGGGTATGCCACCACTGCCCGGCGAATTCATCATTTTAAATAACTGAGTAGTACTCCATTATGTAAATGTGCCACATTTTCTGTATCCATTCCTCTGTTGAAGGAAATCTGGGTTCTTTCCAGCTCCTGTCTATTATAAATAAGGCTGCTATGAACATAGTGGAACATGTGTCCTTATTACATGTTGGAGCATCTTCTGGATATATGCCCAGAAATGGTATAGCTGGGTCCTCAGTTAATACTATGTCAAATTTTCTGAGAAACCACCAAACAGATTTCCAAAGGGGTTGTACCAGCTTGCATTCCCACCAGCAATGGAGGAGTGTTCCTCTTTTTCCAGCATCTGCTGTCACCTGAGTTATTTTATCTTAGCCATTCTGATTGGTGTGAGTTGGAAACTCAGGGTTGTTTTGATTTGCATTTCCCTGATGACTAAGGATGTTGAACATTTCTTTAGGTGCTTCTCGGCCATTTGATATTTCTCAGATGAAAATTCATTGTTTAGCTCTGTTCTCTATTTTTAACAAAGTTATTTGGAGTCCAACTTCTTGAGTTCTTTATATATATTGGATATTAGCCCTGTATTGGATGTAGGATTAGTAAAGATCTTTTCCCAATATGTTGGTTGCCTTTTTGTCTTATTGACAATGTCTTTTGTCTTACAGAAGCTTTGCAATTTTATGAGGTCATACTTGTCAATTCTTGATCTTAGAGCACATACAATTGGTGTTTTGTTCTGGAATTTTCCCCCTGTGCCCATATGTTCGAAGCTCTTCCCCACTTTCTCCTCTATAAGTTTCAGTATATCTGGTTTATGTGGGGGTCCTTGATCCACTGGGACTTGAGCTTTGTACAAGGAGATAAGAATGAGTTAACCACTGACTGTCAGTTGAACCAGCACCACTTGTTGAAAATGCTGTCTTTTTTCCACTGGATGGTTTTAGCTCCTTTGTCAAAAGTCAAGTAATCATATGTGTGTGGGTTCATTTCTGGGTCTTCAGTTCTGTTCCATTGATTTACCTGCCTGTCATTGTACCAATACCATGCAGTTTTTATATCTATAATGCTCTGTAGTACAGCTTGAGGTCAGGGATGGTGATTCCCCCAGAAGTTCTTTTATTGTTGAGAATAGTTTTTGATATCCTGCGTTTTTGTTATTCAAAATAAATTTGCAAATTGTTCATTCGAACTCTACAAAGAATTAAGTCGGAATTTTGATGGGGATTCCATTGAATCTGTAGATTGCTTTTGGCAAGATGGCCATTTTTACTATGTTAATCCTGCCAATCCATGAGCATCTTCTGAAATCTTCGATTTCTTCAGAGACTTGAAGTTCTTATCATATAGATCTTTCACTTGCTTGATTAGAGTCACACCAAGGTATGTAATATTATTTGTGTCTATTGTGAAGGGTGTCTTTTCCCTAATTGTGTGGTTTAAGTATAAATGTAATTGTGGTCTCATAGAATGAATTGGAAAGTGTACCTTCTGTTTCTATTTTGTGGAATAGTTTGAAGAGTATTGGTATTAGGTCTTCTTTAAAGGTCTGAAAGAATTCTCCACTGAACCCATCTGGTCCTGGGCCTTTTTTTGGTTGGGAAACTATTAATGACTATTTCTATTGCTTTAGGTGTTATGGGACTGTTTTGATGGTTCATCTGATCCTGTTATAACTTTGGCACCTGGTCTATCTAGAAAATTGTCCATTTCATCCCAATTTTCCAATTTAGTTGAGTAAAGACTTTTGTAGTAGGATCTGATGATTTTTTGAATTTCCATGGTTTCCATTGTTATGTCTCCCTTTTCATTTCTGATTTTATTAATTTGTATAGTGTCTCTGTGAGCTTTGGTTAGTCTGGCTAAGGGTTTATCTATCTTATTGATTTTCTCAAAGAACCAGCTTCCGATTTTGTTGATTCTTTGTATAGTTCTTTCTGTTTCCACTTGGTTGATTTCAGCTCTGAGTTTGATTATTTCCTGCCATCTAGTCCTCTTGGGTGTATTTACTTCTTTTTGTTCTAGAGCTTTCAGGTGTGCTATCAAGCTGCTAGTGCAAGTAAGCTCTTTCCAGTTTCTTTTTGGAGACACTTAGAGCTATGAGCTTTCCTCTTACCACTACTTTCATTGTGTCCCATAAATTTTGGTATGATGTGTCTTCATTTTCATTGAATTCTAAAAACGTCTTTAATTTCTTTATTTCTTCCTTGACCAAGTTATTATTGAGTAGAGAGTTATTAAGTTTCCATGTGTATGTGTGTTTTCTGTTGTTTTTGTTGGAATTTAAGACTACCCAGTCCGTGGTGATCTGATGGAGTACATTGGGATTATTTCAATCTTCTTGTATCTGTTGAGGCTTGTTTTGTGGCTAATGAGATGGACAATTTTGGAGAAAGTACCATGAGGTGCTGAGAAGAAAGTATATTCTTTTTTGCTTTAGGATGAGGTTTTGTTTTGTTTTGTTTTGTTTTTTGTTTGTTTGTTTTATTTTGTTTTGTTTTTTTGAGAGAGAGTTTCTCTGTTTAGCTCTGGCTGTCCTGGAACTCACTCTGTAGACCAGGATGGCCTCAAACTCAGAAATCTGCCTGCTTCTGCCTCCCAAGTGCTGGGATAAAAGGCATGTGCCATCACTGCTCAGCTTGCGTTAGGATGAAATGTTCTATAAATATCTGTTAGATCCATTTGGTTCATAACTTCTGTGAGTTTCACTGTGTCTCTGATTAGTTTCTGTTTCCATGATCTGACCATTGCTGAGGGTGTTAAAGTCTCCCACTGTTACTGTGTAGGGTGCTTTGTGTACTTTGAGCTTTATTAAATTTCTTTTATGAATGTGGGTGCCCTTGCATTTGGAGCATAGATGTTCAGAATTGAGAGTTCATCTTGGTAGAATTTTCCATTGACCAGTATGAAATGTCCTTCCTTATCTTTTTGGTAACTTTTGGTTGAAAGTTGATTTTATTTGATATTAGAATGGCTACTCCAGCTTGTTTCTTGGGACCATTTGCTTGGAAAATTGTATTCCAACCTTTTTCTCTGAGGTAGTGTCTGTTTTTGTCACTGAGGTGTGTTTCCTGTATGCAGCAAAATGCTGGATCCTGTTTACGTATTTAGTCTGTTAGTGTATGTCTTTTTATCAAGGAATTGAGTCTGTTAATGTTAAGAGATATTCTGGAAAAGGTATTGTTACTCCATGTTATTTTTGTTGTTAGAGGTGGCATTATGTTTGTGTGCCTATCTTCTTTTGAATTTGTTGAAACACTACTTTCTTACTTTTTCTGGGGTTTAGTTTCCCTTTTTGTGTTGGTGTTTTCTATCTATTATCCTTTGTAGTGCTATATTTGTTGAAATATATTGTGTAAATTTGGTTTTGTCATGGAATATCTTGTTTTCTCCATCTATGGTAACTGAGAGTTTTGCTGCATATACTAGCATGGGCTGGCATTTATTTCTCTTAGGGTCTATAAGACTTCTGGATTTTGTCTCTGGTGAGAAGTCTGGTGTAATTCTGATAGGCCTGCCTTTATGTGTTACTTGACCTTTTTCCCTTATTGTTTTTAAAATTCTTACTTTATTTAATGTATTTGGTGTTATGGTTATTAAGTGACAGAAGGAATTTCTTTTCTGGTCCAGTGTATTTGGAGTTCTGTAGGCTTCCTGTATGTTCATGGGCATCTCTTTCTTTAGGTTAGGGAAGTTTGCTTCTATAATTTTGTTGAAGATATTTACTGGCCCATTACATTGGGAATCTTCACTCTCTTCTATACCTATTATCCTTAGGTTTGGTTTTCTCATTGTGTCCTGGATTTCCTGGATGTTTTGGGATAGGAGCTTTATGCATTTTGCTTTTGCTTTGACTGTTGTGACAGTGTTTTCTAAGGTATCGTCTGCTCCTGAGATTCTTTCTTCTATCTCTTGTATTCTGTTGGTAATGCTTGCATCTATTACTCCTGATCTCTTTCCCAGGTTTTCGAACTCCAGGGTTGTCTTTCTTTGTGCTTTCTTTATTGTTTCTATTTCCATTTTTAGATCTTGGATGGTTTTGTTTATTTCTTTTGCCTATTTGATTGTGTTTCCCTGCAATTCTTTAAGGATTTTTGTATTTCCTACTTAAAAGCTTCTACCTGTTTACCTGTGTTCTACTACATTTCTTTAAGTGAGTAATTTATGTCCTTCTTAAAGTCCTCCAATATCATCTTGAGAAGTAACTTTAGATCTAAATCTTGCTTTTCTGGTGTGATGGTGTATCCAGGACTTGCTATGGTGGGAGAATTGGGTTCTGATGATGCCAAGTAACCTTGGTTTCTATTGCTTCTGTTCTTATGCTTGCCTCCCACCATCTGGTTGTCTCTAGTGCTACCTGCCCTGGCTGTATCTGACTGGAGCCTGTCCTTCCTGTGATCCTGGTTGTGTCAGAACTTCTCAGAGTCCAGCTGTTTCTGTGATCTTGGGATTTCAAGGATCCTTTGATCCTGTGATTCTGGGTGTGTCAGATTTCCAGAGAGTCAAGTTGCCTCTGAGACCCTGACATCCTGGTGTGACCAAGCTCTTGGGAATCTGGGATCCTAAGATCCTGGTTGTCCAAGAGCTCCTGGGAGTGGAGCCTCCTCTGTGGGCTGTGGGACTGGCTGCAGAATTTGTGCCCAAGGTAGACCAGGGCAGACAGGAAGGAGCCTGAGCCACTAGTCAGGTGGGGTTCCTGTGTCCCTGGATCCTACTTGTCCCAGTTACTCCTGGTCATGTTGGAACAGATTTTGTGTTCTCCTTACACATATCCTAAGGTGCTGGACATGCTAGGGTGCCTGTCAGTAGAGCCTCCTTAGGGGACTTTGGAACTGGCCACTGAGTTCACACCCAAGGTACACCAGCACAGGATGGAAGCTGAAATCAAAGTTTTAGAAGCTTACACTATCTACCTCAAGTATATCTACTGCCTGTCTTGTTTATCTTGTTTTCCTATAGCCAAGCATAGTGAACTAGACATAGCATATGTTGAACAGATGCTTTAACACTGGCTTACGAGCTACCTTTTAACACCCTAATGACTGCGAAAAGCATGCAGTCATATGTTAAGATCATAATGGAAATATTTCAAATCTGCAGGCTGACAATTTATGCTATAAAGTGAGTTTACTATACTATTGTTTATAGCTGTGAAAAAATTGAATGTCTAATTAGGTAAGTTGCCAAATCTGAGCGTTCTTAGAATAAGAAGCATGAGCAGAAAGTCTATTCCAGAATTTTTAAAATTATATATATATATATATATATATATATATATATGCACATGTATACCTATTTTAATAATCAAGAATATAGAATTTTTCAGTTTTCTACAGTTGTAGTGTGACCTAATAAACTCTACAGTATGAGTAAGACAGAAAGTTAAAATCTTATTACTCTGAAATATTGACTTGTATCATCTGATCAATATTATTTAAGCTCACCAATCTCTCCTTTTCCTGTTTGATTTTATAAATATGTTCACACAATTTGTTTATATTTTATAGAAAAATGTATTATAGAATATATTTCTATGGCCACATTGCATGGTGTGTTCCTTTTGGATCCCTGGTGGCTTTGTGTACAGAACAGCGTTGTCAGAAGGAAAACAAATGAACCTAATTTGTTAGCATGCATAATACAAATTTAAACTCTGAGACTGATGATGATATCTTTAGAATCCTTATAATATTCTTAATGGAAATTAATGTTTTCAAGGTTTGTTCCCATACTCAGAAACGATGTTGGCCACTTGTCTTTGTGTATATTAAGTTAGGAGAATTTAGTACCTAATAAAATTGTTTTTATGACATTTGCATAATTATATTCCCATTCATTAAGGGTTCAGATTTTGTAATTTCTTTTCTCATGTTTAAAAGTGATGCATTATTGGGTGAAATAAGTGAGAAATTTAGTGAGAACAAATTTAGAAAAATAAATTAAGTCTGAGTAAAATTTTTCCAGTGTTTAATTATTTTGTGACATTTGTTCAGAAGTTAGTGTGGTGGCTTTTGTTTGTAATCCTTACATTTGGAGGCTGTGTATGTGGGAAGATTATTCTGACATTAAAAGATAAAATTCTTTTACGGATAATCTAAGAGCACATTATTTGCTATGAAGTAAGCCAGTCTCAGAAAGGCAAATATTATTCTCACTTCTACATATAGAGTTTATGGTTAATCTTCAGAAGTTTAGAGGGGAGTATTAGTTACCAATATCTTGGACAAGTAGACCAATGAGGAGTTGTGGGAAAGTTATAATTAGAAAGACCTTTTTCCTTAATGTTTGATAACATTTCTAAGTGGTCTGTTTCATATTTTATACATTTATTCATTTATAGATTAATTGCATAGCCATGAGAGAATGCAGGTTTTCATCCCATCTTAGAGAAATAGTTGATATTCTTTGTGGCTGAGTTCAGGGTATTGTTTGAAAAGTTTTACAAACAAGATTTAAAAGCGCATTCATTGCTCTGTATAAGCTTTCCTACCTATGAGCTATTCGGTCTCTTTCTTAACTTCTATTATTATTTTCTAAATTACTTTTGCTCAGTTATTTCATCTGAGATTAAAGGACATAAATTTTCCTATCAATATTATGTTCTTCTCTTTTTCTCCTTTCCATCCACCTTCTGTCTTCCATTTTCTCTTTCTTGCTTTTGCTTTCTCTATCATCTGTCTCTTTGTCTTTCTTCAGCAATGAGACTCGACCTCAGGGCTTACACATGCTCAACATATTTAACTACCATACCGTCCCCCATCTGATTCATCTCCTTGTTGCTTTTATCTATGTATTTCACCTCAATTACTAGATCTTCTTTGCTTTAATATACAAATAGGTACATTTCATAAGACCATGAGCAATTTTAGGGAATGTAATGGTCCTAATTTAAGGTTTCCATCTCCAGAGGTATCAAGTTTGGAGAACCATCCAGTATAGGCATTTAAATGTTTCAGCAATGTATTGTTCAAAGCATAGTTGTGCAGAATAAAAAACACTGCCCCCTAGAGTTCAAATATAAAAGAAGCAATAAGGAGCAAAGCTTAGTCCCTGGTTCATTATTTCTTTTAGAGGTTGTACTGGCATCCAGGACATGGAAACTTTCCCTTCTTCAAGAGTCAAGAAATGTTGGCTTCTAAAATAGAAAGAATTCATGTTTGAGGATGTGTATCACCAGGAAACATAATTTATTCATTCTATTTTTGTCTACAGCAAAATCTTTTGGAAATTGTTTAAAACCATTGATATATGGGCATCACCATAATCATTATTGAATATTTACTGAACATATGCCAGAATGTATGTAAAATGTTCTGTATCTGAAGCATATTAAACAGAGAAAAAAGCAGTTCTCAGCAAAATGTTAACCATTGTTGCCCTTTCCTTGGAATATTACCAAGACTTTGGGGAAAGTCATAATTTGTTGTAAACAATACATGTACCCTGTTTAATTAAAATCTAACTAAATTATTTATTCATGAGAAAGTCAATGAACTAGCTCCTCCTTGAAATTAATTATGAGACTTTTGAACTAGATTAAATATTGCCTGCAACAAGTGTTTGGGACATAAAATCTCAAAAGAGCTTTCTCATCCATCCCTTCCAG
>NW_022196905.1:62527617-62531982 GCF_008632895.1 Mastomys coucha | reverse complement strand
GAGAAAGAGGAACATTACTTCATTGCTGGTGGGATTGCAAACTGATACAACCACTCTGGAAATCAGTACACAGGACTTTTAACAGAGTGGCAGAGCATCGTATGTGAGAAGGCAGTCTGGATATGGGGAAAGCGTTTATGAAGTGTGTTTCCATGATGCTGTTAATGTCCTGAGACTTTTCATCTCCTAGGAGCGTCCTCCTCGGTGGTAGTGTGCTTTTCATTGTGTTTTTATCAAATCACAACACAGTGGAGGCATTCTCAATAGATTGTTTCCTTGAAATCAAAAGGGGAAATTAAAGATGAGGAAGCGTGATCATCTATGTCAAAAGGACAAAAGTTTCTTACAAAGTCTCAGGCTTTTCATAGTACACACACACACACACACACACACACACACACACACACACACACACACACACATTCATACCACTACTGAAAGGGGATCTGAGGCACTGAATGTTTAAACTAGATCCATTGCCATCATGAATTATACTAAATATCTTTGGAGGGTGAAAAGGAGACTTACTAGCAGCTTTCCTGGGGACCTTTCTCATATTAAGTAGAGCACTGACTATCTAGGATTAGGTAAGAGAAATGGGCAAAGCTATTATAAACTCATAGAGTAGCTTCAGAAGAATTTGAAAAAGATGACTGCCTTAAAGGAATTGTGGCTTTTTGTTGGGGCACACAGCTTGGCAAATGGAACATGAATCCATTCCTGCTCCCACTGTCAATTTAACATGATAACCTTGTGCTTCTGAACAACCCAAACAGTAGTATGTGGAAACAGGTCATAGAACAAAAATAACAAAAATGAATCATTATTGCTTTTGAATTCATTGGCCTAAACTTTTGGTTCTAACTATCCTACCCTTGTTCTCTTGAAAACATTGCCAAATACATTTATCAATTTAATGCCCACTACTGTGAAGCCGAGGTAGGAGATATTACCATTTCTTAGTGGATTTCTCCCGTTCCTAGTAATCTGACAGTTGAAGGAAGGAAAATTTCTTAGTGTCTAGGAATCTGTGAGCAAACCTGAAATACCAGGAGTTGTCAATAGGTACGTTATTAATAAATATAAAAAGCAATTATCATTATTACAGGGATATGAAAGGCTCTATCCTAAGAAGATGATATACCCTTGTGCAGCTATAAGCATGCATCATGGTAAACCTTGCTGAGCATGTGACTCTCAAGTCCTTTCCCTTCCCTATTTCGCTGTCCTTCTGGATCTAGGGCACTTTTACTCAGTATAGAATAATTTAATAAAATTAAGGGAGGAACACATCGTGTCACTGAACTACAAGTACATTTATTACATCTCTTCTGGTCTGATCTTGATAAAGCCTGTCACCATCATTCCCAGTGTGATGGGTTTTGCAGGACATAAGTTATGATACCTCTTTCAGCAGTGTGCTTGACAATCATCCTTAACTGCCTTTTCTTCAGGTCTTCTGTCTTTGTGGCAGGGTCATCAAGAGTAAGCTCAGCTTCTTCTTAGCAGGTGTCAGATCCTGTATTACCTCATTATTCCTTGCCTTGTCTCCTGTTCAGGTAGAGACACCTAGCTCTAGTTCTTTTAAAAAGAGACATTGAATATTAAAATGCCTTCAGAGTAAGAGAGGAGCCTTTAGGATGCATACTTTACTATCAAAGGTGTACAGAAGAGATTTAGGAGGTCAGTGGCTATGTGCTTTCCCTCCTTTAATGGCTTATCAAATGACTAAAAACTGATAGTCAATGCTGTTAATATTTTAAAACAATGTATGCAAATATTTTTTCAAGAATAATATTTGTGTTAATCATGTTCTTTTTTTTTTTTTTTTTTTTTTTTTTTTTTTTTTTTTTTTTTTTTTTTTTTTTGCTCTCCCGTCTGAGACTGGGAAGACAGGTGGGGAATGAGAGGGGCTGTCCTCTTGTCTGTTTCATCAGAGTGGAGAGACCTTTGCTTTATGCTCTCCCTGCCCTCTACCCGAATGAAATTTTCCATATGTTTATTCTCTCATTTGTTCTGTATTCAAAGATTTACTCCTTTCTTATCTTCTGCTATGAACATTTCAAGGTACTATTAAATAATCAGGGAATTGCAAGTCATTTTCAGGCTTGGGGAAAGTTTCAGAAATTTAGGTATCTTTTACCAGGGCTGATTAAGGTGAAAGTTACAGGAATGGCAAAGGGAGAAAGTATGAACAAGAATGGAAAGTGATGAGACACTGTTCAGTTCTGCTTTTCTGCTGGTCTTGAGATTTAAGTTATAGTTGGTTGAAAACATTGGGATAAGGATGAACTGATGTTAGGAGTTCATAAGTGGGAAACTAGCTAAAGGAGCATACTACGGTCACACATTTCTGAAACTGTGCTCACAAAGTTTAACTTCCCACCACCCTCAGTGTCATATATTCCTTTTCAGCCATACTTGTGGGCCTAACTTCCATAGGAGTTACAACATTACTATTCTGACATATTACTAGTTAAGGACACTGGCAAAAAAACAAATAGCAGATTAAAAGTAAATCACTCTGACCTTCATTCTGCTTCCTAAAAACAGAAAACAAAGATTCTGTATGAAAAACATCTTCTATGTACTAGGAGGAAGGGTAACATCTTTATATCCAAGACTTCAAAGTTACAACTGTGATTATATTGCACATATTTTGCTTATTATTAGTATTAATTATTACTGTTTATTAAAGCCTTTTTACAACTTGCTACTCTTAAGCCAATCCAGCACGGATATATCTCAGAATCACTGAAGTGTTTCTTAAAAAAAAAAGAAACAAAACCAAAAAAAGCCCAACAATGTCAACAAAAAGAAACCTTTATAATAAAGGAGTTATCTCAAGAAGGCAACTCATATGTAAACAACACCACTGGTTTAGTTCTGTCTCTCAGAGTATAGCACAAATACTGTGATTATATTATATCACAGGATACATTATATCCTTCAGTGTATAATTGAATAGATAGGTATTAGACAAAAACATGCATGCCTTTATTTAAAAAATATTTTACTCCTTAAAATGCTAAGAAGAAAATGGACCAGCAGGGAGTCATATTCTTTGCTGATGGAGTGTTTACTCAATGCTGATGGGGCTGACCAATGAGCATGGTGATTGTTGACAGTTGAAGCAACTAGATAATTTCTTATAACAACAGTGAGGTTTGCTACATTAACTGAAACCATTTTATCATAAACAATTTCTTTGTATGTCACTTGTAATGCTGAGTAGCATTCAGCACACAGTGGGAATTCTTTCAAAATTGGAGTTAATCCTCTCAAGTGTGGCTGCTGTTGTAGCACTTCAGATTAGAATACAAGTGAAGTGCTCCTCTGTTTTAGCAACATTTCTGCATCTTTAATGGGAAGATTCTGTCTCTAGAAGTTACTTTTGTTGCTTATTCTTCAAAAAGAACTTGGTGCCTAGTAATCTTTGATTGTGTCCTGGCAGCAACTAGTTTTTCTCTATTTCTATCTCTTTTGCCTTTTCTCTCCCATCTACAGTTGCTGCTTCCACTGAAGCCATGGATTCCTCAAGGGCATCCATGAGGATTTGGAGTTAGCATATTTTAAAGATCAGGTTATTCTTACTATTGTGAATTGTACTCAAGTCACCCATGTTCTTAATGACAGTTAGTATGGTAGATCACTTCCAAGAGCTTTACAACTTGCCTTGGCCAGATCAATCAAAGAAATCTGTATCTTTTCAGACAGAGCCTTATAAAGTGCATTTCTTTTTTTTTTCTTTTTTTTTTTCAGCATCAACACTATTTTCTTTTAATCTGAATTTGTTAACATTTAAAAACATATTTTAATTAAATAGAATTGAATCACATTCTTGTTTCCCTTTTGTACCACCGCTCCTCCCAGAGACCCTCCTTCAATACCTACAATATCTTTTTTGTCATATTCCTTAAAATTTATAAAATATTATAACAATAAAAATATTATAAAAGTTATTTGATATAAAACAACAATCAACTTAATAGTCTTATGTAGATGCTTGTCTACAGCAATAGTGAAAATACATTTTTCTCAATATAAATCTTAAATAACTCCAAACATATTAACTGTATACTTAAAAATAATACATCACTACTAGTATTTTCTTAAATGAACATGAATATATAAAGTCTTTTTGTTTGTTTTGTATTTAATAGAGTTTAAAATCTTGGCTCTTACTGTGGTACAAGCCCAAAATAAGAACTATTTTTAGACATTGGGTTTCATTGTAATAAGGCTGTATTTCAATGACCCTACATTACCAAAGGATTTTACCTCCATTGTAGCTAAGCTGAGAGTTGACATTTGTAACTCTTGTATCAAGTTTGAAGAAGAGGACTTTATAAGTTACTCTTTCTC
>NW_022196905.1:62520225-62527329 GCF_008632895.1 Mastomys coucha | reverse complement strand
TGTTCATTGAAACAGTTGGTGAATGACTTCATGGATAGACCACCTTAATACCTACACCATTTCTTAAAGGAATATAACCTGTTCTCAGTGGCCTGAGAATGAAGACACTCACTCAAGTCAAATAGCTTTGACCATAGCAGGAAGTCTGTATCCAAAAATCATGCCTACAAGTGCATTTCTTAAGTAGGAAGACTGAAAACTCAAAATGACTCTTTGACTCAGGGCTACACAGTATCTCTTCTGTTAGCCCACATAAAAATGAGATTAATCTCACTGCACAGTTCTATCAGAGTTCTTAGATGAGCAGGCGCAGTTTCAACAAACAACAGTATTTTCTTTTAAATCTTTTAAAATTAATTCTTTGAATTATTATTATTATTAATTTATTCATGAATGTGTACAAAGGGATTTGATCTTATTCACCTCCATTGCTCCAATTCCTCCACAACTTCCCAAGAGCTCCCATTCATGTTCATGTCCTGTTTTTATTTTTTGTTTATAATTCACTGAATTCATTATTATTCTCAGTATGTACCGAAGTGCTGCTCCATTCACTGAAGTATGAGCACTCTATCATGGGACACGTCTCTAAAGAAAGCAGAGTTTCCCACTGTCACAAGTATCAACTGCCTATAGCACCTACACTAAATGTGGGTCCTTGTGTGCCTTTCTTTTTTTATTAATTAATTAACTTATTTATTTTTTACACTCCATATTTTACTCCTCTCCCCTGTCTAATCTCCGAATGTTCCACATTTCATACCTCCTCCTCACCCCCTATCTTCATGCGGATGTCCCCACCCTCCACAACACCTGACCTCTAAACTCCCTGGGGTCTCCAGTCTCTTGAGGGTTAAGTCTATCATCTCTGAATGAACACAGACCTGGCAGTTTTCTACTGTGTATATGTTGAGGGCCTCATATCACCTGGTGTATGCTGCCTGTTTGGTGGTCCAATGTTAGAGGAATCTTGAGGGTCCAGGTTAGTTGACGCTGATGGTCCTCCTATAGGGTCACCCTTCTCAGATTCTTTAAGCCTTCCCTAATTCAACAACAGGGGTCAGCTCCTTCTGTCTATTGGTTGAGTGCAAATATCTGCATCTAACTCTTTCAGCTGCTTGTTGGGTCTTCTGGAGTGCAGTAATGCTAGGTCCCTTTTTGTGAGCATTCCATAGCCTCAGAAATAGTGTCAGGCCTTGGGACCTCCCCTTGAGCTGGATTCCACTTTGGGCCTGTTGCTGGACCTTCTTTTCTTCAGGCTCCTCTCCATTTCTACCCCAGTAAATTCTCTCCAACAAGAACAATTATGGATCAGAGTTGTGTCTGTGGGATGCCTCCCCCCCGCCATTTGATGCCTTGTCTTCCTGCTGGAGGTAGGCTTTATAAGATCCCTCTTCTTACTCTCACGCATTTTATCTAAGATCCTTCCCTTTGAATCCTGAGAGTCTCTCACCTCCCAGGTCTCTGGTATATTTTGGAGGGTGCCCCCAACCTCCTACCTCCTGAGGTTGCCTGTTTCCATTCTTTCTGCTGGCCTTTTCCCTCACTAGATACCAGATCACCAAATACCCCTCTCCTTCTACCACAACCCCTCCTTAGCTAATGTCCACTTATTAGTGACTACATACCATGCATGCCCATTTGGCTCTGTGTTATCTCACTCATGATGATATTTTCTACTTCCATCCATTTACCTGCAAAACTCAGGATGTCCTCATTCTTAATAGCTGAGTAGTATTCCATTGTGTAAATGCACCATATTTTCTGTATCCATCCTTCTGTCGTGGGACATCTGGGTGGTTTCCATCTTCTGGCTATCACAAATAAGGTCCCTATGAACATAGTAGAACATGTGCCCCCATGACATGGTGGGGAATCTTTTGGATATATTCCCAAGAGTGGTACTGCTGGGTCTTCAGGTAGATCTATTTCCAATTTTCTGAGAAACCTTCAGATTGACTTCCAGAGTAGTTGTACCAGTTTGCAATCCCACCAGCAATGGAAGGATGTTCCTCTTTCCTCCACATCCTCTCCAACATGTGTTGTCACCTAAGGTTTTGATCTTAGCCTTTCTGATTGGTGTAACTTAGAATCTCAGGGTTGTTTTGATTTGCATTTCTCAGATCACTAAGGAATTTGAACACGTCTTTAGGTGATTCTCAGCCATTACATATCCCTCAGTTGTGAAGTCTAAATATAGTTCTATACTCCATTTTTTTTTTTATTGGATTGTTTGGCTTTTTTGGTGATTAGCTTCTTGAGTTCTTTGTATTTTGGATATAGTCCTCTATCAGATATGGGGTGAGTGAAGAAGATTTTTTCCAATCTGTAGGGTGTTGATTTGTCTTATTGACCATGTCCTTTGCTTTACAGAAGTTTTCCATTTTCATGAGGTCCCATTTACCAATTCTTGATCTTAGAGCATGAGCCATTGGAGTTCTGTTTAGGACATTTCCCCCTGTGCCAATGAATTCAAGGCTCTTTCCCACTTTCTCTTCTATTAGATTCAGTGTATCAGGTTTTATGTTGAGGTCTTGGTCCACTTGTACTTGAGCTTTGTGCAAGATGACAAATATGGGTCTATTTTCATTTTTCTCCATACAGACAGAAAGTTAGACCAGCACCATTTATTGAAGATGCTTTTTTTTCCATTATATATTTTTGGCTTCTTTGTCAAAGGTCAAATATCCATAAGTGTGTGGTTTTATTTCTGGGTCTTCAATTCTATTGCATTGATCAACATGTCTGTCTCTGAATCAATAGCCTGCAGTTTTTATTACTATTGCTCTGTAGTGAAGCTTGAAGTCAGGGATGGTGATTCCCCTTGCCGTTCTTTTATTGTTAAGAATTCTTGTTGCTATTCTGGGTTTTTTGCCTTTCCAGATGAATTTGATAATTGCTCTTTCCATGTCTTTGAAGAATTGTGTTTGGATTTTGATGGGAATTTCACTGAATCCGTAGATTGTCTTTGGTAGGATAGCCATTTTTACTATGTTAATTCTGCCAATCCATGAGCATGGGAGATCTCTCCATTTTCTTAGATCTTCTTCAATTTCTTCCTTGAGAGACTTGAAGCTATTGCCATACAGGTCTTTCACTTGTTTGGTTAGAGTAACCCCAAGATATTTTATATTATTCATGGCTATTGTGAAGGGCATTCTTTCCCTAATTTCTTTCTCAGCTTGTTTATCATTTGTATAAAGGAAGTCTACTGACTCATTTGAGTTAATTTTATATCTGGCCACTTTGCTGAAGTTGTTTATCAGTTGGAGAAGTTCTCCAGTAGAATTTTTGAGGTCGCTATGTATACTATTATATCACCTGCAAATAGTGATACCTTTATTTCTTCTTGCTAATTTGTGTCCCCTTGATCTCTTTTTTGTTGTATTATTGTTCTAGCTAGCACTTTGAGTACTATATTGTGGACTCCCTCCCCACAGACCAGACAGTATCAAAAGTGAAACAGTGCCAAGGCCCGGTGCTGCGGGGCTGCGGGCTCCGGCTGCCCACCTGTTGAGCGAAACCTGGTTCCAGTTACATTCGAAAGCTCCACCCCCACAGAGTAACAAGGAAGTCATTGATTGGACTGCTACACTGACGTATTTTGGGGGGAGTGGTTTTTGCCCCAGGTAATATACCTGTTGGGAGAACAAAGGATTCATTATTAAAGAACCAAGATGGCTCAGCAGTAAAGTCTCCTGTCTAAATTTTACCCTCCACGTGGGTAGGTATTCCTGTGGCCACTCTATCCTATCCCTAACTCTCTCTCTTGCTACTGCTCTTCTTTCTAGCTCCATATTTCCAGGTAACCCACTCCTTAACATTGGTGCTGGTAGCCAACACTATATTGAATAGATATGGAGAAAGTGGGCATCCTTGTCTTGTCCCCAATTTCAGTGGGATTGCTTCATGTAAGTGGAAACTTAATTTGATATTGGCTGTTGGTCTTCAGTAAATTACTTTTATGCTTAGGTATGGACCTTGAATTCCTGATCTCTCCAATACTTTTAACATGAAGGCATGAAGGGGTGTTATATTTTGTCAAAAGCTTTTTCTGCATCTAAGGAGATGACCATGTGATTTTTTTTTTCTGTGAGTTTGTTTATATAGTGGGTTACGTTAATGGATTTTCATATATTTAACCAACCTTACATCCCTTGAATGAAGCCTACTTGATCCTGGTGAGGATGGTTTTGATGTCTTCTTGGATTCAGTTAGCAAAAATTTTTTTTCTTTTTTTCTTTTTTCTTTTTTTTCCGAGACAGGGTTTCTCTGTGTAGCCTTGACTGTCCTGGAACTCACTCTGTAGACCAGGCTGGCCTCGAACTCAGAAATCCACCTGCCTCTGCCTCCCATGTGCTGGGATTAAAAGCGTGCGCCACCACCGCTTTTTAGTTTGCAAGAATTTTATTGAGTATTTTTTGAGTATTTTGATGGATATTCATAAGCCAGATTGTTCTGAAATTCTCTTTTTTGGTTGGGTCCTTGTGAAGTTTAGGTATCAGAGTAATTGTGGCTTCATAGAATGAGTTAGATAGTGTTCCTTCTGTTTCTATTTTATGGAATAGTTTGAAGAAAATTGGTATCAGGTCTTCTTTGAAGGTCTGGTAGTATTCTGCACTAAATCCATCTGGCCATGGGCATTTTTTTTTAGTTGGGAGGTTTTTAATGACATCTTCTATTGCCTTGAGCAATATGGGCCTGTTTAGATAGTCTACCTGCTCTTGATTTAACATTAGTATGTGGTATCTATCTAGTAAATCATCCATTTTATCTAGACTTTCCAGTTTGGTTGAGTATATATAGGCTTTTATAGTAGGATCAGATGATATTTTTGAATTTCCTGCATTCTGTTGTTATGTATCCTTTGTCATTTCTGATTTTGTTAATTTGGATACTGCCTCTTAGCCCTTTTGTTAGTTTGGCTAGGGGTTTATCTATCTGGTTGGTTCTCTCAAAGAACCAGCTTCAGGTTTTGTTGATTCCTTGTATTGTTTTCTTTGTTTCTATTTGTTTGATTTAGGCCCAGAGTTTAACTATTTCCCGCCTTCTACTCCTCTTGGGTGAGTTTGTTTCTTTTTGTTCTAGAGCTCTCAGGTGTGCTGTTAATTTGTTAGTGTAAGATCTCTCCAGTTTCTTTACCAGGGCTCTTAGGGCTATGAACTTTTCTCTTAGCTCTGCTTTCATTGTGTCCCATAAATTTATGATGTGTCAACATTTTCATTAAATTCCAGGAAGTCTTTAATTTCTTTCTTTATTTCCTCCCTGACTAGGTTATTATTTTGTAAAGAGTTGTTCATTTCCCACGTGTATATGGGATTCCTGTAGTTTTTGCTGATCTTGAAGACCAGCCTTCGCTCACAGTGATCTGATAAGATGCATGGTATTATTTCAATCTTTTTATATCAGTTGAAGGTTCTTTTGTGACCAATTAGATGGTTGATTTTGGAGAAGGTACCATGAAGTGCTGAGAAGAAGGTGTCTTCTTTTGTTTTATGGTGAAATGTTCTGTAGATATCTGTTAAATCCATTTGGTTCATAAACTCTCTTTCACTGTGTCTCTGTTTAGTTTCTGTTTCAATGACCTGTTCATTGGTGAGAGTGGGGTCTTGAAATCTTCCACTATTATTGTGAGGAGTTCAATGTGTGTTTTTAGTCTTATTAGAGTTTCTTTTATGAATTTAGGTGCTCTTGCATTGGGGCATAGGTGTTCAGAATTGAGATTTTTCTCTTGGTGGATTTTCCCCTTGATAAATATGAAGTGTCCTTCTTCATCAAGCTTGATAACTTTTGGTTTAAAGTCTGTTTTATTGGGTATTAGGGTGGAAACTCTTGTTTGTTTCCTGGGGGCATTTGCTTGGAAGACCTTTTTCCATCTTTTTACTCTGAGATAGTGTTGGTCTTTGTTTATTTGTTTTGAGACAGGATTTCTCTATATAGCCATGGTCTCGAACTCAGAAATCTGCCTTTCTTTGTCTTTGTTATTGAGGTGTGTTTCTTGTATGCAGAAAAATTTTGCATCTTGTTTTCATATCCAGTCTGTTAGCTTATTTCTTGTTGTAGGTGAGTTGAATCTTTAATGTTGAGAGAGATAACTGTTGGTTCCTGATATGATTGTTTTTGTAGGTGGCTTTGTGTGCTGCTTGTTCTCTCCCTTTGGCTTTGTTGTGAGATGCTTAATATCTCGTCCCTCCTTTGGTGCAGGTACCTTCCTTGTGTTGGACTTTTCCTTCCAGAATCCTCTGTAGGGCTGGATTTATAGATTGATACTATTTGAATTTGATTTTGTCCTGGTATACTTTGGTTTCTCTAACTATGTGGATTGAGAGTTTTGCTGGGTATAGTAGCCTGGGCTGGCATTTGTGTTCTCTTTGAGGCTGACTTCTGACCAGGCTCTTCTGGCTTTCATAGTCTCCTTTGAAAAGTCTGGTATAATTCTGATAGGCCTACCTTTGTATGTTACTTGGTCCTTTTCCCTTGCAGCTTTTAATATTCTTTCTTTGTTCTGTGCATTTAGAGTTTTGATTATTATGTGACAAGAGGATTTTCTTTTCTGGTCCCATTTATTTGGTGTTCTATAGGTGTACCTTTATGGCCATATCTTTCTTTAGGTTGGGGAAGTTTACTTCTATTATTTTGTTGAAGACATTTTCAGGTCCTTTAAGCTGAGAATCTTTGTTTTCCTCTATTCTGATTATTCTTAGATTTGGTCTTTTCTTTGTGTCCTGAATTTCTTGGATGCTTTGGGTTAGGAGGTTTTTTTGTTTGTTTGTTTGTTTGTTTTTTGGTTTTTCAACACAGGGTTTCTCTGTGTAGCCCTGGCTATCCTGGAACTCACTCTGTAGACCAGGCTGGCCTCAAACTCAGAAATCTGCCTGCCTCTGCCTCCCAAGTGCTGGGATTAAAGGCGTGTGCCACCACTGCCCAGCTGGGTTAGGAGGTTTTTATGTTTTGAATTTTCTTTGACAATTGTGTCAATCTCTTCTATGGTATCTTTTACACCTGAGTTTCTTCTAGCTCTTGTATCTATAATTCCTGACCTCTTTCCTAGGTTTTCTATTTCCAGTTTTGCCTCCATTTGTTTTTTTTTTTTTTTTTTTTTTT
>NW_022196905.1:62519001-62520204 GCF_008632895.1 Mastomys coucha | reverse complement strand
TTATTGTTTCTACTTCCACTTTTAGGTCTTGGATCACTTTATTCAATTCCTTCAAGTGTTTACCTGTGTTTTCCAGTATTTCTTTCACTGAGTTATTGATATCCTCCTTAAAGAACTCTATTTTTCTTCATGAGATAGGCTTTTAGGTCAGCTTCCTGATTTTCAGGTACGTTGTTGTATTCAGGGCTTGCTGTGGTGGGAGAACTGGGTTCTGATGACACCCATATATATTGGCTTCTGTTGCTTATGGTCTTGTGCTTGCCTTTTGACATCTGGGCATCCCTGGTGTTTGTTGGTCTAGGTGACTGTGTGGGGTCTGCTTTTTTGTTCTGGGTTACTTCAGGTCTCCTGGTAGGCCTGCAGCCTTAGTTGTAGCAGATCACCTGTGGAGCCTTCCAACTGGGGGCTCTACACAGGGGCAGAGAAGCTGCTGATCTGTTGTCTTGGCTACAGTAGATGGTCCAGCAGCACTGCTGGGCAGTGGGGAAATAAAGAGGTGGGAAAGTCCCAAGTTTCAGCAGAGCTCAGGTCCTCTGGGAGGGCAGACCTGGGAGATGACCACACTCCACACAGCCTGGTGGATGATCGGCTGGCTGTGGGAAAGTCCACAGGGGTGGAGGAGGGGTGGAGGAGGGGTGGAGAGGGAACAGTCTCGTGGGTTCTCAGTCTCAGTCATCCCAGACATTGCTGAATACCAAGGGAGAGGTAAGAATGAATTGGGAGCCTGAGGGTGTGGGGGGCAGTTCAGTCAGCTCCAAGGTGAAGGGAGAAAGGGGCAGGGAGAAAAGGGGGCACCAGGTGGTTCCAGCATGAGAAAGGCCTAATCCATTGCTCCAGCAAGGTGAGTCTAGATGAAAGGAAGTGAGAGTAAGAGCAGGAAGTTAAGAGTAAGAGGTTAAAAGAGAGAGGAGGGGTCAAGGAGCCCCTTTTATGGTGGGCTGGGCTATCTTTCTCTTCCCATGGGTGGGATATACCTTGCTGTGTTCAGGTGACTGTGGGGGTGGAATCCAGCCAGAATACTGGGAGCTTGGGGTATTGTCTAGCCACAGGAAAATGGAGTGAGGGCTCATGGTGTCAGCGTCTATATCTAGGAGTGTAGCTTTACTGTTTACTGTTCCATCCCTCGTAGAGTTTTCTCCTGGGTCTTCGGAGTAAGCCTAGCTCAACCAAGAATACAGACTGCATTTCTTTTTTTTTTTTTTT
>NW_022196905.1:62514222-62518564 GCF_008632895.1 Mastomys coucha | reverse complement strand
GAAAAAGTCATTTTTTTTCTCTACATGTACAAATTATCTTAATACTTGAAGTTTTACCCTTAGACTTATGGAATAACAAGTCAACTTTTGTGCTCCAGACTGCATTTCATGATCCAACAGTAGTTCACCTGGGAGGCCTCAGACTGTTGGGTCTTCAATGGAGCTAGTCAAGCTGTTGTCCAATTGCTCTGAGTACAGCTGATCCTCAACTGCTCTGAGTACTGCTCTGAGTTTAGTGGGTCCTCTAGGATGGGTCAGGATGTGGTATCTTCCCTGGAGCAGAACAGTTAAGGGTTTGCGCCCGCAGAAAAGACCAGGCAGAATGTGTGGAAGGGATGGAAGGTGAGTGCTATTTGGGAAGGAGGGAGTTTTGGTGTGTGATGGGTCCCAAGTCCACTGGGTTCCCAGCAGCAGCTCTGGGACTCTGGAAGGGGGGAGAAGTTGTTACCAACTCTTCTGAGTGCAACGGGTTCTCTAAGATGGATCCGGATATGGCGTTTTCACTGGAGCAGACCAGCTAAGAATCTGCCCCAGCAGAAAGGGCCAGGCAGAAGGCTTGTGTGCCATTTCTTTATCCATACTGCAATATTGGCACACATGCTAAGGCTAAAGCACAATACTACACATCTTCCTCTACTGCTCTCAAATGAGTGGAAGGTTGTCATTTTGGCTAGAATGCTCTGCTGGGAGCTCGAAGGATTCACCTCTGTCCCAACGTGCTGGGTTGCACATATCTATGGCCATGCCAGACTTTTGGATATAAATGTTAGTCATTCAAATCCAAGACCTCCCCAGGGAAGCCAGAAGAGAGAGACACCCAGGGCCCTGTGGTTCACAACACTAAGTTGAACAAGTATGAGATAGAGAGATGGGAAAGAGAAGTACTTGTGGAGAGATGAGAGAGAAAGTGAAGCTGAGTGGTTTGTGCACTGTGGAGCAACGCAGAAATGGAGCTGCAATGGTGCTTGAGGATTAGGTGGACATGAACCTTCTCAACCACCTCAGGCCATGGCGATGTTCAGACCTGGGCTGTAGCTGAGGGTCATGTCTGGGGGGTCTATGGTCCTGCTGCAGCTAGGGTCTGTGCCGATGTCCATGGCTCAAGTTACCACCAAAGGCCATTTGGATGTCAGTAGCATGGGCTACCACCTGAGACCATATGGATTTCAGAGCATGTTCTGAATGGCCCTGTCCCTCACCAACTACAAAACTCAGGAGAGCTTGCCAGCTCCTCCTCAGGCTGCATCACTTGGCACTCAGGATAGGGGGCTTATATTTTGCCTGGACAGCACAGTAGATGCAACTGGTAGGTGAGCTGGCCCCACCCCTATCCTTGGCAGCACAGTGTAGCTGGCTGTGGGGGTGTGGGTGCAGGAGTGGACTGACCAACTCAACTTCCACTCAGGCTCAAATCCAGGGCTCTTAGAGCCCCAATATCTATCTCATCTATGAATTGCTAGAGCAAGAGAAAGGGTTGGTCCTGCAGATCCAAAGTTGCAGGATCTCCATGACATAGGACAACAACAGAATATATGAGAGGAGTCTCAGTGAGAATCCAGTATTAATAATGTAGCAGAAGCCAGAGGACAATCTGACCAATGATATATGGTAATGCATATTTGCAAGTAAAAGTGTTTGGTCAAAAGGATATACTTTGGGACACACCATGACACACTGCAGCTTTCAAGTTGAGATGTTATTTTCTTTTTCTTTGGAGAAGGAGGTTGAAGGGATGAAGGGAAGTTATGAAGGGACAGGGAGCTGAGTGGAATTGGGGTGCATGATATAGAACTCACAAAGAATGAATAAAGAGTAAAAAAACAACAAACCAGCAACTTCAAGTCCACATACTAACATAATAAGTACTCTTGTCTGCTGAACAATCTCTCCAGTCCAGTATAGTTCTTTTGTTAAAATGTTTTTAATTGAGATAGAATTATATCACTCCCACCAACTTTTTTCTCTCCCCTTCAAACACATGCTATGTGCCCCCATTCTCAAAATGATACCCATTTTTTCTTGACTGCACTATGCACAACAACAATTAATAGTATTTTAAAAGTTTACAATGATGTAAAACTTATAGGAATATGACAAAGAGACAGAATGTAAGTGCATGTCCTGGCATAAAAAATGGTGTCAATGAGTTTGTGCAGCATCATCACCACAAACTTTTGAAGGTTTTATTTTTTCTTTTCCAGACTCTGAGAAGCACAATAAAATAAAAGGCTTTCCTATAGATGAATGTAGTTGTACACCACACAGCGATGTTGCAGTTAAGATAAAGTGCACACCAGGCATGGCCAGTACCAGGCTCGCACAGCTCACGTTTGCTGCAACGCTTCATTATACCATTTTCTCTCATGCTTGATTTGATTGCCTGGAGTCTTGTTCAGCAAAACATTGACAATGTTCCTTGAAAGAAATTGTACAGGATGACTGACTGCCCTGAAGTGAAATTGCAAGTAATTAAGGACCATGAAGTTGGACAATCAGTGAAATTGAGTCAAGGAGCAGAAAGACGTGATAGCAATGATTTTGAAGTAGAGAAGATAAAGGGAACGAACACAGATTGAGTGAGAATGGAAACTGCAGGAGCTCAGGGTATCCTAATGTTCTTCCACAATCACTGTTGTGGGGATATTTAAAAAGTTGCTGAGTATTCTTAGGACAAATATCACTTACTCAGTATTACACTGTACCAAGAACATACCCAGTGTTTTACATATATGACTATATTCATCACATTCTATAATCCCATATGACTTGCGTTCATTCTTCTGGCTTTGTTCCTTCATTGCTTCTGTTGATTGGTATGAATATTTATGGCTTTGGACTTCCTCATTTGTATGCATAATATATCCCATAAATGTGATGTTTCTTGTTCATATTATAATTTTAAAGAAGATATATGATTCAAATTTTAAAAATTTCCAAGTAGAAGATATTCTTAGTTTATTAGTTTCATATTGCTTTGTACTATCTCCTGAGATGCTGTTTGAGGCAGTTCTGCAAGATGGAACTAGATGGTCTTTGTTTTCGGGGATTGGTTATAGTGTTTAGTTTTATGTATTTTCTGCCAATATGAGCCATATATTAGGGTACATATATTAACACATACATTGTATTTTGCTTCCTATTTGATTTTTTTTTTTTTTTTGCATGTGTATGCCTTCTTTTGTCCTATCTTCTTGTCACCTCCTGTAGCGTGGCAGGACTCCCAGTGGAGGGATAAGGACAGCAAATGACCCACAAAACCTTCAAGCTAAGATATGTCCTGCCTACAAGACATGCAGGGCAAAGATAAAGCAGACACAGAGAGAATATCCCACCAATGACTAGGTTAAATTCAGAACCATCTCATGGGCAAGAACCACACCCAGACAGTATTACTGATAATCCATTATGCTTGTAGACAGGAGCCTAGCACAGCTGTCCTCTGAGAGGCCTAGCAGTCAGTGGAAACAGATGTAGAGACCCATATCCATGTATTAGATGGAGTTCAGGGAGTCTGTTGTAGAGTTGAGGGAATGATTGAGGGAGCTGAAGAGAGTAGACTCCACAGGAAGACTAACAGAGTCAACCGAACCACCAACCAGAGAACAAACATGGGCTGGACCTAGGCCTCTTGCACATAGGTTGCACATGTGTAGCTTGGTCTGCATGCCTGTCCCCCAACAACTGGAGCAGGATTTGTTCCTGAATCTGTTGCCTGCCTCTGGATCCTAACTGGAATGCCTTGTCCCAACTCAGTGGGAGAGGACATAGTTCTGTAGTCACTTGATATGCCAGGGTGGGGTGATACCCAGAGAGCTTCACTATTTTCAGAGAAGAGGGATGGGGAGTATGGGAAGGAGATGTGGAGGAATCTGAGAAGAGGGGATTGATATTGGGATATAAAGTGAATTCGTAAATTAACAACATAACAACAACAAAACTACAAAAAAAACCCCCATATATATATTTTTTTTTCTTTATTTACATGTAAATTTCTCCATTCCCAGTTTCCCCTCCAAAAAACAAAGAAACAAACAAAAACAACCAAAACAAACCCCTGTTGCCTCCCACTTCCCCATGCCTGCCACCCCGACCTCTCCCACTTTCTGGCCCTCGCATTCCCCTACACTGGGGCACAGAACCTTCACAGGGCTGAGGTCCTCTCCTCCTATTGATGATTGAATTCGCAATCCTCTACTATATACATGCTGCCTGAACAATCAGACCCCACCATGTGCAGTCTTTGGTTGGTGGTTGAGACCCTGGGAGCTCTGATCGTACTACTTAGTTCATATTGTTGTTGGTCCTAAGGGGCTGCAAACCCCTCAGCTCCATTGGTCCTTTC
>NW_022196905.1:62502461-62512607 GCF_008632895.1 Mastomys coucha | reverse complement strand
AAATTCCAACTCAATTCTTCACAGACTTAGAAAGAGCAATTGGCAGATTCATCTGGAACAACAAAAAGCCATATATTTTTTAAATTGTTATTTTGTGTTGTTTTCCCATGGTTTCCTTAATAGGCCTTTTAAAGTTTTGTTACAATCTTGCATTTAAATATGGCTAAGGATAAAATAAGAGATGAGTGTCAACTAAGTGTATGAGTTTTATTATTACCTAAGCTATTTAAATATATCAACTAGATAACAAATTGTTCGACCTAAGGTCTCTGTTTTATTTCATACTTAGCCATATTTAAATCCAGAAATTAATAGTCAGCAAAACAAATGAGTGGTATAGATATAAAAAATATATACTTAAGGAAAGGACAAAATAAGCTATTCAAAATTTTACTATATACCCAATATTTCAAAATTTATTAGTTGATTATAAATATTTTTGGCTTTGCATTTAAAAATATGATGCATATTATCTAGAGAACTATGGCTATGCCAGCAGGCTTGTAAATATTATTTGTTTTGATCACTGGTGCCACTGGTAAAGAAAATTTTGAAATTAGGAATATATGTCAGTGAGTGAGATATGTGGGCACGTATGCCTTCAGAATTTGAATGGCACTGTATTTATGGCACTAACATGAGTGGTATCTTGTGTGGCTGTAAATGTGATGGGGTCCTTTGAATTTTTATTATAAGTTTGGGATTTTGATTGGGTCATACATTCTAACATTGTCACACTTGATATTGCATATATTTTTAAATATTTAAACATGGCTTGTTATTCTAAGTAATTACAACACTTCTCCCTTCTACTTCCCCCATCCAAATTTTTCCATATATTCCTTCCCACTCTCTTTTAAATCCATGCCTTTTTGCACCCACTGCTCTTGCATGGTTATTTATGTAGGAATAAACATATATATTTAGCAAAAGAAAAAAAGCAGGAGAAGGATTGTGAACTTTCAGAACTTACCTGTGGCACTGGGAAAAGCTGACATGGAAAGAAAATAACTATTTATTTCATTACTCTTTGAGCATTTTGTAATTTTATTGATAGTTTTGTGTCACTTTTTTTCCATTTTTTCCAAGATTTTAATGATCTCTCATTTAATTTATTCCTGATATATATTATACTGTATATTGTTATATTTGCATTTAATAAATTATACATGTATATATTTCATATATTGCATATGTATTATATATATTGTTATATTATTATAGCAATATTGATTATGTTGTATATAGTTAATGTTATAGTGATATAATATTAACTCTAATATACATATATTTGAATTGTTGATTCTAACTTCACATCTCCAAATATGTGTGTAGGTATGTGTGTGTGCACACATGTGTATATGCGTCTGTGCTTGCGTCTGTGTGTGTGTGTGTGTGTGTGTGTGTGAGAGAGAGAGAGAGAGAGAGACAGAGAGAGAGAGAGCAAGCAACCATGTGTTTATGTGTGTTTAATCAAGTGAATATTCATGTGGGTTTGAAGGCTATTTAATTCAGACTGCCTGTGAATATTTTAGAGGACAAAGCAAAAAATAACCAGAAGGCTTTTGCAGCTTTTTAAAAAAATCATTTTATAGCTATGTATGATAAATAGTATCTATATTTCTATATTTTGGACAGAAATTAGAAATAACTAAAGTTTGTTCCAGATTAAAAAATTGCAGTCTCTTTTACTGATTGCTTTGCTTGTTTCCTTCTCTCTTTCTTTCTCCCACCGCCCCTCCTCTCTCTTTCTTCTCTTTTGCTATTGAAAGCAGGGTTCTTTCTTATATCATTTTTCTCTTCTTGTCTTACGGGATTATAAAATACCCTTATTACATAACTTTCGAAAAGTACTCCACTGCCTTGACTTGTCTGTCAGAGTCATGGTTCCCAGGTTGTCTCCACAAAGCCTGCACACATTCAGCCTCGACGAGTACTTCACACACTCATCCTCCATGAGTCCTGAACACACTCAGCCTCTGTGAGTCCTGCACACACTCAGCCTCCATGAGTCCTGCACACACTCAGCCTCCAAGAGTCCTGCGCAAACTCAGCCTCCGTGAGTCCTGCACACACTCATCCTCCATGAGTCCTGCACACACTCAGCCTCCATGAGTACTTCACACATTCAGCCTCCATGAGTCCTGCACACACTCAGCCTCCGTGAGTCCTGCACACACTCAGCCTCCGTGAGTCCTGCACACACTCAGCCTCCGTGAGTCCTGTACACACTCAGCCTCCGTGAGTCCTCCACACACTCAGCCTCCATGAGTCCTGCACACACTCAGCCTCCATGAGTACTTCACACACTCAGCATCCATGAGTCCTGCACACACTCAGCCTCTGTGAGTCCTGCACACACTCAACCTCCATGAGTCCTGCACACACTCAGCCTCCATGAGTACTTCACACACTCAGCATCCATGAGTCCTGCACACACTCAGCCTCCATGAGTACTTCACACACTCAGCCTCCATGAGTCTGCACACACTCAACCTCCATGAGTCCTGCACACACTCAGCCTTCATGAGTCCTCCACACACTCAGCCTCCATGAGTTCTTCACATACTCAGCTTCCATGAGTCCTGCACACATTCAGCCTCCATGAGTCTTGCACACACTCAGCCTCTGTGAGTCCTGCACACACTTAGCCACTGTGAGTTGTGCACATACTTTTAAGTTCTGTAAAGAGAGGTCCAGGTTCTGATGTCCCAGATTTGACAGTATTTTTATTTTTCTATTTCGAACTCTCTTTTTCTAGGTGATTCTGTGGGCCTTTTGTTCTCATTAGCTACTGTTTTATTGGACCCTTTTTTTTGGTTCACTCAATATGTTTATTGTCTTTATGAAAAATCTTCATAAAAAAGTGTTTTAGCTTTCATCCGCTCATTCCTGAGCTCTGAGGAAGCTTGCCTTCTTTTGAGCAACCCAGTCTTTCTTCTGGGCAAGAGACATTTTGGGACGATTCCACCTCCTCTTCTTCACTTCTCTCTTGGGCTTCTTCTCATAGACTGGGTTCTCTCGGATAGCAGCATGAGCTTTCTTATACATCTCCTCCATCATGTCTGGAGTTATGTTGTTCTTGATGTACTGAGAGAACTGTTTCTTGTACGCATCTTCATCTTCCTCCATTAGATAGCGCATGTAGTCTGCCGCATTCTGACCCATGATTTGCTTCTGATGCACCTCTGCATTGAACTCCTTAACTCTTTATAAAAACGGGCATCAGTTTTGAGAAATCAGTGCACAGAGAATCACTATTTTGTATTTTTTTTATAAGCTAATTGAATTTTATTTAATTGAAAGAATGGAAGTTGTTTGGTTTACTCATTTCTTTGTTGTTTTTATAATTTATCATGATGACTAGGGAGACTTAGATAATTGCTTTCCTATCTGAAACTTCCTTATTGTTCTTGGTAAATAGATGAAAACACTATGACTTAGGAAATTAAAATAACTGTAAAACCAAGCCTATGTATGGAACGGCTATTCACCACTCTCTAAAGTTCCTCTTAACTGATAAATGTATCATATGTTGCAGTGTATATGATCAGTGTCCATTATTCATAATGACTGATCTAGGTAACAAGCCTGGTATGGTTGTGGGGTAGAGTTGCAAACTGATCAATCTTTTAGAGAACAATATTAGGTTATATGAATCTATTATAATAGATATCAGGGAGGTCAGAAGAGACAGATAAATGATGAATACATGCAAAGTAAACTATAAGAGTTTCCAATAACAGAAACAATCTTGTCCAACAGTGAATGAGCCAAAATAATGGTGAAATGGGAAGAAAGTAATTTTCCCCATGAAGAAAAACATGAGCTTCAATGCAGATTCAATACAATTAGTGAGATAAATACTCATGTATACTAGAAGATTAAAAGTCAAATGAAAATCATAAACTGTAGTCAGTCTTTTCAATAATTCTCACCATTATTCCCATAGAAAGAACTGAAATTTAATCTTGATATGATGACATATATATGGAATACCAGGACTTAGAAAATTGAGTCAAAGGATTGTTATGTCATCCTGTCATATACAGTGAATTCTGGTCTCAGTCAGTCTTTACAAATATCTTAGAATACAAATATACTGAAAGTATACATTATACAAATACAGTAAAAAGGCTGTATGAACCTGAGGTAGTCCCTTAGGATCATGATGCTGGTACCTAGACAAATAAGTGTCTTCTAGACTGTGTGTCCAGAACCTTGGAGACCTTGTCTTGATGTTCTGAAAATACTAAGAATTATTTTAAAGTACTATCTACATCAATTTCAAGTTACCTGCTACTTTTGTACTATGCCAGGTAGCTTAGTATCTACTTTCTTTCTTTTTTTATTGTTATATTCTTTAAAAAAATTTTATTAGTTATTTTGTTTATTTACATTTTAAATGTTATCCCCCTCCCAGGTTTCCTCTCTGAGAATCCCCCATCTCATCTCATTCCCTCTTTCCTGCTTCCACTAGGGTATTTCCCTACCCATCCACCCACTCCCACCCACTGCCCTAGCATTCCCCTATGCTGGGACATCAAGCCTTCACAGGAACAAGAGCCTCCACTCCCTTTGATGCCTGACAAGGCCACCCTCTGTTATATATGCAGCTGGAGCCATGGGTCCCTCCATGTGTACTCTTTGGTTGGTGGTTTAGTCCCTGGAAGCTTTGGGGGGGGTCTTTCTTATGCATGTAGTTTAAGATCATTCTCATGAACTGATGCAGATTTAAACACATAAGACACTATGTGATAAGACTGCATGACCAAGGAAACTTTTAAATGAAAGTGTTTGTTTGAGGCTTACAGTTTCAGAGGGTTGAATTTGTGAACCTCATGGCAGGTATTGCAGCAAGCAGTCAAGCACGTTGCTGGAGCAGTAGCTTAGAGCTCATATTTGATCTACAGGTAGGAGACATATAAGAACACTGGAAATGACACAAGTCTTGTAATACCTCAAAGCCTGCCTCCAGTCTTACTTCTACTCCAACAAAACCACACCTTCTAATCCATCCAAGCAGTTCCACTAACTGGAGACCAAGCTTTCAAATATATGAGCCTATGGAACCCACTCTCATTCAAACCTTGACAAGATCTCCTTGCAGGGTTGTTCACTCAATTTCATATATCACAGGCATGGTGGTTGGGTAGAGGAATCCTAAAGTATGATAGGTATATTTGAGGAAAACAAAATGCAGTCAATGATGAAAGAGGGGGTATCAATCCATGATGAGTGTATTATGCAGGTAGTCATACAGGGTGGATTTTAAAACTGAATTTTATTCTTACTGCCATGGAAAAAAATCAGTGATGACTTTCAGGACTATGAAGCCATTTATATTTTTTGAATCAGTCAGAATCTCCAAGAGGTACAAAGAAGTAATAATGGAGACCATTTAACTAAAGGATTATTTATGGAGATGTGGGAAAGTTAAAGGTACCAGTAGAAAAGGAGAATGATTGGCAGTTCTGTCATCCAGCAATGTTATTATCTCTCATATGTAGGGATAGAATATGACTTTCTCTAACACTCAATTAATTGGTAGTGGTAGGAAAGACTCTGGACTAGAAGGAATTGTGATTCTTAAAAGGGGAATACAGTCTCGAGCAGAACAAAGCCTAGTGGCTGTTCAATACACATTCTGACTTCTTTCTTTTGAACACACAGACCTCTGTTGGTTGCTGCTCTCTATACTTATCACAGAGTCAGCAAATGTAGGTGCTGCAGTCTGTGGTCATCCCAGCCTACCTTTCAGAAGAGTGAGAGAGGAAGGTACATGGATGTTGAATGATGAATGAAAAATAACGCATCTTTCAAAATCAAAGATAGCAGCAGCTGGTACTTCATCATCTCCATGAAAAAGGAGATGCAGGAAGAATTTGCCAAAAAGGAAGATATTTCTAGACAATTTGTGAAATTAACAAAACTATCAACAGAAATTAGTTACAGAAGTCATGTGTCAACATTCTCCAATGTAAAATCCATACCACTTTTTGCACTCTTGTTAGTAATATCAACTGCTTTTGAAGGTTTTTTAATCAAAGATATATATTTCAATTTTTAAGATTTCTCTTTTAGAGATAAGTTTATGTTTAGCAAATACAATTAGTTAATTGCTTATGATTGTCAATTTTCCCTTCTCTTCCTACATCTAATATTTCATTTCAAGATTTTAAGAACCCAGCTCAACTGATTCTGATGACAATGAGTTTATGTCTTTGAAACAAATGAATGCTGTCCCTCCTAAGAACAAAATTGGTTTCCCCACATAAAATCAGATAAAATATGCCACCAAGTTTTTCATAAAGAATAAACCTGTACTAATGATATTTTGCAATTTGCATGTGATTTGCAGTGATTTTAACCATGCAACATTACCATTTAATTACTATTCAATCTTTTCTTTTTTAACCTTTTTTTTTAAAGTAAAACTCATTAATTAAGGTGAGATTTAGATGAAACTAGTTCTGCTGAATAAGGGAAATGACTTTGATCTTCGTGTAAAAAATGAAACATTAAAAAAAAATCCCATTAGTCAGCATTATTTGTTTCATTAGTAGACTTTTAATTTGAAGTGTTACATATTTGTGTGCCTAAGTAAACTTTTTTAAAACAGTACTATCAGTGATTTAAATTCTGCAAAATTTATTTGTTAATTTTTTTCCATGAAAAAATGGATCCAATTGCTAAAATCACCTTTGTGGCTAAAAATGAGATCAAGGATCTTACACATAGGAAATACATCCTCTCTACTTTCTTCTTGTGAGACAGAAAATAGAAGTTGGAAAGATGGGGTAGAAAGTAGAGTGATGTAGAAATTTGTAGAGGCATTTATAAAATTAATTGTCAGTATTTACAGCTATTACTACTATTTCTAGTAGTAAAGACCTATAAAATAAATGGTTAACTTTTGTTACTAGGGCCATTAACTAAGGCTACTGAGTGTTTATTATCTGAAACTAAATAAATATATATAAAAAATGTGAATGAACTTTTTCATCTCCTTTCAAACACTAGCCTTATGAATTCAGATTAAAATATATTGTAGTATGTATGATGGTAACATATACTCACATGTTTAAAATACCCACTTGGTATTGACTGATGATGAATTGACCTTTCAACATTACAACCAGATAAAAGTCAGAGGATTTCAGTAGAAAACATAATAAGATAATTTTTTTTCTGGGTTATTCCTCTCTGTTAATATATGCAGGTCTCGAAGCTACAACTCCAGCATTCCATGGAAGGAAACAGATAGGGTTCTGTTGTGCAACTGTGTGCAAAGCTAGGTTATTCTGTAGGTTAAATTTTATGATAATTCAATTTATGATGATTTTTATCAAGACCACACTATAAAATGATGGGAATTGTACCTTAGATACCATATAATATGGTATTTATGATTTCACATGCAAACACATACATCTTTATACATGCTTATAATGTGTGCTCTATTTTACATGAAGTACTGATGACACATGACACAGATTTATCAACATCTTGGACCATGTACAAAATTAAGCTATTTTCTCCAGAACTACATCACAAATATTCAGCCAACAAATGCCTGACTGCTTATTTGTCACCAAGTTTTCTTAAGTGTCTGAATATAAAAAAGAACACAGAAATTATGTGTATGACTGAATGATCAAGGATATTTACAAAACATTGAATGTGAATGAATGCCTCTTTCTTAATTACCTTATGAAATATGATTATGCTGAGAATGTAAATAGAAAGAATATAAAGGGAAAGATAAACCAGATAATTTAAAATAGCCCTTTAAAAAAGAATTTCTCTGATGTAGCTGTAGTGTTTACCTGGGTTTCCCCTAAATATAAGAGGGTTAGAGGGAGAAGTCAAGAGTTGAGTTAAATCACACATTTAAAATTCAGATTAGTCAAAAAAGTGAAAAAAAGACCCTAAGTTATTCAAGGAGTGATATGTACCTATTAATGACTACTTTTGTAGATGATTAATGACTACTTTTGTAATGGTAGAATACAGAAGATGAATATGAACCCCCCCAAAACCCCTAAAACATTTACCTCTGTTTCTTGACAGAAAAATATTATGTACGTCACAAAGTATTCTTTAAAATATGACTTTAATAAGAAATTAAAAAATATAGATTGGAGAATCAAATTATTGTTTTAGATTCAGAAAACTTTAAGCATCCCTTTCTCACTCTTATTTCCTCTTTTTTAAAGCTAATGATATCCAGCTTTGTAAAGTTCATATTGAAAGGTTAGGGTGTAGTTCAGTTAATAGAATGATTATCCAGCATACCCAAAAGCCTACATTCTGTTCTTTGCATGGCAAACTGGAGTGAAATAGTCAGAGGCTTAGAGCCTCAGATCTTCAGATGTGGAGGCAGAAGGATCAGAAGTTTAGGGTCATCTTTGCCTATATAGGGAGCTTGAAGAAGCTTCAACTTCTTGAGATCTCTCTCCCTGCCCCCTGCTTCTCTCTCTCTGTCTCTCTGTCTCTCTTTCTCTCTCTCTCTCTGTCTCTCTCTCTGTCTCTCTGTCTCTCTCTCTCTCTCTCTCTGTCTCTCTTTCTCTCTCTGTCACATACACACACACACACAAAATTCCAATTGATAAACAAAACCTATTAGCTATTGATTTCATCCTTTTAAAAAGCTGAATAACATAACCATAATCTTCATCTATAACCTTGTTACTAGAAAATGAATAATCTGTGAAAAAATTGTGCTCCATATGGAATATACGTGAGGTCAGGGCAAAGATTTCACTCCTGTACTCATGACCCAAGCTTTCCTACCAGAGTTTTCTTTAAACCACTACAGAGGACTAAATTTTGAAAATTAGTTCTTGACATGTTTTAAAAATATTTTGCTAGCTTGAAACATTACAAGTATATTTTATTCATTTCCCCACCCCCAGGAAATAGATTTAAATAGCATCAACTGCTTCCTTATTCAATGTTCTTATAGAGTGGATTTACGGATTTATTGTGTTTCTTTTCCTTAATACACATCTCTATGACCCCTCCTTATTTCCACACTAGTGTTTTGCCTGCATGTATATCTGCAAGAGGGTGTGAGACCTTGGAGTTACAGACACTTGTGAGCTGCCATGTGGGTGCTGGGAGTTGAACCTGAGTCCTCTGGAAGAACAGTTCAGTGCTCTTAGCTGCTGAGCTTTCTCTCCAGCCCTACCTTCCTTTTAAAAAAAACATGTATCTATTTTTATTTTCTATGCATAGATGTTTGCAAGTGTATGTTGTGTACCACATGTGTGCAGTGCCTACAGAGGCCAGTGACCTTTAGTTCCTGGCTGTCATCGGGCTATTCTGAAGGAACTCCACAGATTGCTGGCATTCCAGAGTGAGGCAGAACTTCTGTTGTATTTTCATGTGCTTTATAAATACCTGGACAGTCTGAATTTTCATAGGGAATTTTACCTTTCTTTCAGAGTGATCTGACGCCAAGTACACGAGGAAGCCAGAGGCACTTGCAACATGAGAAATGAAATCCAAAGTGATAGAATGAGGAACAAATGTAATTGTCTGTGATTTCTCACTCCAGAATTCATTAACCAATGGCTCCTGGACTCTTCAATAATGGAATAAGCTGAAAGGGCTTTGAGGTTGCAAATCAGGAGGTCCTAACATCAAAGTAATTATTTGAAACCAGATATGCTTATGGTATAATTCGAAAGCTAAGTAAAAACTATCATTGGCTGGTCACATCTGTCTGGTTCACAGGGATTGGCTCTAAGGCCATTTTTGAAAGAACCAACAGGATCGCCACTTAGAACAAAACATCTAATGAAGAAACATGAGAAAAATCCACCCCAAAATACTCAGCATTTGTCTCCTAGACACCGTGAAGAATTCTGTCTGTGTCTTTACCTTCAAAAGCAGACAGACAAAGGTCGAAAGCAAACTGGCCTTGTAAGGTATTGGAATGTCTTACCTAAATGCCAGTAAAGATAATATAAACACTATGCAATAAGTTCTTGAAATGATAATGTGGTGTCCAATTGAAGTGATAACAATTATTGTAGTGTATGATTACGAAGACAGGCACTTTGATTCAGTTGTGTAGTGGCTATTCCTGGTTGTCAACTTGACTGTATCTGAAATGAACTGCAATCCAGAATTGGAGGG
>NW_022196905.1:62489256-62502195 GCF_008632895.1 Mastomys coucha | reverse complement strand
CTGGGGTTAAGGGTGTGGTAATGCCTTTAACCTGGGCCACACCTTTTGCTGGAGACCTATATAAGGAAGAAGGAAAGCTCGCCTTTTTTCTTCAATTGCTTGCCTTGTGGGACTGAGCAACTGCTGGATCATCGGACTTCTATTCATAGCTGCTGCCGACCATTGTTGGAGTGGATTGTTGGGAGCTGGACCACAGACTGTAAGTCTGCAATAAATTCCTTACTACATCGAGATTATCATAACTTCTGTGACTCTAAAGAACCCTGACTAATACAAGTTGTGTACTGACTCTAGACAACAACATTAATATAAACTTGTGTCACATAGCAATTATGGTCAAGGACATTTAATTTATGGTCAGATTCATGGTTGTTATGATACATATCCAAGAGCAATTAATAAAGCATAGAAACTCTTGCAGCATATCATATTCTTTATACTTTTCCTTAGGAATACTATTTTTATTTTTGACAGTATTACTTTTATTGCTTTAATAGTATATTTATAGTTTATGAAAAAGAAAAATCATAATTTAGATCATAGTGTTAAAGAAGCTATTGTGAAAAAGAATTTTATGTCTACTATGCACCCCATTTAAGATTATATTAGATGATACTTTGGTATATGTAATAGACTACACAAGCTTTCATTAATAAAACAAAAAAAACAGCCTGGGCAGTGTAGCTTAAATAGTACATATTTATTTTCTAACAGTTGGACTCAGCTATCCTCTACCACCGTAAGAAAATAAATCAACTTTATATTTACAAGTCAGGACCTTCCTTCACAGATTGTAAATGACTAAATTCTTGCTGTATTCTCATGCAAATTTTTTCCATGTTATCACCTAGAAAGAAATACTGTTGGTCTTCTGTGATATTTTAAGTAATTAAGCCTAATTAAGGGCTGATTTTGTTAACTTTGTACCACATCACTTTCCCCTTTAAAGGACTAATCTTCAAAAAAAGAAATCACATAGTATCCAAGGGTTCCAATTATCAAATTTTGGGCCTATAGAGTACTCAGTTTATAATGTGGTTTCAAACTGGAATTATTGAAATTGTAGACTTGTATAATAGGAAGACATCCATTATATTTTGGCAGCATACTGGCTATAGATATTAACATCAACATAATATCTGACCCAATAGCAGTTATGGTAATGGACACTAAATTTACTATTAAACAGACTTATAACTGTAATGCCATGTCTCCATGAGTGATTAATAAAGCACAGAAACACTTGTAGCACATCACAGTCATCACCCTAGACTCCAGAAGTCCACATAGGTATTTAGAATAAAAAAACCATGTTCTCCTTTCACTCATTTAAGCAATATTACATAAAAATGTGAGCTTAGATGTCCCAGTTCTCATCCATTTAATATTCTAACCCATCACTGAATACATCATGTTGAACCTTAGAAGCCTATGAAAATGATAGCCTACAACGATTCTGTTTGATTGTAAAATAATCACAGTAAGTTCCTCAAGAAAATTTTGCTCAAGATGCTACAACAAAATGCTATAAACTGGGCACTTAACAAAGAAGAAAAACATTATTTTTGATACTTCTTAAGTCTAAGGAAACAGAGTCAAAGGGACATCGTCGTTGTCTACTGAGCACCTGTCCCCTTTGAATACCTCCTTCCATATGGTGAGTCTAGCAGGGCAGCCCTTAAAGCATCTTGTATAACACGGGGCCTTGTGGTTTATCTTCCACAGTCTCCCTTTTTATGTTGACATGCCCCAGTTAGCCTCAACTGTCAACTTGACATAGCCTAGAGTAATTAAACAATACTCTCAGTTGATAATACCATTTTTTGATAGGTAGTTCTGGGATACAGCTAATTAAACATGAGCCAAAAGTAGGGTACCTAACAAGCAGAATTTTCCATGTTTTCTGCTGTAAAGTCCCTGGCTGGAAGTAATGATACAAATATGAGCAAGCAGTCCCAACTTTGGGTTTTGTTACAGAGTTCCTGTTCTGATTTCCCTCAATGATGGACTGTGACCATGGAAGTGTAAGATAAAATAAACCCTATTTTTTCCAAGTTGCTTTTGGTCAGTGCTTTGCCAATAGCAACAGAATGAAATGAAAACATATTATATAAGTCACTAGTTAAACAAGTTTAGGAGGATGCAAATATTTATATCAAGCCAGTTCTCTTTGGTTCCTTTCATGGATATAATTTATTTCTATCATATTATTCTCTAATTTTAAAAGAATACAATATAATAAACAGTTGTGTGTGAGTTCTTGTTTATTGAAATGCCAAATAACTTTCCTTAAGAGTTTATTTTTTATTGAAAATCAATTCTTCTCTCATACAGTACATTTCAACCACAGTTTCAACAACTCCTAGCTCAGCTCCTCCTCTGCTCTCCCCCAGATCTACTCTATGAACATAGCAGCATATCATTAAGAATCATTTCATTGCTTTTTTTTCCCAGTCATATTTGGGTCTATCCAAGGCCTCTGGGCTATGCAGTTTCCACTGACAGGCCATCTAGTCAATGTAGGGCATGGGCTCCCCATCCTGGCATGGACCTCAGCTGAAGCCAGGAATTGGCTGGCCACTCCTACAAGTATGTGCCACCAGCAATCCCTCACATCTTGCAGGCAGGACAGATTGTAGGTCAGGTTTTGTGACTACGTTGGTGTCCACGTTTCTATTTCTGTAGTGTGCAGAGTACCTTCCTACACCAAAGAGGCTACAATGTGAAGGCTCCACATGGACATCTCTTTGACCACTCTACATTTGGTGAGAATCTTTTCAAAGTTCAGTAGCATTAAGTAGCTCTCTCACTTGAATCTAGGTCTTTGAGAAGTTTCTTCTCACTTATTTCTTAGTGCATAGAATAAAAATTCTGTAAGACTTTGAATTCCAAATAATGTTGGTTGATACTGGTGTGGTGTGTGTGTGTGTGTGTGTGTGTGTGTGTGTGTGTGTGAGAGAGAGAGAGAGAGAGAGAGAGAGAGAGAGAGAGAGAGAGAGAGAGAGAGAGAGAGAGAGAGAGAGAAACAGAGAGACAGAAGAGATAGAGAGACAGAGACAGAGAGACAGAGAGAATGAAGAGACCTAATATTGAAGAAAATAAATAATTTGGATAGTTGTTTAGATATCAAAACTTTCCTTTCCTAAACCAATTAGGGGACTGTAGCTCAAAGAAAGTAGAATGGTTGTCAGAGTTCTTTCATAAGTGTATAGCTCTGACCCAGGTCAGCATCAAATCCAATGTTCCATTCTGAATCCATGCATGCCCCTTACTGCTATGCCTCCCTCTCCTCTGAATCAATAAAATTTAAGCACATGTAGTTACTCTTAGTTAAAAGAATGTTGTATATTTTGAATTACTATAATGTTGTAAGTAAATGGACTCTTCTTACTATATTATGTGAAAAGAAGAACCTCACGTGACAATGAATAACACAAACTTCAAATGTTTGGCAAAATATGGGTATCTTTGAGTGGCTTGTATATGCCTCATCATGATGGTCTAACCTTTCCACATATTGTATCCTGATTCTACTTTTGATTTTCTTTGTTTCTCATAGAATTCAGAGTATTAATTTTTGCTTTAGTTCAGTGAGTTCTACTGATTCCTTAAGAGACAACTGAAGGTGTTAGGGGAGATGGGAGTGGTTGTTCTTCCAGAGGACATGGGTTTGATTGCCAGCACCCACATGGCAGAACTTAACTGGCTATAACCACAGCTCCAAGGTATCTGACACCCTCTTCTGGTCTTCTATGGGGCTACACACACACACACACACACACACACACACACACACACACAAGACGCCTAGAACTATGTGCAGTCAAACATCCACACATACTATTAAAAACAAACAAACAAGCATGTAACTCTGGGCTTTGCCATCCATACCCCAGTCCCCAAAGAATGACTCAGGAGGCTATTTATGTTGAATAAATGCCTAGGCCAAAACCTTGGCTTTTTCCCTGACTAGCTTGTAACTTGTATAACCCATTCTAGTTTGTGTCTGCCACATGGCTGGTTAGTTACCCCTCCTAGTTTCATACATGGAACTTCCTCAGAGCCCAGGGCAAATCTTTCGCCTCTGACTATCTACTAGAGTTCCGTTTCCTGCCTTTTGCTAATAGGCCATTAGCTTTTTATGGACAAGTATGCTTCCCACAGTACACAAGATATTATTCCTACACCAACACTGCTTAAAGTCTAACTCTGTCTAGAAAACATCCATCAAGGGTTTTTAACCAAAGGATACCATCACATATATGATCTACATGAAGCTCTTTGTGGTTCTCAATAAACTGGGTGGTCCTATTTTTTTTTTATTTACTTGTCGAAACTGTGAGCAGCTTTTGTCTGTCTACAACAAGCAGGTTTCTGTATACAGCAAATTTTCAAAGACCAAGGAAGTTATTTGTTTAATGAATTGTCAAATCAAATATGGCCTTTAAATTATGTATGCAGTAATTGGTCCATTTGTTGAAGCAAAGAATCAATGGCACACAGCCTTTCCTGCCAAATCTATATATTTTATACAAAACTGAACTCTATTTCAACTCTGGAGACTATTTCCAAGCTCTAGATAGTAATTTTGAATAGAACAAAATAGGTGCCTATTTTTGCCTCCAGGGGAAGCATCTCAAATGGCATCTCTGTTTGGGTTTAGCAGAAGACACAGGAGATCCAACGGTAATCAGAAGCACTGTCTATTTGAATGAATGGTGTTACCAAGTAGATTGTACAGATAGTGAACTAACAAGTTCAGTGATTTTGACATTTTATTGGACTTGGAGGGATACAAATATATCATCAGGGAAATGTTGCCTATTTTTATTTCTGGATGTCCCAGAACTCTGTATTAACTTTGTAAAACAGACATATCAAGCATTTTATATTTGTGGTAAAGAAAATTTGCCTTGATAATTTATATAAAAAGTGAACAGAGAATATTGAATATCCATTTTTTTTCCACTATGGACTTCTACAAAATTACATCAGTGAACTAATTTATAATTAAAACTAAACTGAGTATTTAGGCTGTTTTGTGACACACTCATTCTGTAATCACATTTGTGGTGAATATTGAATTAGAGTAATTAACTCTGTAAACACTAGCATATGATCTTGGAAAAGTAATCACTTTGTGTCTTAGTTGACAATCCTACATTCCCTGACAAACAGTGACAATGTTATTACTGGTAAAACCATGCTTAGTATTGGTGATGTAATGGTTATCCAATCAAAGGAAAGTTTTCCTTTATCGGAGTTTATACTGTGAAAAGGAAGTTATTAGTCATCAAAAGATTTGATGACTTAGTACTAGGTAGGCCTAAATTAAGTATCAGTGTTGAGAGTTGTATAACAGTCTCAAGTTTACAGTGCAGAAAGAACTATCCATTTACTGATGAGTACAAAACGCATTTTCAGTGTTAAATCTGTTAATAATTATGCCTCTATTTGCCATAACCTCTGTTGAGTTTTCATTTGATTCAGAACTCAAGTAAAAAAAAGTAAAATAAAATGTATTGGTTAAGTTGAATCACAGATAGCTAGGATATGGGGAGTTTCACATATAAACAGAAATAAATGTAATCTGTCTTCCAGGAATGTCTTGCTAAAGGAAGTGATCATAAGACCCCATTGGCCAATCAGAGATGAGCACAGCTGATGGGCCCCCTTCTTCTTTTTCTCTAGGGAAAGAGTTGCTTGTGTCTATTTCTACTGCCCATCAACTATTTGACAAATTTCGCACAGCTATATCAACTTCATGTTTACTTTTCAAGATGTCAAATAATCTTGATCTTAGGTTACATTCTCAGTTTTCGTTAATGGAAATCTGACAATAATATATTCAAATTACTGGGTCCTGTCTAGTTACTTTTCTGTCATTTTTTAAAATTAGAAATAGTTGTTAATTATACAGTACTTACTATCTATCAGGACTATGAATACAGCTTTGTATGCATTATCTCCTTTGGTATTTATAATCCCATAATAGTTTGGTAAATTTCTCCATATTCAGACTAAAAAATTAAGGATTCAAAGGACAAGTGACATGTCTCAAAGTCAGACAGCTAGAAATGATCAGGGTACTGCTAAATCTTCTCCGATATTTTGACTGGATTCTTCCTACTCCTAAGAATGATGGTCTGCCTTATTGTTTAACATTATGTACTTCATGAGTATATGTACATGCATATTCCATGGTGCACATATGGAAGGCACAAGACAATTTTCAAAGGTCAATTCTCTCCTTACACCATGTGGATCCTGGAGATCCAACTCAGGTCATTAGACATGGTAGCAGAAGCCTTTCCCCCACTGAACATACCAGAAGCCCAGAATTACTTTTAATAAGGAGACATGTAATATGGGGAATATGCTTACTACATATCAATAACTAATTCTAAATCAATATATTCATTTCTGAGAGATTCCAATGAACTATTTCAAAACATGGAAGTACATGTGGGGAAACCCGTAAGGTTTTGCTTTGGGAAAATTTGTTAAACACTACTGATATTCAATTCATTATGCCAGGAACAGTAATGAATATAAATTCTATCATCAAAGATATTTCAATGTGTCTATTGTGATTTCTTGTTCTCACATTCATGTTCACAAAAGTAATTTCATTAGTTTATTGAAAGTCCATTTCTTTTTTTCCCTATGAGTTTGGTTGCTAAATATAAATGAGAGAACTGCCTCTTTACACCTTTTTATTACTTAGCATCATGGAAAAAAAAAGGCAAGTGAATAAAACTTTTCTAAGTAAAATTTTAACCACATCTAGAACATTGTAATCATAAAAAATTAATGATTATGATGTCAACACCAGCATTTATTTACTTGGCAATTGACTTGACAGAGAGTATTATATAGCATGAAAGGCTCAACCCACTTAAATATCACAGGCCTGACAAGCACTGTTCTAAAATCTCACTGAGACGTGCAGTTACATGTTGCAACAGTGTCTATAAGTCATTGTGTGCTACCTGCTCCTCTGGGGGAGGAGGAAACAGACAGAAATTCAACTCAGGAGAGCTGAGAATACCTAGGAAACCTTCCCAGCAGGGAACAGAATATTTAAAAATGTCCCCTGCTTGGACATGTCAACACTCCCTTTGCAAATGCAACTTGAAGGTAAGTTTCTGGAATGTAGACTAGAATTTTATCTTATGTCATGTGGTACCTCACATTATAATCAAACTATACACCCTATAGTCATGAAATGAAAATAGCCTGGCACAGAGATGTATTCTGTGTGCCCTTCTTGTGGCTTCAATTTTCTGTGTTCTACTCTACACTGATAAGCTGTTCATTTGCATGAAAGCACAGTCTATTGAGGAAGGTGGGCAGAAAGCTAGGAGTGGTAGCAAGAGCTAGAGACAGTTTTTCTCACCCCACAGGGCAGCTAGCTAGACTGAAGAGAGAAAAAATAAAAATTGGCTTTCCATATCAGCTTGTCTTTCTGCAATTAAAATAATCACTTTCAAGGTCTGTCGCAGTATTAAAGTAGTAAAACTAAAATCAATCTAATTATGTACGGTGAAGCTTCTTTCATTAATTTCCATTGTATAGGGAGAAATGGCCATTACTTATCACTTCAATATTAATGTTGGCTGCAGCCTCGTAGAGAGGTGCTTAGAAGCACATCGTCTGTTAGAAATCAGAAAGTGATTCTTTTGACTATTAGTGCATGCATAATAGCATCAGAGGCAGAGAGTAATTGCTAGTTGATGTTTCTTTCAGCAAATAGCCATTGGACTTAGCTCTGAGACTATAAAAGTGAAGATGTTTCTTAATTCAAGGAATTGAAATTCTGGAAGAGTGTCAGAACATGGCCCAAGAATGAAGCTGTGAGAGTTCTGAGACCTTCTGGGAAAACTCCACAAGTAAACAACAGTTTTATAATCTCTGTTCCTCCATAATTTGGGTTGTTCTTGGAATGTGCTTTCCTGTCCCTCCCAGGTGTAACAATAGGAGCAGATTTTACTTTAGATTACAGGTCATTCATGCATTATTATTCAGAAAGATATCTACAAGCACTGGTTATTTTCAAGATTGTATACAGCTTGAACTAAAGTGACTGACTTAGCTGCACAACCAAGACTCAGCTTAAATATAAATTATAGGATGCTTATGATGCTCTGAATGAAGTTGGCTGGTGCATAAGACTTTAGTCCACCTCATTTTTAGGTTCCACTTTCCTTGGTTCACACCTCCAACTAGAGTGGTAACAGATGAAGACGTGGGCACAGGAACAGATAATAGAGAACCGTGGTAGAAACAAGAAGAGATCCATACAGTGAGGAGGAAGGGTGACTAGCCAAGGCAAAATATTCAGAGATAATAGAGAAGGCAAGAGCATTCAAAAGAAGAGTTAGGCTCTTTCTCAGGAACATTTGAAGGAAGGATGAGGACAGTTATTCTCATAGCAAGCCTTGAGTAACAGTAAGCGAGAAATAACAGGAAACTAGTAGGAAAGCACATGTAATTTCCATTCTATAACTGTAACATGCCAAGCCAGCAAACATGGCTGGGCAGGGCAATGATGGAAGAAGTTGTTGTTGTTGTTGATGTTCTCTTCCTCCTCTTCCTCCCCACATCCTCCTCTCCTCCTCTGCTGTTCCTCTTTCCCTCCTCCTCTTTTTCTCTCTTTCTTTCTTTCTTTCTTAGAAGAAAATTACATTTTATTTAATAGGATATAAGATCATTCAAAAGGAACATGCATGGGAGCCCCCACATAATTGGGCAATGGGTTGCACTACTGCTCTTTCCTATTCCTTCTTTGCTTTTCTCATTTTGTAATCTGCTGAGAACACTGACATGCATAGAGCTTTCACTTGCTGCTGGAAACAACCCCCCCCCCAAAAACAGAAGTGCAGAAAGAAGAGAGTTAGCATGTACCTAGCTTCTTTTCTTCAAGGGCACCGTGAACTATTGTGTCCCTCGATTAACCAAAGATGTCTGCTTCTTTTAAACCAGAAAGATCTACATATTTTTTTTCATCTTAAGTCTAATTTCTTCATTGCACCCCATGGATCTCAGAGGTCATGGTGTCTTAGTTTGATTAATTATATCATGTGCTGTTATTCAAACTTGTGAGACTTGTCATTTTGTGAATAACCCTATGAATTGACCTATTCTGAAGTTACCCGAAGTTACCCATCCTTTGTTTAATGTTAGAAACTTGGTGAGTATATTTTGCTTTTAGATAAACTAAACTAGATGTGGTATGTGTGTGTGTGTGTGTGTGTGTGTGGTGGGGGGGAGAGAGAGAAAGAGAGAGAGAGACAGAGACAGAGAGACAGAGAGACAGAGATATACACACAGAGAGACAGAGAGAGATAAGGGACTCTCAGAAGGCATGTAATAATTGATAATAGTTTGGGGGCAGAGTCAGCTAAATGTACTTAATTAGTTGGTTTGGATGTGGGTAAAGGAAAGGGGGAAATCACATTTTTTAAAATCATTTTCTTTTTTGAAGTTACAACTTTTAATTTTCTAATTTTAACTTCAGTGACTAAATGATTGATAGTGGTACTGTTGGAAACTAGAGCTATAGCAGCTGTATATGAGGAAGGATGATAAGATCACTTGTATTTTTATTGATGTTGGGTGCCTAGATCTGCTGGAAATAAGAGAAAAGAAACAAAGACCCTAGTATGTCCAAACTATGTCAGCATAGTGGCAATGGTGCTTAAACCATGGAAGTGGTAGCAGGGATCTGAGAGAATCTCTACAAAATCTAATGCTTATAAGTTCCACTCAGAAAGTGCATTAAATTGTACTGTGCATGGTCCTTTAATGTCAGTGCCCCTGATTCAATAAGCATGGTGATAAGTTCAGACTGGTTTCCAAGCATATATCTCAAGTAATTCTGATTACATACAATGTTGATCACACCTAGAAGGATACCAAACAGCATAAAACAGACAATAAATTGTAGCTTCAGTTTTTTTTCCAAAACATTCTTTTAATATGGGTGTTTAAATGCTTTAACCTCCCTTCTAGCTCACCACCCACCAGAGGTAGTGGAAAAGAAAGGTTATTGGTATATGGGGGTAGTGGACCTGTTTCAAAATTGCTCTTTGGAGCAAATCCAAACTTTGTCAGGAAATCAGCAGTTCAGTTCACAGGAATCAGCAGGGGCAGCTTGATCCAGTCGCAAACACTTTACAAATATACCAGCTGTCCAGTTCAGTAATGTCAGGATAGCAAATACGAATCAGCAGTGGTGGCATGACCCAGAGTAAATGTCCAGTCGTCTGCCAAATCACAACATGTCAGGAGTGACCAAGGCCAGAAGAGACACCAGAAGTTCTCTGTGATCCCTCTCCCAACAAAGTGAAGATCAGTGAAGACTCCAGACCAATGAAGTTTTGCAAAGCTAACTATGCAAGCCTCAAGTCACTGCCCCTTAAATCCTATTTATACTCCCTCCAAACTTCATGTGTTCTCCACAGGTCTTGCCTCAGCAAAAGTCTCATAAGTCTGTATCAACTGCCATCACTCTGACAATAGGTCTGAGTCAGCAGAAGTGGCAAGAAGCTGCCAGAATACCACCAGAAGTATTTTGGTGAAGTCATGACAAGGGATGACCGTTAAGGAAAGGTAATACTATCCAGCATTGTCCATGTTCTGTTGGGACCCTTTAACATCGTACATAGGTCCTTTCACATGTTTGCTCTAGCAAAACATCCTTTCACCTGTGTCTGCTTCAGGAAAACACTGTTTAATGTGTCTGCCCAGCACACCACCCAACACAACTGACTTTCCCAAGAAACCATAAGTTTCCACTTCAATAAATGCTTATAAAAGACAGAAACATAGAAAACCAGTAAGAGGGTGTGAACCGCCTAGCCTGGTTGCCTGGTTTTAACTGTAGGCTCTATATGCTGAAAGGAGGAAAGGGACTCTAGAAGGTTTTTCTCATGCTTTCACACTTGGCATTGTATTCACACATGCACACACACACACACACACATACACACACACACACACACCAAATAAATAAAGAATAATCATTTTACAGAAGAGACACATGGACTATCTAAGGTATGTAATTAGCTAAGTCTCAAAATGAGCAACCCAATTAAAAAAAATGAACCAGGGGGCACTCTTTTAAAATGAAGATGCATGAATGCTTAGACCACTAACTACATGGAAAAGTGGTCAATACCAATAAGATTAAAACTAGAAGAAAATGGGACTTGGGCAATGGCTCAGCAGTTAAAAGCACTGACTACTCTTTCAGAGGTCATGAGTTCAATTCCCAGCAACCACTTGGTGACTCACAGCTATTTGTAATGGGATCTTATGCCCTCCTCTGGTATGTCTGAAGACAGCTACAATGTAGGCACATAAATAAAAATAAATAAATATTAAAAGAAAAACTAGAAGAAAATAACCATGTTTATTACCCTTATGACATGTGTGTTGAAACACTAAAATTGGGAAGATAGGACAAGGAGAGAATAAAGCACAATGCACTGCTTGTGGTAAAATATAACACTGCAGATTCTGCATGTAACTCTACCTCTTCAAAGATTCAAAAGAAATTGAAAAAACCTTCAAAGAAATAGTTGTTCATTCATGTCTAGTAGCATTGATAATAAAACCTAAAACATCAAAGTCATTCAACTGTCTATCAATAGATGAACAGATAAACAAATGTTTTGTGCATATAATAAAATTCTACTTTCTATTTAAAAGAATGGAATTTTAACATACTCCCTTGACAATGAATAAGCATTGGAGACACAATGTCAAATGAAATAAATTTTTTATTAAAGATGAATACCATACAATTATATTTACAATGCTATACCACATGAAAATGTCAAAATCACAGATATAAGAAATAGAATAGTGGTTTCCAGAGAATAGGTATTATAGGAATTGAAAGTTATTGATTAATGGAAATATAATTTCAGTTTTGTAAGAAGAAAAGAATACTGGAGATGAATGATGAAATGTTTGCATTGCAATATAAATGCAATGCAACAGTGCCACAGGCTACTATACTTAGAATGATTAAGGTATAAATGATTGTGTTATATATATTAATTGTATAAAGAAAAATACGTTTTCAGTCTAAGTGGCTCTAAATTTCAACACATTTTCTGTGTAACTCTCCTGTAAAATATTACCTTCATTTGAGCAGGAACATAGTTTAAGTATTTGTTCTATTTTCAAGAATAGATTTATTCACCAGGAAGTTACTATGTTCCTTATGAGTACAGCAGTTAATGTTTTTAAATAAGAAAGAAGCACTTTTTCTTATTATAAAATGAAGTACTAAAATATAAAAGAGGCACAGGTTTCTATCTGTAGTCCTGCTTCAGCATGTCACACTCTCTCTGAAAAAAATGTGAAGGTGACAAACAGTAAATCATCAAATTGCAGAAACACATGAGGCTGATGCGAGATCCAACAGCCTGCAGGTACCTCCTGGTGATGTTGTTACATTCACTTGAGCCATGACTATAGAAAAACTCAGTCAACTTCTCTGCCTTAGATTAATCACCTGAAACATAAGATGGTAACTATCCATCCATTAAGATGATGTGAAGCTGAAGTTCATGTGTGTGCAACAGAGAGAACAATACTATAAACTATAAGTTCAAAATGGCTTTACGACATAATATTGACATAAATAATATCTCCCTTTAAAACCACCCAGCAGAGGTCAAATTGATATAAATAAAATGTACATAGAAAATAGGATGTTAGGGCAAATGAATATACTTCTGGTATTGCCACTGAAGTCAAGAGAAAAACACATCTGTTCTCCAGGAAGTTTCACTACTTTTATCCATTAATTTGTTTGTATTTTTCTAGTATTTTGAGTGAATAGAAAAGAGCATACACACATGCTCCACCATGTCCATAGCAGCCTTATTTATAATAGCCAGAACCTGGAAACAACCCAGATGT
>NW_022196905.1:62415830-62488229 GCF_008632895.1 Mastomys coucha | reverse complement strand
AAAAAAAAAAGAAAAGAGCATACACTTCTTTTGTAATCATAAACACATGTATTACTCATGTGGTTCATCTGGGTTCATTGCTGAGTACTTTCCAACTAAGTGGCGAGGCAAGCAACATTGTGTGGTGGCTTGTGTTCTCATGCTAATTATGTTACCCAAAAACCAGATTGGATAACTTTTAAGACTAAAGGAACCCTGTCGCCAGTTGGTTTTTGACTGGTCAATAAAGTTACCAGAGGCTAATGTCTTGGCAGAGAGACAGAGATGGGACTTTTAGGAAGGGACTGAGGCAGGAGGAAGGAGGAAGGAAGAAGAGGCATAGGGGACAGACCTTGCTGGCAACACACAGGAGGGAGAGACAGCCGACATGTAGGTACAGGGGAAAATCTGCCCCTGGAGGGCTACCCAGCAGGCTCAGGGCAGCAAAGATGAAATACAGAGTTAGTAAGTATTAAATCAGGAATATCAGAGGGGAATGTGTGTTAGCTACATGGAATTAGGGTGTAGTCAGCCATTGATCTGCTTAGGTGATATTAAAAAAAGTCTTTGTGTTCTGTGTCTTTCATTCTTGAATCCAAAACATTTGGGGGTAGAAGTGAGAAGCACATATGTAACTGCTGGGATGTTGAGCACAGATTAAAATACTACTGCTTCAACATTGTTATAAACATGTGTAATAAGTCTGCATGTGACATGTATTTTCTTGTGTATGATCATATATGCATGTTTAGCATTTTATGAAACTACAAATACTTTTCCAAAGTGAGTTGTATAGTTTTTACTTTATCACACATAATGAATGAATGGGAGTTGGAGTCTCTCTCTCTCTTCTTTCTGTCTCTCTTTCCCCATCCTCTCTCCCCTTCTATCTCACTCTATCTCCCTCCCTCCTTCTTTCCATCCTTCCCTCCTTCTTTCCACACTCTCTCTCTCTTTTTCTCCTTCTTTTTCTTCCTTCTTCCTCTTTCTTTTCAATATCCCTCTCACTCTCTTCCCGACCTCTTTCTTTCTCTATTTCAGACTCTCCAACAACAATGAAACAGATACTGAATTTAATTTGAAGTTTCTTTAACAAGTGATGTTGAACATCTTGTCATGAACATGGTAGGGGCATCTACATAGAAAGGGATAAATGGGAAAGACAGAAACCAGAGTAGGAATAATTGGGCTTACTCTTGTAAAAACTCACATGAGAACTTAACTAGCTTCTCTCATGAGAACTAGCTTCTCTATGATGCCAGCATGAATTTCTTCTGTGATATCCTTGTGTAACCCATTTTCTACCCGTCCTCATTTATTAATGGAGCCTGTTCTACCACCTTTATACCAGCACACTAAAGACTAAAGTTTGAGCACATAAACTATATCAAATCATGATAAAGAACTGTCATGTGATACTGAAGAAAGCCAAGGCAGCTATTCCTGATTGCCAGACATTAGAGGGAAGCTAAATTAGGAGCTGAAGGTGTTTGCAGCCCCATAAAATGAACAACAATATGAACTAACAGGGACTTTCAGAGCTTCCAGGGACTAAACCACCAACCAAAGAGTACATATGTTGGTACTCATGGCTTCAGCTGCATATGTAGCAGAGGATGATCTAGTCGGTAATCATTGGGAGGAGAGGCTTTTGGTCCTGTGAAGGCTCTATGCTCCAGTGTAGGGGAATGCCAGGGCCAGGAAGTGTAAGAGGTTGGGTTGGTGAGCAAGGGGAGGGGGGAGGAATAGGGTTTTTTTCCAGAGGGGAAACCTGGAAAGGGGATATCATTTGAAATGTAAATAAAGAAAATATAAAATATAAAATAATAAAAAATAAAAAATAAAAAAGAATGCAAGGAAAAAAAGAGAACTCTACAAAGGCATATGGATATGAAATGATTGGATTCATACAGAGCTGGGATAAAACAGAGGAGAGGACCTGCCTACACACAGAATATATATAAGCACTTTGTGTCAATCACCAGATATGGCCTTTTTTGTATTCAGTATGCTCTTCATCATCCTATTCATTTGTAAAAATATATTGAATTTAAACCCTGTCCTTTAAAGTACTGGTTATTCTCCATATTGATTGAAAAAATGACCTTGGATAAGCCACTTAAATTTTTGATGTCTTACATAGGCCACTCCTATTTTCCTTACTGGGATGGCATGATTTTTAATATTTGAAATCTTCTATCTGGTATTTGGTCTGTCCAAGGAGCCAGCATAACACTGATAGTTTATTAAATTCCAACCTCAGTCAGAGTGGAAAGAAGGGAGGGAGAATGCAAACAATTCCAGGGCTGAAATTCAATAGAGAAAAGGACAGCCAAATGTTGTGTTAAATTATAAAGCATATGAACAAAAGAATAGGGGAAACCATCATCTCTGTCAATATTTAGTAATTAATTCACACAACAGTGGCTTGAATACCTGCCATATGCCAGGCAATTTTTCAAAAAACTCTATCAGGAAATGATAAATTCCTAACCCATCCTCTTTACATTTGAATGGAATGGTTGTGAGCAGGAGGGAAGCTAGAAGATGAAAATAGTTTCATGGTATTTATAATACATGAGTAGTTGTTTCTATTCATTGTCAGCTTGTCTGAATCCAGATTTGTTGGGAGATGGTCACATGCTTGGGGGATCTTAATTGTACTGAAGTAAGAAGACCCATCCACTGTGAGTGAAACCATCCCCTTCGTAGGGTCCTGAACTGTACAAGTTGAGAAAGAAGCAGAGCACAAGCATGTATTCACTCTATTTTGGTTCTGGATTAAAAATGTGATGTCAGCAAGCAGCTGTCTGAAACTTCTCCTGCTTTGACTTCCCTGCCACAATGGACTATGCGCTGAACGGAGAGATAAACTTAAGCCCTTCTCCCTGAAGGTGTTTGTGTCAAAGCATTTTGTCAATGTAATAGGAAAAGAAAGTGAAAGTGTACGTATGAGATGGAGTTCTTTATATGTCTGGAAGAACATAGTAGAACAGTGTCCATTTAGAGTGTGATACTGCATTTATTTTAGGACCCCAGTGAATGGCCACTGTTGACTCTATCAGTGATTATATTCTGAACCTGACAAGTTCTCTGCTTTTTTTTTTTTTTTTTTTTTTTTTTTTTTTTTTTTTTGGTAGTTTGATTTAAAAAAAAAAATTATTGGATATGTTCTTTATTTACATTTCAGATGTTATCCCCTTTCCTGGTTACCCCCGGAAATCTCCTATCCCATCCCTCTCCCCTGCTTCTATGAGGCTATTCCCCCCACCACCACTTACCCACCCACACCCATCTCCCTGCCCATGATTCCCCTACACTGGGGCATCAAGCCTTCACAGGACCAAGGGCCTATTCTCCCATTGATGCACATAGCTAACTACAATGCAGAAGAACTGGTTTAAAACAAAGACAAGTGTTTCATGGAATGTTCTCCATCATTAAGACCAGGAAAACTAGTTGTTTTGCTCAACTTTAGAGATGAATCCACTAAAGCAAAATGCAACTAAAAATAGGAAAAGTGTAATAACTGGAATTTTAAATAGGTATGATGATGGAAGAAGAAGAAGGGAGAGGAGGAGGAGGAGGAGGAGGAGGAGGAGGCAACAGCAGCAGCTTAGAAAGCTGCTGGCCATGTAAATGTTTGTGGCAAGGCTGTCTGGACTAAGAAATAGCTATAACCATAACCCAAGGCTAGAATGTCCTAGTTTGATGACATTTCATGAAGAGATATGAACAGAATGATCATTAAGAACAAGAATGAGTATAAGGCAGATCAAAGAGAAAGCAAGCAGCTAGATTGTCTCAGCTACCGCATGGACCCTGGCTTTAATCTCTGCAAAACGAGAGGGCCTGTGTGGTGTTCAGAGGAGCATTGAGCTGGTCAGATCCTGTATTTTAAAAGTATATTCTGAATGCTGTGCTTAGAGTAAATTACTTGTAGATATAGTAGAAGTAAAAGCTGGGATACCTTTTTAAAGTTTTCCATGATGATTGATGTGAGAAATGATTTGTCCTGGCAGTAAAAATGGGCACACTCTACATAAAGCCTATAGACATAACAGGACTCCTGAATATATTAGGTAGAAATTATAAAAGAAGTCTGGAATAGCATAGCTTCTGGTCTAAGTATTTAAAATAATGAATGTGCCACCAACTAAGAAGAGAAATTCTACAGGTAGAAAAGAGTTGAATTGTCTTTCCTACTTAAATAATCCTCATACCCTGGTTTAGCTTAACGTCACCCTTAATTTTTTAGAAATGCAAATCCACTAAATCCTTACCTAATTAAAGTATTTGCTTGGGTCCCCTATCTCTTTTAGGATTTCTGAATATTTCATAATGTGATTTAATTTAGCATTAGCATATTTTTCTCTCCTGACCCCTAATTTTTTCTGTCCCTATCACCAAATAGACAACTAGCAAGGCACACTGTCTTGTCATCTCTAAAATATATAATTTCAGTATTTTATTGATTCTTTAGGTAACAATTGAATTGTTATTCTTCAGGAAAGCTATCCTTCCCAATTCCAACATTGCTATACATTAGCATATCTATCTGTTAATTTTTCATTGAGATTTTGCTAACATTTACTGTTAAATTCAAAAGGATCAAATCAAATTGAATACTTGGTGCTCTGGTTATTTATTGCTGTGTAACAAATCATTTCATATTGAGTATTGATTTCTTTTTGGTGTTTCTTTCTTTTTTTTTTCCAGATCGGATTTCTCTGTGTATTTCTGGCTATCCTGGAATTCTGTGTAGACTAGGCCTCTGCCTCCCAAGTGCTGGGATTAAAGTTGTCACCACCACTACCCAACCCAAATATCGATTTTTTTTTAAGAGAGAGTTTTATGGGTTTTATGCTAGCTATGAATTCATCTTGAAACCAAAGATGGCCTTCAACTTTTATTTCTCCTTCATTTGACTCTTAGTATTGGGATCATACTAGTGTGTTGAATTTTTTCTATGTATTGCAATGCTAAATACTGGCCCCCAAGGCCTGGTTGCGCCCAAGGATGAATGAATCTGCATGTAGACCCAAGTGACACTATGACCTTGATCCCCAAATTATCCATGATTGGTGAATAAAGATGCCTACAGACTATATGGCTTGGCAAAATTGACAGCAAGTTTTAGGATTCTCAGGGTAGGGACTAAAGAAAATAGATCAGGGATGGGTAGAAGAGGAAGCCTCCATGGGAAGATGAGTTATGAATGGATGGCCACGAAGGCATGCTAATTGGAGTTAAGAGCAGCCCAGATAGAACATAGTAAGTAACAACTTGGGGTTATTGATAAAAGATTAAATTCTAATAGAGGGTAGGTATCTGCCCAGCTATAGATCTGGTTAAGGCTTATTATAATAATAAAAATTGTATCTTTTATTTGAGAACTGAATGACCAAAGGTGGGTTTAAGCTTTTTATTGAGATTAAATATTTTCTACAACAGTAGTATGCTAGCACACTAGGTTCACATGGCACTGAGCATAAAAGCCAGGATTTCTTAGATGCTAGGCCAGTATTTTTAATTGAGATATATCTATATTCTTAAATATAGAGTCTTGATATAACAATCACTTTTCTTTCTTGTAATTCTGTAGGAGAGGTATCCTTTATTGAAGACAGTTTCCATTCCCCTGTGTTATCAGATGGCATGACTTGACTTGGGCATGATTTGACTTAAAGACTTACTTTGAGATGTCTCATGTTTATGGATGGCCTACTCAGGCTCACTGTAAGTTCCTTTCTGTGATAGCTTACCCATGAGGTTAACTAAGTTTTCAAAAAAGTTTTCTGAATAACTTATGCAGTAGCTATCTGCCTTTTATGATCAGCCCTCATAAGTGTTATGATTTCATTGTACAGTAACTACAAGCATAAATACCTCTTTACCAGCTTTCTAGGAAAAGAATACTTAGGTCACATTTTAAAAAGACTACATGGAATAAGTATGTTGGTGACATATTTTAGAGTATATCATCTTCCATTCTTACTATCAAAACTACTGTATGGTAAGTTTTCTGACCCCTAGTAGAGTCTCAATAAATATGATTAAAATCTCCTTTGCAATAGCTTTATTCTCCATCCAGTATGAGCAACTGCTCTTTTATGGAAACACAATGGCTTCAGGTTAGCAGAACTCAATATTTTCTGGTGTTATTTCTGAGGAGCACACAGAAACACTGAGTTAAGATTCATTTAACTGCTGTGTTTTACCTGAAGAGATTCTTTAGTTTTTACATTGGAGCCATTTATTCTATAAAATGTTTATTATCAGTAGACAAAGGTTTCCAATATTTCTCAGTTATTCCTCATTAGGCTATGGCCACATTTCTTTGAGAAATGTTACATAAAATAAAAACCATTACAATAGTAGGCAGAACCGTTTTCATTTGGAAACCATATGATTAGTTTTTGCATTTGGCCTTCCAATAAAACTTTGGACTAGACATTAATGTTAAGCTATTACAGTAATAGAACTAATGCACATATTGATTTGTAAAGTGCATTCTGCAAAATCTAGTCTTCTCTTAAAAATATTTTTAAAGAGCCTTCTTTTCTTTTCCTAGGATGGTAGATATTGTATATAATTAAATGAGTTCTTTCCTACCCATTGTAGAAACCATGGTTTCATTTGTGATCAATTTCTCGTGTCTCTACATCTGTACACACAAATAGGTTATCAATAGACTATAATGGTGTAAAAACCAATAGTCCCATTTCTGAACAATTTGGAAGATAGGCAATACCATTTCCCTAGTGCAATGACAGTGTCTGCTGTGTAATTCACAGGCCGGCTATACCCTCAAGAGGTCATAAGTATCTGAATCTGTGTTTTTTTTCTACTTCAAAGAAGTTAGTTCCTTTAAGATATACTTAATGGCCTTTTGTACTTGTGTTTTTCCAGACAGGGTTTCTCTATGTAGCCCTGGCTGTCCTGGAACAGTCTCTGTGGAACAGGTTAGCCTCAAACTCAGAGATCTAACATTCTGTAATCTAACACAGCTGTAAATATTGGTAAAGGAACTGGTTATATCTTATTTATCTTCCTAGTGATTTATTATGTGATTTTAGCTACTAGATTTTAGAGTTTTCCAGGGCCATTTCCTCAGTTTCTCTAAGTAGAGATGATCCTTTCCCTGTCTGTACTCTAATACCGTGAAGATTCTTCTCATCATAGTATTGATATTTGTATGGTCATTAAAACATTAAATCAGGTTCTTACATTCTAACTATGTGATCTTACTTTATCCCTATCTGCTATTCCTACTTTTCAGTGGGAAATTGGTATATGTCTTGGTCATTCCTCCTATGCCCATTTCAATCATGTCTGATTGTTTTTACATATATGACTACTCTTTTTATCTTTTCTTGACAACTTACAAGATGGTTACCCTGTCTGTTTTTATGGTTTGTTTGTTTGCATTTTGCTACTGCTGCCATTCATGTAAAGACTCAAGTTGACTTTCTTACAGATACTTTTTCTGAGATTCTCTATGCTATGGTACTGTATTAACTAGAAATAGGTTAAAACTCCAAAATCTTATGGTTTTTGATCATCATGTTAGAATAACACTTTTTTTTAAGAGTCCAAACAAGTACTTGGAATCTTACAAGTTTTCAACAGTTTTGAGAGCTTTCGTTTGATATGTTGGTAAAGGTATTTGCTGTCAAGCCTAACAACCTGCGTTTGATCCATGGGACCTACATGGTGGGACCTAAAAGGGAGAGCTAACTAAATATAAGGTCCAGGAAACATTTCAAACCTAGGTGGCAATGTTGTAAGAGCCAGAGACTTAGTGTGTGCTTCTAGAGTGTTTCCTAGACATTACATGGAAGCTGTACCCATGAGATAAAATGAATGAAATTGCCAGAAAACAAGATAAGTATATTGACATCAACAATTGACATGTCAATTTGCATTGGAGAAATTTTACAACCCACCCCAACTCACAGATAAAGAGCTAGAGACAATGAATATCCACTAAGAGATCAGTCTTTTCTTGGGTTGAGCCTCCCAATATGTTATACAATCCCAAGAAGTCACATGCACCTCTGAGGAACACTAAGTGGAATCAGTAAGTTTTATATCTACACAGCGTTATAGAAGGAGAGGTTATGAGTTTATAAGGAAGTGGGTAGACAAGGGAGGCATGGGAGGGTAGAGTGAATTAAATTTAAATCATGAAAATATTCTAGTCATGTATGAAATTAAAAAATAAAAATAATAAGACAAGAACAACAAAAAAAATGTTGTAGCACTCGTCTCAAGAATACTTAGGAGCAATGCTGAAATTTTGGGAAAACAACATGAAAATAATGTGGAACTCATTTGATATTAGGAACTACTTGGTAGATACTAACACATTGCTGCTCTGTCCCAAAAGAACTGATTGACAACAAACCTGTCTAGATACAGCTACCCTTTCCTCATTGATTTAACCAGTCGTTTTTGTTTTTTTTTTGTTTGTTTGGTTTTTTTTTTTGTTTTTGTGATCCTAATGCACAGACCTATAATCGCTAGGGGAAAATAGGCAAGCCTCTTTACAAAAGCAAAACACTGCTTCCAAAAGGCAGAGCTGCGAATTTGTGAATTTAGATAGTACTAAAAGTTGTTCTTTTGCTTTGTCTCTGTGCCAAGCATACTAAAGCACGTGTAACTTCCTTAAAGCAGATGCCTTAAGGTTTCCAAGGTCTCTTATATTTGTCAGTGGTGAGATGGAAGAAGAATGGCCAGCCCTCAGCACTGCCAGAGCCTGGTTGGAAGCCCAAATGGGCCCCACTATAGAAGGAATCAGGAACAAAGACAGACATGCCAAGGATGGAAATAAAAAAAAAAAGCATGGTACTCAGACATCATTTTAATAAGATCTCATTGCCAGAAGTGCTCAGGTAGGATTCCTTATTCCAAAATGTTTCCAGAATGCTCAGCCTTGAAGGTACTTCATAATTCATTATATCCCAGATTGTTAACCTAGTGTGATGTTGACACTGGGCCACTCCAGTATAATTCGATGGCCTTCTCTGTGTTACTTTAATAAGCCCTGCTAATACTGGTCTGGTGCTTGTGTGCCTGCCTGAATGCTCTGATATCTTCAGGGATAGCATCACATATCTCTAGGAAGCTGACCTCGTTCATGATTTCCATGGATATTGGAACCATTAGCTAAAGATAACTAAAAATACATAAATCCCTCTGCCAAGTTCACAGAAGTCTGTGTGAGGTCATTAGACTATCCCAGGTGGGGGACAGCGACTCTATTAAATGTTATTTAAACTCCAAAAATAATGTGACCTCAATTGACATCTGCTTTATAATTAATAGTGCTGGCTTTAGTGTATTATTTATTATGTGTTCCATGCTCTCTAGTTTGGATCAGGATGGGGGGATGTATCATCTGGTACACAGAGAGGTCCACTATCATCCACTCTGTTTATTGATGAGCTTGTGTAGTGTTTTGTCTTCTCCTACTTAGACAAACAAGAAGGCATAAAATATGAAAGACCACTACCTGCTAATTTCAGTGATGCAGTACTCCTTCTGAAGATGTATTAGGCACTTTCTGAAATCCTGTGCTGATTCTGCCTCTCCAGCTGTGATGTGACCTTCTTACAGAGGCACAACTATGTGAAGGGCTGAACCCCGGCTAGAGACACAGGGGCACTTTCTCCTGCTTTGCTGACACATGTAATATTCCTGACCCAAGATCTTTGTAGATGAATAATCACAATTAAGATTTTCTGCTAGACTGGATAAGCCTAGCCCCCCAAATTTTCTGTTAAGTTTCTAATAATTATTTGTAACTTATTACTTTTGTCATTGGTGTTACATTAACTTGTTACTTAAGGTTTTGGCATTTCTCTTTGCCAGAAGGAATGACTTTTACTGTATTATATAAGGTTATATTGTCTATTCTGCTTGTCAATTCTGCATGCCAATAAAAAGGATACATTAAAATGATGACAAAGATGAGTTTAGAAGTTATAGCCTAATTCTCTCTCAAAAACTGAACCTCTTTGGTCACGATAGTTAAGTAACTAACATAAAGAATTTAAAATACATAGCTAGTTTCTAGCTAAAACAATTATTTTCTTATTCAGAAGTGGTAGTGTATATTACTCATTTTTAATAAGTAAAAAGGGCATGTTAAATCAATTTCACATTGTCTTGTGTGCCACTTTTCTATATACTGCTACTGGCTTTTGGTTCATTCCCCCTGTTCTCATTGATTCAGAAAGAAAATGGGGCATTAAGGGGAGAGAAGCCTTTTTTGAAAAAAATAAAAAGAAGTACAGTCAGAAGTATGGGAGAAAAACAACTAAAAGGAAAACTGTGGGTGGGAAGGAGCATTGAGATCTTTGCTTTATTTACATGAAAAACTCTGAAACTGGTCACCATGGAAAGAACAAGTGACTTCAGACTTCTCAACCTTAAATAGGGCATCTATAGCACACGGTTGATATATGCCTGTTCATGGATCATTGTAGATGAAGAAATATGGGAAGAGCCAGAGTTGGCAATAGCGGAATAGATGCACATATCAACTCACAGAAGTAGTGATAGCATGAAGATCTACTCAAGCTAAAATCAGAAGAAACCCCAGGACAAGGTGGAGGAAGGAAGGCACAGAGTGCCACTCCTACCTGAGGGACTACTGGTACCTGATGGCTGTTCAGAAAGGGAGAGTGAGTATTCTGTAAAGGCATGGCCTCTGCAAGTCAAGCAAGCTCCAGTGCATGTCCACACACCCAAGCCAGCACTGATGGGACTAGGTAGCTTTAAAATGAAGGACAACACAAAGTTTGACAGATATGGAATGAGGGTAAATGTGAGAGATGGAGTTTGGAATAAAATATTTAAAATACAATCAATAAAATTCTCAAACATGCAACCAAACAGTTCTCTGAAACTGGGCTGCTAAGATGTGACAATGGTAAAGGCTCTTGAAGCACAAGGCTATTGGCTTGAGTTCCATCCTGAATCCCATGGAAAGGTGGAAGGTGAGAACTGATATCTCATATTGCCTTCTGACAGCTGCATATGAGCTGTGGTACACATGTGCTCCACCAGCACCTCACATTCCACCCCTACAAAATACACAGATGCTAATAATAATATTTCCTAAATAAAAATTTAAAACTCTAAGACCATAATGTTGAGCTAATGTAAATTATCACCAACAGGAGTACTCAATTTTCCTTATTACCTTTTTACTATCTATACTGCTCTTATCCAGTAGAGTGTCCTATTTAAATATAGGAAGCCTTCACTACCTTTTAGATTCAGGCACTGAGGTAGTCAGAACCCAATTTCAGATCATGCATCATTTACTATAAAGTAAAATGGCCTGGTGAATTCAGGGAAAAAATAAAAATAAACACAACTGAAGCAAAACAGAGATATACACTGAAGTCCCATGAGCATCAAATGTGAGTTATTCATGTCAGGGCAAATTCTGCTGTAAAGCCGATGGAGCTTTGAAAGACACAGTGCTGTTTTTGACACCCCCTACCCCCGTGACACCTTTCTGTGCCAGCTACATCCACCTTGGGAAGGAAGGGCCCGTTTACCAGGAATTGATGTGTCTTTAGTTTTAGTTGTTCAGACAGCTTCCAGCTTGGGACCTGCCTTGGTGCTGATTTATTACTTTGAAGTTTTCATGAGTCTATTTTTTTTTATTTTTTGTCTCTTGATCTAGTAGGATTTTAGCAGATAATTCCCATTTCTTGCCCATGGTGTTTGCGATAGTAGACTTTTATGACAGGTTTGTTCTCTCTTTTTTTATGGCTGGGTAGAATATATTTCCCAACTGTGTAATTATTTTTAGAGTTTATTGAGAAGTTTGTGGGTCTAGCTTCCCCTATATAACAAGGACAGTGAATTCTGTCTTGAACCTCTTCCCCACTTTGAGAATTGAATTGATTTCCTGAACCATCTTAGGTAGAATACATTTTTCTTCTCATTTTGACAATTATTTCAATGTTTTTTCCCACAGTAAAAGCTATGGAAATTTTAAAAGAAAGTGGTTCTTGTATATTGTTCCTAAATTCCTCTAAGATTTTTATTGTCATATTATACAGGATAAACACTCTCCAAATGCCACCAAGAATGAGAAAAAGAAACTGTGAGTACCTTGTATCATTCCAGTTCTGCAGCATTATGCATTTTTTCTTTCACTGTGTAAGATGCAAAGTTATGAGGAAAAGCTTAGCATTTTAGTGTGCTGATGTTGCACCGTGTTTGTAATAGTTCTAGCAAGAAAGTGATCACTGGAGATTTTAGTTATTTTTTGGTTAATGCTTTAGGGAGGATGTGGAGGGAACTTTATTCCAACAGTTGCTATACTCTTTTTGTATGAGAGAATCATATTGCATGCTAGAGATAACTATGTTGGAGAAGGATGGTGGGGGCAGGAAGAGAAGATATAACAATGGTAGAAGCACTAAGTGTTCATTCACAGTTTCCCATTTTTTCCAAGTGCTCTTGGACAAGTAACATTGTCTACTACAATTTCCTATTATTAAAATCAGCACAATGAAAATTACAAAGAGAACTGTTCTGAATAACAAGATATTCGCATAGAGTACAGGTGTATACTTTGTATTAAAAGTGTTGTCACCATTATTATGAAACAATTCTTAAATTCCAGAGAACTTCTATTATCGTGAGTCAGAATATTATAAGTAGAAGGGAGAACCCAACTTGTTCAAGATAAGACAAGTATCATGAAGGATCAGGAAAAGTGAAGGTACTAGGCTGTTAAGTTTTCATAAATGCCATGGGTGATTGGGTGAACAGAAACTAATGGGTTCTACCTTAAAAGTCTTCTTAGACTAGCTTGGCAGAGGGAGGGAGACACCAACCCACCCACAAAACCTTGTACCCAACATTTGTACTGCTTATAAGATGTTCAGGGATAATGATGGAGCAGAGATTGAAGGAGTGGCCAAAGACTCACCCAACTTGAGACCAATCCAATGTGAAAGAGTCAATTGCTGACACTATTAGTGATACTCTTCTATGCTTGCAGACAAGATCCTAGTATAATATTCTCCTGAGAGGCTTCATCTGGCAGCTAATAAAAAAAAAATACAGAGACTCACAGCTAAACGTCAGGTGAAGCTTGTGAGTCTTGTGGAAGAATAGGGGATAGAGTTGACCAAGCCAGAGGGGGTCAAGAACACCACAGCAAAACATATAGTCACCTAATCTGGCCCCATTGTGGCTCACAGAGACTGAACCACCAACCAAAGAGCATACATGGTCTGGACCTAGGCCCCCTACACATTTGTAGCTGATGTGCTGTTTTATCTTTCTGTGGGTTCTCCAACAATAGGACCGGGTACTGTCTCTGACTATTGCCTACCATTGCACTCCTTTCCCATAGCTGGGCTGCCTTGTCAGGCCGCAGTATGAGAGGATGCACTTGGTTCTGCCATGACTTGATAGGTTAGAGTGGATTTGTATCCATGGAGGATGTCTTAGCTGGGGTTTTACTGCTGTGAACAGACACTATGACCAAAGAATGTCTTATAAAAGACAACATTTAATTGGGATTAGCTTACAGGTTCAGAGGTTCAGTTCAGTATCATCAAGACAGGAACATGGCAGCATACAGGTTGGCATGGTATAGAGGAGCTGAGAATTCTACATCTTCATCTGAAGACTGCTAGCAGAGTACTGGCTTGCAGCCAACTAGGACGAGAGTCTTAAAGCCCATGCCCACAGTGACATACCTATTCCAACAGGGCCACCCCTTCTAATAGTGTCACTCCCTGGGATTAGCATATACAAACCATCACAGAGAGTCTTCCCTTCTCTGGGAAAAATGGAGAGGGTAATAGGGGAGAGTGGTGAGACTGGGACAGGGTGGAAAGGATGGAGAGCACTGCAATTGGGATACAAAGAGAGGCAAGCAAGGAAACAAGCAAGGAAGCGAGCCAGACTGACAGAAGGAAAGAGAGAGAGAGAGAGAGGGGGGGGGGGGGGAGAGGGAGGGAAGGAAGGAAGGAAGGAAGGAAGGAAGGAAGGAAGGAAGAAAGGAAGAATTAGAGTTCCATAAAACGTTTTCTTTGATAAGTTAAACTTTGCTATGGTATTTGAACTCTCACCAGTGGGAAAGTTCAGAGTGGAAAAGTAATGCCAGTGAAGGCCTGGGTAGAAAAATCCATCATGACACCAGTCTATGTGAAACAAAACAGAACAAAAAGCTAAAACAAAAACAAAAGCCCACCAAACCCAGCAAATGCACTTTAGACAGCTTTCCAGTTTGTACTTGAAGAATATGATCTTACATGACTACCTATTTAGGTATTATTTAAGAAAATATCTAGTAAGTAACTAGCAAAGGCTCAATGTTATGCTCACATAGTGACTAGTGAAGGGCTTTCTCTTCTTTGGAGTTTCCACCCTAGTGTGAAAGTAGAGTACCAACAAGAAAGCAACAAGGACTGTGAGTATATAAGATGCTGTGAAAGAAATGAGTAATGCATACACTGCGGATAAGTTGGAAAGGGCTATTTGTGCAGGTCAAGCTTTAATAGTGATGGAAAAGATAAGAAGGATCTCACATACAAAACACAAAGAAGAAACGTCTTATATTTACTTTGGTTGCTGTAATAAAGTATCCTTGCAAAAAATGTAATGTAGGGGAGAAAGGACTGAAATTCAGCTTACAATCCACATTACAGCCCATAATTATGGGGAAAACTAAGTAGAAACTTCAATTAGTTCTTCATATCCTCAGATAATAGCCAAGAGAAATGAGTGCCTGTGTACAGCCTTGGACTTCTGTATAGTTTTAGATCCTCTGTTTAGGAGATGGGGCCACTCGCAGTAGGCTGGGTCTTCCACATCAGTGTATTCAATTGACACAATACCCCAGAGACATGCCCAAGGTTCACACTGTACACAACTAACATTTAATTCCAGGTGATTCTAGATTATGTGACATTGGCAATTAAAGCTAGATATCACACAAAAATAAATTATTGACTTGAGATAAGATGTTGTGAACAATGCAGAATTTTAGGCACCATTGTAGAAACCAGTCTGAGTCTTCATTTTGTAAAAGAGCCTAAGTGAATCATATGCACAGTAAATATGATACACAGACTTAATTATCCAATAGAGCCATATGTAGGTCTTTGACTACGTGGGGAAAACATATCCAGTTATATAAATGGAAGCCAAATTGGAAGGGACTGAATGACTAGGTTATAAAGAGTGAAGACTCCAAGTGTGAATAATACCTTGCCAAAAGGAAACAGAAAGTCAAGAATGAGCATGTTCCCAGCACTTGGGAGGTGTAAACAACTGTCAGGAATTCAAAGTGATTCTTGTATATCAAAGCCAGTCTGCACTATGTGAGAGGCCCTGTGTCAAACAAATGAACAGAACAAAAGACTTAAACTAAGTTAAATGATGTTAAACCTAGATGGCTGGAGCACTGCTTTATTCCTAACACTTTGGAGGCAGAGGTAGGGGTATCCATTCAAAGTCAGCCTGAGTTACACAAGATTCTGTCTCAAAAAACAAAACAAAAACAATAAAATAAAGAACAACAATATCAACCAACCAGGCCCATTAGAGCCCCCAAGGACTAACCACTAACTAAAGAGAACACATGGAGGGACCCATGGCTCCAGCTGCATATGAAGCAGAGGATGGCCTTGTTGGACATTAATGGGAGGAGAGGCCTTTGGTCCAGTTGAGACTGGGTGCCCCAATGTAGGGGAATGCTAGGGTGGTAAGGCAGGAGTGGGTGGGTCGGGGAGCACCCTCATAGAAGCAGGGGCAGGGTTTGTGGAGGAGAAACTGAAAAGGAGATAACGTTAAAAAGTAAATAAATTAAATAACCAATAAAAAAGAAAGACACTATTTGTTTGCACAATGGTAGCATTAGTTGGTACGAAGGGAAGATGTGAGGAGATGGACTGTGTAAGGAACAGTATTCTTGAGGATGCTCATCAAAGGATTCATCCTGACAGTTGTGATGGGGGCAGTGACACCTCTTCCACTGGAACCAGAGGGAAGGTGAGAAAACTGTTTGTCCTGCAGTTTTATTGAGGGGAATATGAGCAGATTCTAGCACACTAATTGTCTCTTATCATCGAAGCGTAAAACACAAACATCAGCTATAAGCAAGGGGGAAGCAAGGGGGAGGCAAGGGGGAAGCAAGGGGAAGCATCTTATAAAGTAAGAAATTGTAAGATAATTTCTTTGGAAAATAGAAAGACAAACCTTAGAGGAAACCATGGTAGAACTAACTGCTACAGTATGCTACAGTATGGGTCTATGTTAATGCAACAAACAAAATTTGTAGTGAGATTCTTATCTATTGTGTGACTTTATTTTCTACTTTGTGCTCAACTGTATAGGTTCAAGCATAGAGAAGACAGATGGTTCGGTTCCTATGAGGTTGGGGTTAATAATCAGATGTCACCCCTGAACACTATAGTCTGTCCAATTCAAGTTCTTAGCAACTGTTTCTCTCTGCAGATGTTAGAGGTGAGATGCAGATATTCACCTTGAATTATAATAACAAGCTGCTGATTATCATCTTCCTGTGTACTTAGTTTTCTTGTGCATATTCTGTAACCCTTGAACAAATTCTATGGCTGTGGTATGGTCACCCTCATATTACTATTAAAAGATCAAATAAATATTTAAAGGGGTCTAGTAAACTATAAGCCAGCATCAGTTTAGAATCTATGTGATAATAAATCCCACCAACCAGTGTCAGTCATTCATTATAGTATTGAAAGAATCTTAAAACACAAAAGAAAGATTTTGTTCCGTGTATTTATGTTTTTTTCATTTTTCTCTTGTTTGAATTAAAAGAAAGAAATACTTGATATTTTCAGTGGACATTTTACACTGTTCTACCATCAGCAGAAAGAATGAACTACAGTAGTGTGATTCCTGTCTTTTTAGTTTTACAGATTTAATATATAAATAAACAATCATGGAACCCTTGCTTGTAGTGTTCTTTTCTACCATGTGAAAAATATGAAGCAGAGGTTCAGGGAGGTTCAAGCTAGGACATATAGGCTATAGGGAGGGGGAACTTCTTTCTTATGCTACAGATTAAGAGCATCATAAATGCATGTGACCACTGGGCCATGGGCTATACCCTTAACTACTTTGGGGGTCTTGAGAAATTGACAAAGGATTTAAGTATGGCCTGAATTTCTTAACTAGTAAATAATAAATATGTCATTTATTTGACTTATTTAAACTCTAAAAAGGTTAAATGATGCAATTGCAAAATATGAATTAAACATTTCTGCTAGTTAACTAAATTGTCCAATGGCAAAGATGTTTGGAGATAGACATTCTGGAGTTGACTACTTTGCATGATCTAACTTTGGCCATTTAGAAGTTTGAAGTCAGTATGGCTGAACCCTCCACTATTGAAGAAGATTCTAATACTGTAAGATGAAATACATTATAACATAACACCAAATATCATGCTGGGTTGGGAATGTGATTTACTGTTTGCCCTTCCAGTAACTGTTCTATGAGAAGGATCTTATTTGTTTTAATACAGTTAGAAAAGTGCTTATTTATTTTGTGTGAAGATAGAGAGACATGTGTGTGATATGCCCACATGGAGGGCAGGAACAATGTACAAAAGCTGCTTCTTTCCTTCTACCATCATTTTTGGGGAACTGAACTTGGATCATGTTTGGTAGCAAGCACCTTTAACACAGGGCCATTTTACCGGCTTGTGACAATATTAACTTCCAACCTTAACATTGTAGATGTTCCTTGAATCATTGTTTTGGAATGTCTCATTTGAGAAATGTAATCTGCAGATGGTCTCTGACTTATGATGGTTAAGTTTGTGATTCTTAACTTTATGATGATGCAAGAGAGATACAGACTTGGTGAAAACCATATTTAAGATTTTGAATTTTGATTTCCTAAATTAGTGATATATGTTAGGATACTTTCTTGTGGTGTTGGACAGTGGCAATGTACCATAGTGTCCAGTTATATTGTCAATGACTCAGTTAGCAGTCAGTGTTCTTCAGTGTGTTGTGCTGTTCCGTTGTGATGTTTGATAGATTAGGTGAATTCAATAAACTGTCCAATTAGAATGGTTTTAACTCACAGTAATTTTATTGATCTGTAACCTGATGGTTAGTAGATGGACATCTGAACTGTATATACATCTTCTTAATTACACATCTTCTAATTTCTTTCTTTTTTAAAAAATTTTTTTTTGTCTTCAAAATAGACTTTCTCTATGTAACCCTGGCTATCCTGGAAAGCATACTGTAGAGCAAGCTGGCCTCAAATTCAGAGATGGTTTGCCTCTGCTTCCAAAGTGCTGGGATGAAGAGAATATGCTATCATTCCCAGCTCTGATTATTTTCTTAACTTTGAGAAATTATTTAAGAAATGACTGATAAATGAGGAAATAAGAAAAGGAGGCTTTCTTCTTTTAGGCCAGAATCTTTCTTTAACACATAGGTTTTATATATATACATATATATATGCATATATATGTATATATATATATGTAATATATATTTCATAACAAGGAATATATATATGTATATAATATAATAATATTATATGTATATAATATAATAATAATATAATAATAATATATGTATATATATTCCTTGTTATGAAAAGAACAAGGAAAATCTTTATACAGCCATGCATTATAGTCATGTGTCAAGGATCATAGACAATCAATTTATCATAAATGACTTCCAGGGATCATCAACAAACCTTTATGAACACAGTGACTTATTTCCCCAATCACAATATTATGCCTGTTTTTCTGCATGAAAATGTTAGCATATTTCTGTTTCAGATAGGTCTCTAAGTATATAATGTCCACTGTGAGGAACATAGTCTTATCCCATTTGCCCTATAACCCCACAATTTTCTCAGCTATTGCTTCAGTTTTCTCCAAACTAAGAGCATCACCAAACTAAGTTCACACCTCCCGCTCACATTAGTTTTTGAAATGGTCCGGCTTTACTTTCTACCATGGCACTTCTCCTTTTCAGCTAGCACATCACATTGCATCCTAATTTATTTGCTGACCTATGATTTCCACTGGGAAATGAAGAAGCACTGTTTTCATTGTTGTGTTTCTTACACTTAAAATAAAAAGCCAACTATGAATAACATTTGTGACAGAGAAGTCATGAACCACTTAGAAGGCTCTTTACCTTCTTTAAATCTTGGAGTAGTTAGCAATATGGTGGAAATATTTGCTGAGTTATGCTACCTCATGTTGCTTCCTTAGAGTAACCTGGTATAGCAATGTTTTCCCGCACCTCCCACCACCTGACTTTCCTACATTAGGGGTCTTTGCTGCTGCCTCTTAGATTAGCCCAAGTGTCTCCACAGCTGCGAATGGAAGTGGAACTAAAGCCCAGTCTCTGCACTATTAATTTAAAACTAAGCAAACAAAACATAACAAAAACATTGATGACCAAACTGCAACCTAGATTTGAGTTCTGTCTCACATGCAATCAAATGTGGTAACAGTCTTGCAGTTGCTCAGTTTTCCTAATTTAGGGGAGGGATTGAACACAACTTTCATAAAACTCTTTTCTACACTTAAAACTGTATAATTAATTCTGTCTCCTATGAAATGACACTTTCCACAATGTTTAATCAGCTGTTTTGCTCTTAGCTGAAGGAAACAGCCAGCAGATGTCTAGATAATTGAAGTTCCCAACCACTAATAATTTCTACTTCAGTTCTGCTGTCTATATTAGGCAAGTAACCATCATCCTAGACTGGCTGTGGTACTATAAAGATGTCCTGTCTCACTTCTGCTTAATCCACCTGCTGCCTAGGTCATGGGACACGTGCAGCTTTGTGAATTTTTTTTATACATTATCCTTGCTACCTAATTCCATACCAAATTTCATGTTCTTATATTCATGAGTCTTTTGATTTCTCTAACTCAATAATATGTCCCACTACCTGGTAAATACTGTGGGTGCTGTATGTATTCTTAATGTGCTAAAATTCATCATAGAGTTTTAATCTGTTTTCCTGTTTTGCTTCAAGGATCATCACAACTATTGAGATTTCTCTACACTTAAAACTGCCTTTATTATAGACTTTGTTTGTGTTTGTAAATTTCCCCAATTATTCTTTACTTCAATACCAATGTCAATATACTTCATTAGTCTTACTCATCTGAAGTAGAAGCATCACAAGTTGGATAGAAGATTTGAATTTTGGCTAGTCAAATGAGGCATCTTAAGCTTTCTGTATCTGGGAATGTAGTTCAGTATTTGCCTGTCATGTGCAAAGCTCTAGTACTGTGCCCAGCACATCAAACAAACAAAATCCTTTTCATCTTGTCATACTGTTTTGCATACCTCAAGTCTTTCACAAAACTTAAAATATTTCCTATAATTGGCTCTGTTTGCTATCTACCTTACTAATGTATAAGCTGTACAGTTAGACTATCTAACTTTATACTGTGTAGTAAGAAATCATAGCTTCCACTAAGGTAGTATGGTCTCTACGTATTTGTCTATTTATCACACTGTTTATTTTACAATTATTTGGCAACATTTAATTTTCCTCCACTGCCCTCAGGTTCCTTTGACTTCCTGCCTGGGTCTCATTTGTTTTGAATGTTTTCTGATGTTTTTCAAAAGGCAGAACCTAGACGAGAACCAACTTATAATTTGTTTTCTATAATATAGACATCAGATTAATATCCTATTAATACCAAACATAGCTAATAACTTCTTCTCTTAAGAAACAAACATACTACTTCAAAAACTCTATAAGGGAATTTCAAAAAGATTGTAAATGAAGGAGGTCTCCATCCCTCCCAGTTTGGGCTAAAGTTATAGACTGATGAGGTAGCTTCATGGGCAAAGGTGCTTCTGGTCATGCCTGGTTATCTGCATTTAAACACTAGAACTTACATGATGTAAAGAGAGAACTTACCTGCATGAGTTGTCTTTTTGCCTCCACATGCATGCCTTACATATATGCATGGGTCCAGACATGTTCAAATATGTATATAACCCCACCTGTTGCCACATATAAACATAAACAAAGATGCACAAGTACAAAATAATAAAAAAATGTAAAACTACATTTCAATCCTTCATTGCTTAGTAAAAGGATGCATATTTCTTGGCTTATTTTAAGGCATGAGACTAGCAATGCAATAGTGGGTGTTTTGGTCACTGTAGGAACATCATAGTTTATTAAATAAAACAAGATGACTGCTAATTACTTCTCAGGTAAATTTTATATATGATATATATGTATATATACATACATATACATGTCTATATGGTTTTAATATATATATTATACACACTATATATAAGGTCTGTCTTTCATCAAAATGTCACTATCTAGGGCATGACTGTATAGTTTCTTCTAATTTCTTCGTTAACTTCGACTGCAAACATTAGCACTGTTTCATACATTTTGCCAGGAAAATTCTTAGGAACTTCTCTGGATGCTTTCCTGGTCATCCTCTTTATATCTGCCACTGAAACCACATATGTCATGAACTGAGACTGCATCAGAATCACATAGAGAATCAGCTCAGATAGAACACAATGTTATGAGACAGGGAGAGAGAATTCACACCCTTAATAGATTTCCAGGTACTACTTAGACTACCTTCTGATGGCCACATCTGGAGAGCTATTGAGCTACTATGTCTAGCATCATTAGCACCACAAGTAATTTCAAAGGCTAGCTGATTATGAAATGCAGGAGAATCGATCATCAGTGGTTCCTACTATGTTCACTTGGAAGAACTTTTGTTACTACAGAAGCCTGCTTTGCAATATTGCTAGCTATTCTATTTTTCTTTCTTTCTTTTTTTTTTTTTGTAGTGTCTGAGATCAAACACAAGCCCTTATACATAACAGGCAAGTGTTCTACCACTGAGCTACATCCCAAACCATTCCTTATATCTTGAGCTAGCTTTTGTCAAAAGTATTTTACATTTAAATTTTTTCTTTAATTTCACAAATTTCAACTGATCAATTTGAAAGATTTCCCTTTTAATTTGATTCTATACCATGGAGACTGATATACCACTCTGAAGAACATTCTAGACTCTCTTAAGCCTCTCTAGATGATGGAGCCACTCGACCCTGGCTGTCTTAGTACATAGTAAGTTATCAAGCATTAAGACTGGTAGCATACTCACAAATTGACATCTTGCTTTCATTTCATTTCACAAATATCCCAGTCAATCTCTCCAAACTCAGTTACAAACACCAGCAGGTTTCTCAAGCATGTTATGTTTGTGGACCACAGTATATTTTAATCTTGGAAACATACATAGATTATGTCTCACACATGTCCTGGAAATCTTCACAGGAAATTCTGTTACAACAATGAGCCAACCACTAATCTTGCAGAATAGCAAGTCCCAGATTTAACTTTGAGTCTACCCCAAAGCTCTGTGGGCATAGTGCTACCTAACTTACATAAGCAGTGCCCCTTGTTTAGAGGTTTACACAAACTTTAAAGATTAGAAAATATTTGTAAGTAGTTCAAACAGAAAACCATCTATCATTTTCTAACCATGTTTAGCTTCATTTTGCACAAACACTTTAGACATTAGCAAACCAATACCAATTAGTGAAATGGATACTATCACTTACATTCTCTGATTTGCATTTACTATTCTTTTCTGAAGCAGCAGTAATAAACATTATAGTCTTTGAAAACATCCCGCGCCCCCACATCCCCTACAGAATATCTAAGCCTAGCAGTTTGTATGCATTGAGATCTATAGTCCTTTCTAAAATCCTATGAAGTCTGTGCATTAAATACTTTATAGATGTGGTCTTTGACACTTAGATTAAGTAATGTCTTCAAGGAAAAAGCTACCAAGAAGCAATAAAATAGGAGTTTGTTATCAGGTCTGACTCCTCTAACAAGCCCTAATCATAGAAGTTATTCTTTGACTATTCTACATTTCCCTACAGGGTGTGGACATATATGAATCTTCTATAGAAAGACATCAGTGGTCAATGATACTACCTAAATGATGGAATGCCAGAGAAACCAGTAGTAATTCCTAAAGAGAAAATTCTTTTTCTTTTCTTTTAAATTACTTTTATTTTTATTTTTTTACAGTCCAGCTGTTTTTTCCCTCCAGGTCCCCCCTCCCACAGTTCTTCATCCCATTCCTCCTCCCTCCTGTCTCTAAAAGGATGTTCCCCACCCCTGCCAGGTTTCCCCACTCTCTTGGATCTCTAGTCTCTTGAGGCTTAGGCACATCTTCTCTCACTGAGGCAAGACCAGGCAGTCCTCTGCTATATATGTTTTTGGACCAGCTCATGTATATTTCTTGATTGGTTACTCAGTGTCAAATATCTCAGGGATATAGGTTAGTTGAGACTTCTGGTCTTCCTATGGGGTTGCCTTTTTCCTCAGCTTCTTCCAGTCTTTCCCTAATTCAATCACTGGGATCTCTGACTTTAGTCCAATGGTTGGGTACATGTTTCTGCGTCTGTTTCAGTCAGCTGTTGTTGGGCCTCTCAGAGGACACCCATGCTAGGCTCTTGTCTTATTGGATATTTTGTGTCCTGTGTAGGCTATTTCTCAGATATGCTAGAGTATTTTCAGGTACTTACAATATGTGTGGTGGCTTTATATTGCTGGAGATTAATCCTCGGCCTTTTGCATGCTAGATAAATGTTCTACCATTAATTCATATCTGTAGTCCTATGTTGTATTCTGAGCTTTTATATAATCTACAGTTGTATTCAGCCAACTAAAAGGTTTCCTTCTTTTACTATTATTCTGATTCTTTATTTATACAACAGAGAAAAGACTCAATATGAATAATTAGAAAATGATTTAGATTTTTTTCAGCCATAGATTATTTTCTCTGCCTGAACTCTTAACATCCAATTTATTCTTACTTTGCCTCAATGATTTTTCTCTGCAGCTGAAGCCAAAATTATATGGGCATCTTGTGTTTATTTGAATCTCCAATTATAGATATTTAGGAATCATTTTGGAGTTCAGAATTTACAAAATCATTATGTGTACCATCGTATCTCATCCATGACAACAGGAGTCAGAGCAGCAATTATTCCTTCTAATTCCAACAAGCAAGGCTAATACAGGTCTAAAATTGAATACTCACTTCAATAAGCAAAAAGAATAACACTTATTTGTCACATAAAGAACAGAAGGACTTGGAATAACGTTGTGTGTTTTATTTATAAATTTCAAAGGAAAAGATATATGGAGTATACTGATGCATCACTGAGGATGATATGAATTTTAACTCATCAATAGCTTGTCAGCATGATAAAATGATCTGAGAACATGGGCATGGGCATCTCCTCTACAAAGTCACTGCACATAAATCATTTCATTCCACAGAACATAAAAAGTAGAAACAGAACTATTAATAGGCTATGATGTTAAGTAGTGAAATCACTTGGCTGAAGCCAAGTTTTGTCAGCACTGTTTCCTTAACTTGTTCTGTATACAATACTGTCTCCATGTTCTATTCTCTGGAAAAGCCCATTAGATTTGATGGTTACACTGCCAGTAGTTGGGAGGCTGAAAGAGGAGGATTGTGAGTTACAAGCTAGCTTAAACTACATCCCAAATTCCTAGCCTGAATGGTACATAAGATCTTGTCTACAAATAAATAAACCAACAAAACAAACAAACTTTTCAAGTATAGGAAAATTACAAATGTTGAATGAGGTAGCTTTCTTTACAAGTTTAATAAAGAACACATTTCACAAATGAATTCAGTATGGAAGAAACCCATTTCCACAGAAGAGAAGCCTAGAATGCCAGTCTGATTATTCCAATCTTTTTCTCCCATACTCTGTGGCTTGTGTTAAACTATGGTTTTACATTCCTTTTGGAATTATTTTAAAGTGTCTATTTTCAGTGCTATACATCCTGGAGAATATATTGTGCCACTATGGTAACCTCTGACCAGCTAGCTGTAAATGCCATGCCGAAGGAACTGCAATAGGTAAGTGAGCTCCCTGAGGATGGTCCATCATTTTACACAGATGAGATGGGTATACTGTAGAGAGGCACAACCCAAGGGGCTCATTCCAGGATTTCCTCTTGTTACCATTGTGGCTTCTTATGTCTGCTATTGCTGTATTCCTCATATATCTGTCATGATCTGACTGGGTGTAGGAAAATACTCTCTGCCTATAGCCTTGTGTAATTACTTCTATTGGGTAATTCCTCCTGCAGATCAACATGAAAATGAACTTTCATAAAATAATATTGTTTAGGTTCACCTTTACTGCCAGGGGAGACTTGTCTCCAGGGAGTGCTCTGACCCTGAGACTCAGGTGAGATGACTATTTTCTCTCTAGTGACTGACTAAGGCAGGACCAGCTAGGAGCTCACAGGCCTCAGAAGCAGCAGAACAGCTGGGACAGGATCCTTCCTGTCTTCCATCTGCACCCAGGAAATGGGGTTGTTCTGAAGCCCTCTGTGTGGGGAGTCTTGTCAAGAAAGAGCTGGTCTCCCAGGAGTGCTGACACAGGCTTAAGACCCACAGGAGGAACTAGCTCTAGCCAGAGACAGCAAGAACATCTAACACCAGAGATTACCAGATAGCAAAAGACAAACTCAAGAATATTACCAACAGAAACCAAGACTACTTGGCATCATCAAAACCCAGCACTCCCACCATAGCAAGTCTTGGATACCCAACACATTGGAAAAGCAAGATTCAGATTTAAAATGAAATCTCATGATGCTGATAGAGGATATGACATAAATAATTCCCTTAAAGAAATACAGGAGAACACAGGTAAACAGGTACAAGCCCTTAAAAAGGAAACACAAAAATCCCTTAAAAATTACAGGAAAACACAACCAAACAGGTAAAGGAATTGAACAAAACCATCCAGGATCTAAAAGTGGAAGTAGAAACAATAAAGAAATCACAAAGGGAGACAACTCTGGAGATAGAAAACCTAGAAAGAAGTCAGAAGTCATAGATTCAAGCAACAGAATACAAGAGAAAGAAGAGAGAATTTCAGCTACAGAAGATAAAGTAGAAAACATTGACACAACAGTCAAAGAAAATGCAAAATGTAAAAAAAATCTAATCTAAAACATCCAGAAAATCTAGGACAAAATGATAAGACCAATGAGAAGGATAATAGGTATAGAAGAGAGTGAAGATTTCCAACTTAAGGGGTCAGTAAATATTTTCAACAAAATTATAGAAGAAAACTTCCCTAACCTAAAGAAAGAAATGTCCATTTACATACAAGAAGCCTACAGAACTTCAAATAGTTTGTACCAGAAAAGAAATTCCTCCCATCACATAATAATCAAAACACCAAATGCACAAAACAAAGAAAGAATATTAAAAGCAGTGCGGGAAAAAGGTCAAGTAACATATAAAGGCAGACCAATCAGAATTACACCAGAGTTCTCGCAAGAGACTATGAAAGCCAGAAGATCCTGGGCTGATGTCATGCAGACCCTAAGAGAACACAAATCCCAGGCCAGGCTACTATACCCAGTGAAACTCTCAATCACCATAGACGGAGAAACCAAGTTATTCCATGACAAAACCAAGTGTACACAATATCTTTCCACAAATCCAGCCCTTCAAAGGATAATAAATGAATAACTCCAATACAATGAGGGAAAATACACCCTAGAAAAATCAAGTAAGGCTGGACAGTGGTGGTGGATGCCTATAATACCAGCACTTGGGAGGCAGAGGCAGGTGGATTTCTGAGTTCAAGGCCGGCCTGTTGTTATAATTCCAATTCTAACAACAAAAATGACAGGAAGCAAAAATTACTTTTTCTTTCTATCTCTTAATATCAATATACTCAATCCCCAATAAAAAGACATAGACTATCAGACCGGGTACGTTAATAGGACCAAACATTTTGTTGCATACAGGAAACCCACCTCAGTGACAAAGATAGACACTCTCATCAATTGACAGATCATGGAAACAGAAACTAAACAGAGACACAGTGAAACTCATAGAAGTTATGAAACAGATGGAATTAAGAGATATCTATAGAGCATCTTATCCTAAAACAAAAGGATATACTTTCTTCTCAGCATCTCATGGTACCTTCTCCAAAATTGACCATATAGTCAGTCACAAAACAGGCCTCAACAGATACAAGAAGATTAAAATTATCCCATGCATTCTATCAGATCACCATGTATTAAAGTTGGTCTTCAATAACAACAAAAACAACAGAAAGCCCTTTTACGTCAGAGTAGAGGAGTAGAAATTTTCCAAGCAAATGGTCCCCCAAAAACGCTAGAGTAGCCATCCTAATATAGAGTAACATCAACTTTCAACCTAAAGTTATCAAAAAATATAAGGAAGGGCACTTAATACTCATCAAAGGTAAAATCTACCAAGATGAATTCTCAATTCCAAACATCCAAATGCAAGGGCACCCACATTCATAAAAGAAACCATTGCACCATACACAATAATAGTGGAAGACTTCAACACCCTACTCTCATTAATTGACAGATCATAGAAACAGAAACTAAACAGAGACATAGTGAAACTCACAGAAGTTATGAAACAGATGGATTTAACAGATATCTATAGAACTTTTTATCCTAAAACAAAAGGTTATACCTTCTTCTTAGCACCTCATGGTACCTTCTCCAAAATTGACCATATAATCGATCACAAAACAGGCCTCAACATATACAAGAAGATTGAAATAATACTGTGCATTCTATCAGATCACCATGGATTAAAGTTGGTCTTCAATAACAACAAAAACAACAGAAATACCACATATACATGGAAGCTAAACAGCATCCTACTCAATGATAACCTGGTCAAGGAAGAAATAAAGAAATTAAAGACTATTTAGAGTTTAATGAAAATGAAGCTACAACATACACAATCTTGTGGGACACAATGAAAGCAGTCCTAAGAGGAGAACTCATATCTCTGAGTGCCTCCAAAAAGAAACTGGAGAGAGCATACACTAGCAGTTGGACAGCACTTCTGAAAGCTCTAGAACAAAAAGAAGCAAACTCACCCAAGAGGAATAGATGGCAGGAAATAATCAAACTCACTTTTTTTTTTTTTTGGCTGAAATCAACCAAATAGAAACAAAAAGAAGTATACAAAGAATCAACCAAACCAGGAGCTGGTTCTTTGAGAGAATCAGCAAAATAGATAAAGCCTTAGGCAGATTAATTAGAGGGCACAGAGACAGTATCCTAATTAACAAAATCAGAAATGAAAAGGAAGACATAACAACAGAAACTGAGGATATCCAAAAAAAATCATCTGATCCTATTACAAAAGTCTATACTCAACAAAACTGGAGAACCTGGATGAAATGGACAATTTTCTAGACAGATACCCAGTATCAAAGTTAAATCAAGATCAGATAAAGGATATAAACAGTCTCATACCCTCTAAAAAAGTAGAAACAGTCATTAATAGTCACCCAGCCAAAAAAAGCCCAGGACCAGATGGGTTTATTGCAGAGGTTTATCAGACCTTCAATGAAGACCTAATACCAATACTCTTCAAACTATTCCATGAAATAAAAAGAGACGGTACTCTACTCAATTAATTCTATGAAGCCACAATTACTCTGATACCTAAACCACACAAAGACCCAAAATGAAAGAGAACTTCAGACAAATCTCCCTTGAATATCAATGCAAAAATACTCAATAAAATTCTTGCACACAGAATCCAAGAACATATCTAAAAGATCGTCCATCATGATCAAGTAGGCTTCATCCAAAGAATGCAGGGATGGTTCAATATACAGAAATCCATCAACATAATCCACTATATAAACAAACTCAAAGGGAAAAAACATAGGATCATCTCATTAGATGCTGAGAAAGCATTTGACAAAATCCAGCACCCCTTCATGATAAAAGTCTTGGAAAGATCAGGAATTCAAGGCCCATACCTAAACATAGTAAAGCAATATATATCAAAACAGTAGCCAACAGCAAACTAAATGAAGAGAAACATGAAGCAATCCCAGTAAAATCAGGAACTAGACAAGGCTGCCCACTCTGTCCTTACCTATTCAATATAGTACTTGAAATCCTGGCCAGAGCAATTAGACAACAAAAGGAGATAAAAGGGATACAAATTGGAAAGGAAGAAGTCAAATGGTCACTATTTGTGGATGATAAGATAGTATACGTAAGTGACCCCAAAATTTGTACCAGAGAACTCCCAAACCTGATAAACAACATCAGCAAAGTAGATAGATATAAAATCAATTCAAGCAAAACAGTGGCCTTCCTCTACACAAAGGATAAACAGGCCGAGAAAGAAATTAGAGAAATAACACCCTTTACAATAGTCATAAATACCTTGGTGTGACTCTAACTAAGCAAGTGAAAGATCTGTATGAGAAGAACTTCAAATCTCTGAAGAAAGAAATCAAAGAAGATCTATGAAGATGGAAAGACCGCTCATGCTCATGGATTGGCAAGATTAATATAGTAAAACTGGCCATCTTGCTGAAAGCAATCTACAGATTCAGTGCAATCCCCATCAAAATTCCAACTCAATTCTTCACAGAGTTAGAAAGAACAATTTGCCAATTCATCTGGAATAACAAAAAAAAGCTAGGATAGTGAAAACTATTCTCAACAATAAAGGAACCTCTGGGGGAATCACCATCCCTGATGTCAAGCTGTACTACCGAACAATTGTGATGAAAACTGCATGATATTGGTAGAGTGACAGGCAGGTAGATCAATGGAATAGAATTGAAGACCCAGAAATGAACCCACACATCTATGGTTACTTGATCTTTGACAAAGAGCTAAAACAATCCAGTAGGAAAAAGACAACATTTTCAACAAATGGTGCTGGCTCGACAAGTGGTGGTTAGCATGTAGAAGAATGTGAATTGTCTCCTTGTACAAAGCTCAAGTCCAAGTGGATTAAGGACCTTCATATAAAACCAGATACACTGAAACTAATAGAAAAGAAAATGAGGAAAAGCCTCGAGCACATGGGCACAAGGGAAATTTTCCTGAACAGAACAGCAGTAGTTTGTGCTCTAAGATCAAAAATTGACACATGGGACCTCATAAAATTGCCATGCTTCTGTAAGGCAAAGGACACTGTCAATAGGACAAAACGGCAACCACCAGGTAGGGAAAAGCACAGCTGGGCTCCCATGCAGTGGAAATTTATTTCAGACAAAACCAGTGAATTTATGCCAATTGCAAGAAAATGGGTGCTGTTATTTGCAAGGCCTCCACAAGGTGCAAGGTGAACCCAGAGTCCAAGGCAAGTGCTGTCAGGTTAGTCTACTTCCCAAGAATCAGTTGCTTTTCTCAACTACATGCTCATTTTCCATCCAAATAGTATCCAAGCCCAGTCATGCTTAGTTTCTTAGACTGAGTACATTCAAGATCACAATGCTATAGATAAGCTATATGCTGATTCTAGGAACTGATACAGAACTTTGATAATTTTTCAGAGTTCTAAGTAGCAGAATATGAGCATTTTGTTTCTTTCCATTTACTTGATTAGTTCCACAGAATAGAAACCTCTGTTGCTCACTCCATCATTTTCATCGACATCACTTTCACATGTATTTTTTTGGGTTGCTATGCTCTCTTTTTTAATGTATAAATATAGGGCTTTTGTATGCCTTCTTTAGCTCCTTCTAGATCCTGAATAAATGGCACAAAGAACTATTAAGTTTATTAGCAAGCTCTGTGGCTGGGCAAGTTCTAAGCTAGTCTATCTAACCTTTTAAGCTATCTATATCCCAGAAACAGGCCCCATATTACTTGCAATTTGAGTCTTGCCCTGGCTTTCTCTGCTCAATGTATGTCCTCATGGCAAATGCCTGGGCAACCTGTTCATCACAATTCCTCCTGTACCTCATGGTCACCTTTTCTTTTCTTCTTTGTGGTTCTTCTCCTACCTCTCTCTAACTGGGACCCTAGGCTCAGATTTTATGTTCAGCCTTCCTATCTTCTCCATACAGCCATAGGCTGAATCAGTTCTTTATTGACCAATCAGAGTGTGATGGAGAAGAATATTTACAAAACAATGAGACAGATGATGTTTCATAAAATAACAATACCAAAGACTTAACTTGGCCAGTATAGAAATCTGTATAGAAATCAGCATTTGAATAATACAAACACAACCTTTGCACACTGACCAAAACGATTACCCCTACACCTCTAAAACAGTGACTTCAAAACTTTTCATCACTATTTTGCATAAGTGTTCTGGAATCTTTTTGTAGATCTCATGAATTTAATGAGTGCAATTGTGAGAAAAAAACCTATGTGTTCACCCACAATGTTATGGGCAATGTTCTAAAGTACTTTACTCAACATAAAATTCTGAACCTAGCAACCATTGCCTTAGTGAGTCCTCATCTTGAAGAGATGTTCAGTTCTGCCTGCTAGAGAGAGATGGCATTGTTTTAGAGAGAGAAACTAAATATAAAATTTAGAGAAAAACTTAATAAGTACACTCTATTGCCCATAAATTACAATACTCTGAAAATTGTACTTCATAAAGTTCTTGTAAGCACAAAAAAGAAGAAATATAGTATAATGAGGTCCATATAAGTACTACCTACTAGTGACATCAGTGCCTTCTTTTTGATGCTTAGTCATTGTTCTCTTTGCGAAATTCTCTTTAAGAACAGTACACTTTTTTTTTTTATCATTCAAGTGTCTTTTGGAAATACATATTTAATTAAGGATGATATTTCAAGGAGCATAATTTAAATACTCATGGTCAATACAACATATGTAGGAGTATTTGCAACAGGTAAAACCCCAACTCTGGAGCTCTCAGTTAAGTATAAGCACAGGAAAGGTTAAAAGTCTTGTGAATGACATCATGACAAAACACTGTTCACCAGGATGAGCAGTTAGTTGTGAAATGTTTTTTCCTTGAATTAATTCATTTCCCCAGATATTTGCTAGGTAAAATTCAAACACGATTTCATTATGTACAATACATTTCTATTAGAGAAAGCCTGAGAGTTAAGTTAGAATATGAACTTTTTCTCTGCTGCAAAGAAGAAAAGAATTAGATAAGTTGAAAGAAAGTCATGAAATTATAATATACATCCCCAAGTTCAATTTATGATTTGAAAAAAAAACCTACTGCTTTTCAAGTTTACTCCTTATAAAGTACTCCAAGGGCTATGGTGTAGGTTAGAAGAACTTTCTTGGATGACCTAAAATGGGGTAAAATATAAAATGAAATTACTCTGAAGTCAAATCCAATTAGTGACTGTGAAATGCTTCCTCTGTGATGTGCTGATCCCATGCTCAGACATGAAGACACAGAGCTTTAAAATATAGAAAAATACTTAAAATATACATATCTTGTATCAGTCCAAGATGTGTTTCAGAACATTAAAAGGCTAAACCTCAAAGGGGACAGTGGGTTAAAGGAATAAATCAACATGCAGGTCTCCCATGAGGAATCTGGGGTAGGCTAGAGGAGCCAGGACTGGCATATCGAGCAGCCTGTGAGGCATGATGAGTAGAAACTAGATAGCTAAGCCATTAGATTAAATCATTTCATCAAGATTATTTTATTTCACAAGGTCACATGTTTTTTAAGAAAGGACATCTATGAGCAAAATACTATAATGGAACTCTTACATCATCTCTCCAATACTATAGGGAAAGTCACAGAGGTTGCACATGGAAATACATCTATCTCCTACAGTCATTAAAATGAATTGGTATTATACTCAGATTTCAGGATGTTGCTTTTGTTTTCATATGCCTTGCTTGCTAATATTTTGTTGTAATCAATGAAGAAAATTGGGAAAGAAGTGCAAAGAACTATAATTCAAATATTTTTGGTCTGAGTCACAGATTATTTAGAGTCATGTATGCATATAGATAAGCTAAGAAACTATGTTAAAAATCAAAGCTTCACTTAAAATATACAAATTTCCCATTCTTCTGCAATGTGTGTTTAAGATTTTACCTTTATCACTTTAAGTCAAATGCGTGTTGATGGTGAACTAGTTCATTTATGAATTTTGAAACTTTTTCTGGGTGGTTTTATAATTAGAGCTTCCCAGGTAGCAGGAAATGTTGCTTCTCTTTTCCACTTAACAGCTGTGTTCCCAGCTGGATCTGTTTGTTATAAATGAAAATGACTCTTTAAATTTACATTCTCTGCATGACCAAGTTTGGCATCAGATGCAGCTTCTGGATGATGCCAGCGATAAGCACCAAAGGACATCAGAATTAAACTCTAGATCATGGTGTGTTAGATGACACTAGCAGTCATAATAGTATATTTCTATTAAAGCCAAATGATGTGACCAATGGCTCTTTACAAAGTAAATCACTTTCAGCCTTAGAATGTTTTTGTAATGTGAGTGAGATGAATCCCTATGACATGTCTATGGAGTATAATGAACTGTGAAATATTCAGGCATAGATTGTGGGTCTATATGACACTCATTGACCAAAATGATGATCTCCTTTTGCTTCAGGCCATAAACTTATGGAAGCTGTGGATCACATCTCCAAACTGCACCCATCAAACATAACAGAATGGAATGGGGTCTTCCTCTTTCTTACTCTTAGAAGCTACTTGACTTCCAGTTGACCCCTCCCCCTTTTTGCTTGTCTTATTGGAACCAATAGGTTGTGAAAACTTTGCACTGGGAAAAAACCCTGCAATTTTGTTACCAAAAGGTTACACAACTCTACATAAACAGAAGTATAGTTTTTCTACACAGCATTTCCAGGTAGTATCCCTGGAAGACAACAGGGGCAGGGGATTCTAAATATCTTGACAAGTATCAGACAAATACAAACTATAGTTGACTTTTCTAATAGTGCTTTAAATTATTGTTTTCATTTTTCAAAAGCTGCATCTGATAGAAATCTAATTGTTTGCAATTTAAGTGTGCTCTTTCTTTATTCTTTGGGAGAGAGATGAACTAGCCCATGGACGAGAAGCATTCCTAAATCCACTGATATGACTGAAGCAGAAAATTAATTTCATTAGATATTTCTCCAGGGGAGATAGCTAGTTCTTTATATTTTATTTGTTATTGTTGTCATTATTGCTGTTTTTAATATCATCAACACAAAATCTTTATCATCAGCTATTGGGTACGCCTTTCTTTCTTATTTGTGTTTGCATTTTTTTGTTGTTGTTGATACATGGTTGAACTGCCTCATTTCACTCCTAACTAGCACTTTATGTTCAACATGTAGCCCTTAAAACATTGTAGACTTATTTCCTCCCTTCCTGGATTTATTTTGTTATACTATTCTGTGGAAGCTGAACAGTGAATGTACCTAACTAAATAAAGTAAGACACACTTCCAGTTTTATGTCAAGTTCAGTAAGCACTGGTCTTGAGCAGGAATTCTGAGGTTAATAAGTAACAGTGTTTTCTCTAATTTTACTTTTTCTTATTTTGGTGTCAAGAAAGTATAGTTAAGTGTTTCCGTCTAAAATTGCTTCACTCAAATTTTTTTGATTGTCAGCAAAAGCTAACAATTATTAAAACTAAAATAATTTGAAATATATAATGGATGAAACGTAAGAGCATATTACTATATTTCAGTGCATTTTTCTATTCAGTATTGAGACCAGACCTTTAGAGAAAGGAGAAGCTTTGTTCCTGCCATAATCTAGTCAAATATGATTAGACTCAACAGTTCAACTTTTAATTCCATTTGCATTAATTGAAATTCTAGCAAGAGCCACCATTTAGAGCTTAGCACTTGCTTGCTTTAGTCAAGACCCTCAAAATGACACTATTGATTTAGAATACTTCACCAAAATCATTTCACTTTAGAATATAACACTCTGTATCTGTCACAAAAATTTGTTCCACCCATACATAGGAAATAAAAAGAAACAGCAAATTGTTCTGTCAAACACTCCTTCCTCCTCCACCACGTTTAGGGGTATTAGTAAGAAACTTCTACTTTTGTTGGCCCTGTTTTATCATCTTTTTACTTACTCTGTACTAGTAACTTACATTTATTTATTTATTTATTTATTTATTTATTTATTTATTTATTTATTTATTTTAGCATCGCAGGCATGCTTAGCAAACACCGCAAATGCAACTTCTCACTTATTACTAAATTGAAGAGGCTAGAGCTATCTGTAAGCAGTGGAACACCTGCCAAAATACACATAGGTTGTGAGTGACAAAAGCCAGTCCATTCAGTAACAGAATCCAAGCTTTCAATCATAAGGTTATACAGTTAACTGATTCTATTTATCCCAGAAAATTACATATTTGCAAATTTACCTGTTTATCAAACTTTAACCACGAAATCGCCATTTGCTGCATTGGTGTACTAATTGAGAGATATAAGCCAAGTGACAAAAAAAATCTTCAAAGGTCAGTTGATCCCATGCTCCCAGCCTGGGGAAGACTATGTTCTACTCTCTCTTCTCCCCACAACTCTCATTGTATTGGCATATGCTTATTTCAAGGTCTGTGCAATTCCGCACTTGCCGAAATTTTGGTGCCATTTTGTGATTTGACTATTGCAAATGACTCCCAAGGAAAATGTATTGGAGTAAAATCAAGTGCCCCAAGTGCCAAAAGGCTTTGATGCCACAGAGACAGTATGAACTTAAGGTTCGGATTGTATAGATGAAGTTATGATGCTCTTGACAATGAGTTCAAAGTGTTAAATCAACAATACATGTTAAATATTGGGTCTTAAATAGATGAAAAAAGTTATCTACTGCTCTGTTAGGAAAATATTGTGATGAGAAGAACCTCACTCTGGTCTAGTAACAGTGATGTGTGCACAAATCAAACCATTTTTGTACTATGAAGCTATTTGTTGCAACTCTATTTAACCAATCTTGCATTGATGATAATAAAATAATCCCTTTATGATAGGCTTAGTAGTATTCAGTCAATATTTGGTTGTATTTCACCACTAGCCAAAACATTTTGTCTTCATTTACAGAGGAAGGATTCATGTACAAATGTCATAGTAGCCTGTGACACTGCTTGATCACTGAGAACTTTTACTATTGTGATAAAGAGTATGATTATTTGCTCCATTTAAGAAATTTTTAGAAAAAAAAAAGGACTCATTTGTATGTTTCAAAACATCATTGCTTATTATTATCCTTATAGAAAAAGAAATCCAGCAGACTAAATGGAAAACACTCTTCAGCTATAGCTGCTGTTCAATGCAGACAGAGTAAAAGGGTATACTGGTATGTTTTCAGGACATTGAAACTTCTGGGTTAGCCTAAAGGTCTCTTTCCTTCCTGATAGCTTTAATGCTACAATCTTCTCCTCCACTTTCAAGTTGCTACTATGACATTTGCTGTGTGAGGTGAAAGCCTTTCTTCTGACACCAATCTTCTGGTAGATTCTGGTCCCCTTGCTTTCAGTCTGTACAATTGTATCCTGTACTGAGTGCAATGGGCTACAGGGCAGAGCTAAGCTGGGAGCTGCAGAGGACCTGTGACTATATACTTGTGAAGGCCTCTGGACTGATGTGCTTCAAATGGAGGGGATTCAGGTAAAATGATTTAAGATCTGTTCACACTGCTGCTCAATCCAAATTAACTGGAGAACTGATCCTCTTCTGCTCTACCTGGCATATTTGACTAGAGAATTTCTACAGTGTTTCTATGATTATAATACTTGAACTGTCAGCATCAGAATCACCCAAGAAACAAACAACTTCTGACTCTAGGACCACAGAGATTGAATTTACTGCTCAGTGAATGGACCCTTTTAACTGTAGGTTAGACCCATACATTGATACATGAAACAGAGAGTATAGGAACAGCGAAAACAGTCAACTTAGAGCCAGGATGCTTGATGTAAGTGCAGAATTTGTAGTTTGCTTACTAATTTTATAATTCAGAGCAAATCTCTGAGTTCCTCAACCAATTGCAATTTTTATCTCTTTGAAATGGGGATACCAGCACAACTACCACTGTATGCTTAGAGTTTTCAAAACCTACATCAATAAGGATTCTTAAATGCTTCGACCACCTTTTCTTGTCATCTAAAGGTATGGGAGAAAAGATGGTGAATAGGACAAAGGGATGTGGGCCTGTTTATTAGTAGTTCTTTGGGGCAGTGTCAAGATACCAGCAGTCCAGTTCAAACATGTCACCAAATACGTATCAACAGTGGTGGCATGATCTAGCAGAAATAGCCAGGCCTCTGCTGAATCAGTACAAGTCAGTGGGGGTGAAGGGTGAGGGTGTGGAGGGGTCAGGGGATGGGCCAGGGCCAGAAAGAATGCCTTGAGCTGTCTGGCATGCTTTGCCATGCTCTTTTAAGGAAGTGGAGATCAGTGAAGATGCCAGACCCCTAAGATATGACACAGCTAGCTATGCAAGCATCCTGTCACTGTCTTCTGGGTCCTGTTTATATTCTTTCCCAAAATCACATGTCTTGTCTGTTCATTCACTGCTCTTGTTTCACCAAAAACAACAGTGAGTCTGCATCACATGACGAAACCAGACATTTCCACTTGCTACCACCAAGGCCTCTGCTAAGGATTCAGGAAAACATGTCTGTAAAAGTACTTTGTAATAATAAAATTCTTGACTAACACAGTTATCGTTTTTCAGTAGTAATATAGCAAATTAAGCAAACTGAAGACTAATTTTAAATTAGAGAGACTTTGCACTCAAAGTTTTACTATCTAGGGAATGCTCAGTGGTTTGTTTATCTGTAACAGGGTACAGAATAGAGGAGCAGGGACACCAGTTCTTTCTCCCAACTATTTTGCTGTCATGTGCTACAAATTTTGAAACCTCACTTTTAGGGGAATTGGACTCTAATTTACTTTAAAATTAAATGTCTGTTAGGGGGAAGACAGCTCTGGGTATAAATTATTAATATGACTTTATACCAGAAGACTTCAAGACAAATAAAATATTCCTCAATGGGTACAGAGGGTCTTCAAAGTGACATTTGAAATTTGTGAATTTTCTGATTGAAAACTCCCTAACCAACACACACACACACACACACACACACACACACAAAGACACACAAGCAGAGACACACAGAAACACACAACACAGACACACATGCAGACACAGACAGACAGACAGACAGACAGACACACACACACACACATATACACACACTACAATGGTAGATGGAAAGAAGCAAGCAATGCCACATTAGGTACAGCCAACTTTGTAATTAAGCCAGGGCAGAGAATGCAAGTGCCATGACATGAAGAATTGCTTTGTAGAGTTTGGATACGATGCTACTGAGATATTCATCACAATGGTGAGAAACTGGCTTGAAAATACTTGCTACTTACTTTTGCTCTTTTTCTCTATCCTGTTCACAAGTTTTTTTCCTTATAGACATCCTTTATGACACTCAGCTCACCTGTATTACTCTTTATCTGGTCATTACTTCTGCCTCTGATCATTAGAATCTTGTACATCCAATTTATCAGTGACAGTTCTTTCAGTCCCTCAAAGAGAAGCAACAGTGTATTTCTCTACACGTATCCTTATGATGTTGAAATATTTTATTCTAACATCTATGTGTGTGCTTGTTAATTACATGTTTTTCATACATATCCTTATCTGTCTCTAAAATGTCATATTTAATAGTCCAAAATAATCATCCCAGCTTCTGCATTACTAGAACATGAGAGGAAGAAATAGCAATTCTCCATATTCTATTCTGTATTGTGCTATACAGATAGATGGGCCATTGTTTTTCCCCATGTAATAAAACTAGACTATTTTTTTCTTATAGGATTGCTAGTGATTTACATCTTTCATTACATGTGGTGTCTTTATTACAATTTCAGCTATGGTTTATAGTGATAATTGTAGCACAATTCCTTGCCTTAAATGAATAACCCTATAATTTGGGCTGGATTATTTCCATATCCACCCATTACTGATCTTCAACTCTTTTACTTCAATGTTAATAGATTCCTATTTGATTTGTCTTGTGGCAACTCCTTTATAGATTTACTCTTAGCTGTTCTTTTTGTCATCTTTTACTGAATACTTAATTCTCATATAAAATTGATTCCTTGAATGCCAAATCAGTCTTCAGACTTTTCAAAGTTTCTAGTTGCCTTGAACAGATTAATGACAGGTGACATGCTATTCCCATATATATGTGTCAACTGTAGGAGAATTTCACTATCATAGTTTCTTTCATGAGATGATAATTGAAAAATATTCAATCATGTCTGAAATGAGGTAGATAGTAAATGAATTAATAAACATATATTCAAAAAGTTGGTCTCAGTATCCCAGTGTGGACAGAAGTGATGGTAGTGCTTTGGAAAGAAATTTTATTGAGCACTGCAATTGTAAGTTGCTATGAGAAGTATCATCACAGGCAGTCAGTGCTGTAACAGTGGAAAATACTGATATCCAGAGGTTAATGAGCATTCAGGGTTCACTTAAAAAACATTTATCTTTCCTGCATTCCCCTATTCCAGACTCTTTCAATTAGAAGTTGAGAATTTTAGAAAAAGTCAAAGGAGTAAAGTTGTGTGTGTGTGTGTGTGTGTGTGTGTGTGTATAAGTGTGCATTATACACATACCCACAGATACATATACATAAAATTTTTATTATAGCAAATATACCAGATATAAATTCATAATAATATTTTGTTTCCTCCCTGTCATTATAACACAATTCTATCCTAAGAGGAAATCCTGTACCTTCAAGCACTCATTTTTGGTTCCACTCTGGTGGTTTAAATGATAATGGCCTTTACATGCTTATATATTGGAATGCTTGGTCCCTAACTAGTGAAACTGTTTCAGAGATTAGGAAGTGTGGCCTTGTTTGAGAAGGTGTGCCACTGGGGTGGTGAGCTATGAAGTTTCAGAAGCCCTTTCCAGGCCCAGTCTCCCTCTCCCTCTCCTTTGTTCTCCCTTGCTCCCTCTCTCTCTCTTTCTCCCTGCTCTCATCTCCCCCCTCCAACCTGTAGATTGGGATATAAGCTCCCAGCTACTGCTCTAGTGCCTTGCCTGACTGCTGTCTGCTGTCATAACTCACTGTGATGGTCATGGACTAGCCTTCTGAAACATTAAGCAACCCCCCTATTAAATATTCTTATAAATTGCCTTGGTGATGATCTCTTCACAGCAATAGAAAAGCAACTAGGACACTCTTTAAAGCTTGTGGCAATTAGGAATCGCTCTGATGAACTTGCCCATTTGGGAGATTTTACATAAGAAGAATCACATAGGCTGTCTCATGTCTGTTTTCCTTCACCTAGTGTGACATTTTAAGTTTTATTGATGTTCTATTATGTTATGAGTTTGTTTCTTTTTCTGCTGGAAGAAACTTATCTTGCATGATTATGTCTCTTTATCATCTGTTTTTCACTCAATGAGCAATTGAGTTATCTCTACCCTTTGGTTATCAAGAATAGAATGACTAGAAAATCTCTTTACAAGATTGTTTTCAAATAAATATGAGAATACACTCAGTACTGCAGTTCTGTCTCTCTGATTCAGGGCTTTTCCCATGCTAGATGCGCCAAATGGCATTCATCTAGCAATGTAGTTGGATCTCAATTCCTTCATATTTATATCTATTCTTATTTTCCCTCTTTGGTTGTTGTTCTTTTTTTTTGAAAAAAAAAAATCTTGATTATAATCATTGTTATACTAGAAAATGTGAAATGAAACTTTTTTTTTAAATCTTGATTATAGTCATTGTTATACTAGAAAGTGTGAAAGGATATGTATCTTATTGTGGTTATTACTGATCATTTTAATAGATTCGCATGAGACTATCCTTTTCTCTCTGTCTTTCTAGGATGAAAAGAATTACAAGGTTTAATCTTAGAAAACTGATTTTTACCTAGAATAATGTGCTTCTGTCAAGCTGTTAAAAAGTGGGAAAGAGTCTAAGGCAATCAGGGCTGAGCTATTTGGAAGTGTAAGACTCAACTACAGATGGGAGTCTAACCCCATGGATACAAGGATGGGTGTTATATGAGGTAACTAAAAGGACCACGGGCCCCATATTATCCCAAAGTTGCTATTTCTTTTTCTTCTCTGTTAAACTTACAAAAGGGGAAAATATCTCAAAATCAAAATTCCCAATTCTTACTTTCTAATTAGGATAGGATTGATCTTGGTAGGTGCTGAGTGATTGGCATGTAACCTATCTTTTTAGGGTTCCCATAGGAAAAGCCTAAACAATAATTGAAATACTAAAGCTTCAATGAGGCAGTCTCAGGCCAATGAGAATGAGGGAGGAGACAAGGGGTAGAAAGACAAGTGGTAAGTATGTGAAAGTGTGTGCCTGTTTTACATCGTAGCTAACCACACATTCTCTCCTTGGATCGATGAAAACACTGCTAGAGATGGCGTTCAGCATTTGTTCATATAACACACAATATTATCCATGCTATACATAATCTGTGTGTATGTAGCTAATTACATGATGATTCCATCACTGTCCGTTAATGTGATAAAATATATTATCACATCACAATTGCTAATTGCTACTGTCCTTGGAATCCTGAGATAAATCCGCTTAAGCTCCCACTACAGTATTGAAAATAACGTTGCTGAATTATGTTCATTAAGAAACTTTTAATCCATCCTTAAAAATAAATGGCTTTATCATTTTTTTTCTCATCACGTCTTCGTCTAGGTTTGATACTCCACCAGATTTTTTTTTTTTTTTTTCATTTTCGCTTCCTGGATTTTCCTTTCTATTCTTCTGCCCACTCAGTAGTGGGGTATGACTGAATACATCCCATCAATGACCCTTCACACTGATTTCTGGTAGAGTTCAGTCAATACTCTTCTGGCAGAAGTTGAGTGAAGTTTATCTACTATCCCAGTTCAACTTCTGTTCAATTGCAAAGTTCAATGACTCCCTCCACAATAGACCCACTCCAGAATTTAATGATTTTTTTTTTTTCAAATTGCCATTTTAGGCTGAGGAGTGGCTCTGGATTCTTCCTTTGTTAAGTGTGGATGCAATATTAATAGTGTTAGGTTTATTAAATATGGCCTACATCATTGTAGAGTAAGTATGCCTGGCCCTTCTTGCAGGAACAGAAACTGTTAAACATATCAAATGTTTTCCTTGTTAATGAGTTGCATACTTTCTTTTCTTCTAAAAATGTTTGTGCTTGAAATGGTGACTCATTTTGGCAATTCTATCACTCAGGAGGCAGAGGCTGGAGGATCACAGCAAACTGAGCTAGCCTGACCTGCATAGCAAGTTCCAGGCCTTAGAGGGCTACACAGTGATGTCTCAAAACAAATGAAAATAAATGAAGAAACTGTATAAAACAAAGACATTCATTATCAATCGAGTAGAGCAGAGAAAGTCATATTTGGAAAGTCATCATAAATTATAAATTTTCTGGCTTTGTGATACTTTTGCAATGTTATACTGGAATATAAATATATTTTTGTGATTTCAACTTAGTATTTATTAGCTCATGAGGGTCTAAGATGATCTTTTTCTTTTTTAACCTGTAACCACTTTCTCTTTTATTTAGTATTTAAGTATATATTCTTGATAAATTTACAAAGTTTGTCTCTGGCTATTTCAAAGAACATACTTTTGCTTCTAAACTAAACTTTTAATTGTATTTGTTTGTTTTCGCTCTCATATGGCTCATCTATCACATTTACAATTTCATTCTTCATGTCTATGTGACAAAACAGATCATTCCATTTAGATTGTGTGAGTTTGGAATGTGGAGTACGAAAACAACCTTTGTGTATTGGTAGGGGAAGTAGTCCTGTACTTGTCATAATTCTTGATTTTTGGAATGTCTGAGTCTTCTGATAACTCGTGAATGAGTAAAACTGTTTATTTATGCTAGAAAATAAATCCAATAAGAATGCTGCCAAACCAACCTGGGAAGCCCAGATTTAATAACTAATTCAGCTATAGTCTCTGCTTATGGACCTCTTCAAAATCTCCATATAGTCCATCTCGCTTACTTTGTTCCACAATAAAAAGTTCTCAGTAGCCAGGCAGAACTCACTGACTCTTAGCAACCACACATCTACACTTGGCGCATTACCCTAAGACTTACATGAAACAACCTAAGCAGGTTCCCCAAGCCAACATTAATAAAATCCAGGGATTGAGCAAAGTTGAGATACTATGGGATAAATGTATATAAGTATACATATATTTACAGAATAAGAAATATGGCCAGCAGGCAAGTTTCTTTCATTTCTCCTTTCTCTTGGATGTATAAAGCTGAAATTTCATCATACAGTATATACAATGTACTTTCAGGAGAGGCCTTTGGTTTGAACTGTTGCCTCACAACTCCAACAACTTTATTTTTTTCTCTTTGCTCTTTTATATCACCTAAGGCAAAAATTCTCTATGTAAGAAAAAGATCACCTTATAGCCACAAGTTACATGCTCTCCAAAAACAATCACCACAAAAGCATATTCTTCAAAAACAGATTAAAATCATTGCACAAAGGGAAATTACAACATGATTGTTGAGGATATATATTTCTTTTGAAATACACACCTAGTTGACCATTTCCCATCCATCTTTCTGTCCACAAATTCATCTCAACCTTAAGGTAACATTTCTTTTGTCATTGATTAAAAAACTCTAAACAAGCCAAGTCTATTGTAGTTAGTTTCTCCCATGTTTGCTAAAAGCAGTTTGTATTTACCAAGAAACAAATCAGTTATCTTATGTCTCATTTTTTGAAACCTTATTATGCTAAACTGGCTAACCATCTATTCTTAATTCTTATTCTCACAATAGGATCATTTACCCTTTGTTCATGATCCAGCCTTTTTCATGGTGCAAACCTGTGACCACATCCTTCTCTCAGACCTAGCCTAAAATGAATGTTTTCTTTGATTTTTCACCCATCTCAAACTATTTTTGTCCCCACAAGTACAAATAATGTTCTTGTAATGAAAGAGAGCTCACTGTGCTCCTTTTGAGCCTACACAGCCCTTTCTACTCTAAAGAAGGGATACATTTTACTCTTCACTTTATCTTTGTTATATTATCCTGGTAAAGCAACCCAAGCCATCTCCTTAATCTTTTTTATCAACTATCCTAACTTCCTAAAATTATTTACATCAGATAAAAATTTTTGTAAAATCATTAATTCGTTGCCTCCCAAGAAGCCATCACACCAGACTATAGGCAGTGAGCATCTCCCCATGCCCATTCACACTATACTAAATACAGGAGGAATACAGCAATGACAGATGTGATAAGCACACCAGCACCAAGAAGCTTTCCAGAGACGAACCCTTCCAGCAGGGCAGGGAGAGGAGGAGGCTGTGCCTCTCCCAGGTACATCCATCACAGCTGTGCAAAACAGGGACCATCTCCAAGAGTGTCAATTGACCACAGCGTTTTCCTTCCTTCTGCATAATATCCACCAAACCAGTACTAGGTATTGTAGAAAGACAAATATGCATAAATTCAAAGAAGTTTTACAGTTTAGTAATCATTTACAAATTGAAGTAGAAACTAGAATTCTACTAATTATTACAGCAGAAGCTTGTTTCTACATCTCCACCAATTTTCTCCATCATTTTTCTCCATCATTTTCTTTTGTTCAACTTCTGATTTTCATCATTTATGATATCTCTCAGGCTTGTCCTTCACTGTCACTACTACCTTTGTCCCAGTAATCAACACCTCCAGATCTCTTTTCCATGAAGACATCACAGACAAAACTAGTAGAGAGTTGGTAGGCCCAGGGAAAATACTGGAAGAATTAAAAACATAAATTTGATTTGAGAATACTTTCTATTTACATGCAAGTTGTGAGATGAGCAGAGAGTATTTCTATGCATGTTATAGAAACTTCTACTTGTGGAATGTGGATGAAATCCTGAGTTAATGTGTATTGGTTAACATGAATATGGCCTTAAGACCCCAGTGCCTCAGCTCTGGGAAAGGAAAAGCCTGGTTCTAAGTTTGACTGTTGACGGTGTATACCAAAAGGATCAACAACAGCTTTCTTCTCCCAGCCTGCAGCCTGAAGGCTGGTTCCTAATGAAGACCTCTAATTTGTAGAGATAATTTTTTTATTTTTGATTTTTTTATTTTATTAGATATTATCTTTATTTATATGTCATACAATATCTCCTTTCCCAGTTTCCCCTCCAAAAAACTCCCCAAAACAAAAACAAAAAACAACAAGAACAAACACCTGTACCCTCCTCCCTCCCCTTGCTCAATACCCTACTCTCTCCTGCTCCCTAGCCCTGGCATTCCCCTACACTGGGGCATAGAACCTTCACAGGGCCAAGGGCCTCTCCTCCCGTTGTTGACCGACTTGGCCATCCTCTGCTATACATATGTTGCTGGAGCCATGAGTCCCACCATGTGTACTCTTTGGTTGGTGGTTTAGTCCCTGGGAGCTGTGAGTGTACTAGTTAGTTCATATTGTTGTTCATCCTAAGGGGCTGCAAACCCTTCAGCTCCTTGGGTCCTTTCTCTAGCTCCTTCATTGGGGACCCTGTACTCAGTTCAATGGATGGCTGTGAGCCTCTACTTCTGTATTAGCCAGGTACTGTCAGAGCTTCTCAGGAGACAGCTATATCAGGCTGGATTGTCCTTCCATGTCCTACTTACTTCCATGTAAGTAGCATGTATTCTTCTCAAATTTCCTTAGTTTTCACCTACAGACTCTTGTTTGTTTGTTTTTGCTTGTTTGTTCCAGGACCCTATCTGTGAATGGATGTGAAATTTAATTACTTTATGTCCTTACGATTTTGTATTATATTACAACTTTGGATGTTTTTCTTGTTTTTTGATGACTTGAACAATTTGCAAAGCACTAGCCAGTTATTTGGGGGACTGTAGTGGTTGTAATCAGAATGGGCCCTGTAGGCTTATTCATCAGGGAGTGGCACTACCTGGGAAGGCTTTCCTAGAGGAAGTTCATCATTGGGGGTGGGCTTTGAGGTTTCAAACGCTCAAACTAGGCCCAGTGTCTCTCTCTGCCTGCCGCCTACAGATCCAGGTATAAATCGTAATCTATTGATATTCTATAAACTAGAGTGAAGTCTTCTCAGGTCCTGAGGGTAAAAACATCCCATAGGAAGACTTCAATAACAATACTCTAGCCAACCAAACTTCATACTCATCCCTGACACAGATGAAATATTAAAAATTTTTGGTCAGGTATTGACATAGGAATGCTCATTTTAATGATTATTATAACAAATTTAATTCCACAAATACTTTTAGGCTTTAAATTTTTTATAGTGTGCTCAATTGAGGAACATAAAATGATTTCCTACCAAAAAAATGTGGGGGTTTTCTATATAGTTTCATGATGCTGTCATGAAAACTGATGTGACACACCATGGTTTTTCCGAAACTTACATTAGTTACATTCTCACACAGGCTGGCTTTGTATCTCTTACATCTTATATACCACAGTCATCAAATTAAAATCAGAAAAAATTCCATTATTGTGCTTTTTGTTCAGTTTCTAATTTGTGTTTGCCATTTAAAATGTAATGTGGCAGTACTGATGGCATGTCTGACTGTGAAGAATAACTCTGAAAACAGTTTCTGGAGACTGCTGAAAAGTGAATTTACGCTCCCCTCCTCATTTCACTTCTCTCTGAAACTTGTCAGATTCAAAATTATTCGTAGATTCAAAGCTATTATTAACTTATCATTACAGTGCAGCTTCATCTTTATATACAGAAGATTATAGTCCTAAAGAGTTTTTCAATGTGCTAGCTCTATCCCCACATAATATTATTTTATCGCCACAATAAGAAAAACCCAAAAATAAAAATCAAAAATAAAACTTCCCTGGGCTTTTCCCCCCATAACTTACATAACTTCCTTCTATTGGAACATTTTACATTTTAATCTGAACATGAAACATTTCTTAGCCTGGTTTATCATTACACACATTTTTTTCATGTGATAATGTATCCTGGAAAATCTCAGTATGGTTCTTAAACATGGAGATTACTTTTCTACCTTTGTATAGTCATATCACAGTCTACTGTGGTAATAGGTTATAATTTGTTTAACAACTCCCCAGATAATGGAAATTTGAAAAGGAGAAATGAGTTAGGATACCTCTTCCGGGCATTAAAATAAGACAGACATCCCCTAACCTATATTCCTCTTATTTGGCTCTTCCTTTTTCACACTTGTCTTAATCTTAATTTCTTTACTTGTCTTTTCTTTTATTCACATATAAAGCATATTTCTTTTCTCTTCTTTTCTGTTTAACACCCCAATCATTGCCCCACCCTCTCTCAGAGTTCCTCTTCCCTTCTCCTCTGAGAGGGCGGAGTCACCTTGGTATCCCTGTATCCTGTCACATCAAGTCTTAATTTCTTTTTCTGGTGTCTTGGGTCCTCCTCTCACTCCTAGGGGAGTTACCATTGGTGAGAGGTCTGCATTGGTAGGATGACATAGACCTCACTGCAAACTCAGTGAAAGCTGAAGAATACAGAATGTCAGCTCAGCTTCTGTGGTGCTCCTGCGTTTGGTTGACAGCACCTGTTGGGAATTAAGTCAGAGTCCTCTGGAAGAGCATCCAGTACTCTTACCCACGGAGTCATCTCTTCAGGCCTCAAATAGTGTCCCTTAACATTATGAGGAACTTGCTTAAAATGAAAAAGAACCTTCAACTTTAATTAGTTTGTTTAGATTGTATCTGACAAATCGGTTCAATTTCTTCTTTTAAAGGATTAGTAGATGTGGTTGTTTGTTTGTTTGTTTATTTTATTTATTATCCTAATTAGTACCTTGTTTTTTAGGGATGGTTTCATGGAGATGCCCAAGCAGCACTGCTCCCAAGGCTGTGGAGACTGTATTATGGGTTTATTGTTTTGTTTTGTTTGTAATTTTTGATTAATTTAGCTTCAAAATGATCCTCCTCCCTTTCTGTTTATTCCTTTTTTTTATATCTTTGAATCATATCCATGCTTTCCAAAACAATTTGATTTTCTAAGTTTCTTTTCCTGTAAAGGTCCATGCATGTTTATAACTAGAGTTATTGCCATCAATATTCATCTAGCTTTACTTCATTTATAGGTGCCCAAAGTTTCAGCTCACCTATTGGAAAAGGCTCTTGATAGGTCAGTAATTTAGTTATAAAATATAGTTTACTTTGAGGTGATAATCCCACTCAATATCTAATTATACAATGATTTTAGATTAATTATATAATGATAGAAAGGGAGAGCTTATGACCTTGAAAGAGGAAGGAAATTTCTTGGTAATGCTTAAAGCAGAAAAAAAAAAAACTATGTATCTTAGTTGGAAGTAGCATTCCAGATTCATACACATCTCTAATTATGTACTCATAAATGCTATGAGGATAGCAAGGACAAAGAGATGGAAATGTATTATTTTCTGTTCATAAGAAGAGAGAGCACTTATTCCTAACTAAAGAAGCAGTTCATGTGTTGTGAACAGATATGTCAACACTGAAGTACTTGAAAAGGACTTTTAAAGGTCATGAAGAATTATTGGAACATAATCACACATACACACACACTCACAGACTGATATATACACGCTCAATACACACACATTTACAAACACAAACACACACATACACACACACTCATGGTACTCAATTTGTAGCAATGATGAAAAACACCAAATTCTTGCATAAAAGGAGACTTATACCTAGATAGCTAATAAGTAAGTAACCTTTCATTTTTGCATTGGAAAGATGTTATTTTCAAATAGCTGTATGGTTGTAGACAAACAGAAGAGGGAACTAATGAAAGAAAACTTGCAGAAACCATTGCACATCCATAGATTCTGTGAAAGGGAAGAACTAAGATAGTTTAGGGTAGATGATAGTACGACCTTATAATATTTAAGGACAGGGAACAAAGGAAGGACAGGAGGCATAACTCATAAAATTCTAATGAAGAAAGTTGAATACTAAAGCTATACTGTCCCTACTGACCACTGGCTCACAATTTGTTCTAGCCCAGCAGGTGGTAACACAACAGATGAATAGAAGGGCCAGGAAGGAACGTGAAGACATTTGGACAGATTTTGACCTTTTCAGCTTGGCAGTTCAAAACCCACCATTAGTTGTACCTTTGAAACTGCTAGTTAACTACATGCTTGTGAAAAGAAAATAAACTACCCCAAGGAATGGATTCTTTAAATTTCACTTTTCTTTAAATGTAGCTTAAATATAAAATGTGAAATGTTGAACAACAACTGGAAGATTTATAGTTTTTTGTTTTTGTTTTTGTTTTGTTTTGTTTTGTTTTGTTCCATAGGTCATAGTACTTCTGAGTAGGTTGTATTTGTAACTTAGAAAGGCTCCAGATCATTCAAGGTTTCAAGAAATTTCTTGAAATTTTTATATATTTAAGATAAGAATAAATATTATTAATTCTTTTTTGGAAAGAGGGTCTATGTGCATGCACGTGTTTGAAATAGCATCTTACATATCAAATGGATGATAAAAATGTTTTTGTTGATATTATCTTGATTTTATAAATGTCTATACAAAACATATTGTAAATATGATAAAAATTCTCTAATAATTGATTTATAATAATAAAAATGATTAGAAAATACTGACTACTGCTTCCATAGTTGATGTGGGTATGAAGGCAGAGTAACTTCTGATGTACTGTAGATATGAAATACCTAAGGATTTCAAATACCTAGTGAGAGAAAAATAAGGTGTGTTTATTTGGCCAAGGGAAAAATTTGGCTTCAACTCTTAGTTGATAATCTTTAGTTTTAATCTTTAGTTTAGTCTTTGATAAAAAAAAAAAAAATTGTTTGTCTAGGGGAGGTTAGAACATGACAACTTGCCTAACAGTATGGCACTCTTGAACGCCATTTTGTCAGTTCAGACTTAGGAGTGTCAAAGACTGAAGCCAAGTGCATGGCAGAAAACCTTATCTATCACTGAGTTGCCGTACAAACCTTGGCCAGTCAAACTACATTAACATCCAAGTTGGACAAGGTCCTGTGTATTCTCATGCTCTGATGCAGAGAAGTAGAAAGAAAAGCTTTCAGTGGGGAGATTGAACCAGAAGCTCCGGGATTTCCCAAACTCTGCTCTGCATGGCTCTGATCTCAACTGATCTTACTGTGCTTCTTCTATTCACTTCAGTGAGTCCTAGTTCAAATAGTAGAACACCGTCCAGTAAAAGCAGGGTCTTCCTAGCCACTCTCTACTCTGTGGGTGGCTTGTTAACCCTTGAACTTGCAATTGATGATAGAACTAAGAGTGGTGTTCTGGGCTTCCCTTGAACATTTGGATCCCCCTCTTTGTTTTCTGTGGCCTCACTGGAACATCTAAAAGTGCATGTCCCAGTTAGTAGCTTTATTTCTTTCTGTCAGTGCTTGAATAGGATATATGTCTGGCAGAAAAATGTGAGCAAGGCAGCAGGAGGTGCCAAAGTATGATGAAGGCAACAGTTATCTACATGGTAGTTAATTATTTAAAAACACAAATTGTAGTCTCATCCAGCTCCAGCTAGAACGATGTTACCGACATCAGAAGTTTGATATTAGAAACAGACAAAATTGAAATACACTGAGTTGATAGGGAAGTAAAGTAATACACTTAATAAGACTAAATAAACCTTTCTGACCATCTATGTATAAGCAACATTAGACAAAACCAATGACAGTCAGGCCTAGAAATTGGACTAGGGAAGCAGCTTTGAAACAGAAGATATACTGCCTATTGATGAAGAGCACAGCCACCATTTGCTGGTTGTATGAACTTAGAATGTTTTTAAATTTTCTCTACCTTCATTTAATTCTCCATGATGGCAGGGGTGATACAGTATACATTTTACAGGATTGCTCTTAGGAGTAAATGACTTAATAGGAGCCAATTGCTTACAACGGTACCTGGCACATACTCTGTACACTTAGAAATAATTTACCATTATTGTTACTGTGGTTACATGGAAATGTGTACAAATGGTGTGACTATCTATCCAAGCAGCTTTGGTCCATCTCCCGTTTAAAAAAAAAAAAAAACAGTGTGAAGATGATATTACTTATACCCATGACTCAGTCTGTGAAAGTCACAAAGCAGGTATCTGCACAATAAATGCAAAATTATTTAACATTTGGCTTATTATTGGCTTGTTAATTTCCATTAGCTTCCTCTTTATTCCGATTGTGACAGTCAATTGCAAGTCTTTTTAAAAATCAAATGTGCTCATCATAAAATCCAATGGGCATATTAGTTTTGTTGTAAATGTTCCACATTTTTTTGGACCTTGACCATGAGTAAATAATCTTTTCAAAGGTCTTCTTGACTTGTCTATTGGTATGCTTTACTAAAATTAATACCTACCACAATCCTGTCAGCTTGGAGAATTCCTTTGCTCTTAGATTCTCTATATTGTCTGTGCAGGTCCACTCATCCCTTCCTCATTCTGTTCTGTGTTCTCAGGGTACAGAAACATAAGAAATAAAAAAGAAGCCTTTTTACTCTCTATGTGTTTGCTGTGTTTGACAAAGTGTTGATCACAGGCTTAAAAACAAAATAAAGAAAAGGGATAACATCTGAGTGTTAATTTTCCACTTTCTTTCTTCATAGCAGTTTGCCTATACCATCTGATACAATGCCCTGGTGTCTTTTGAGAAGTAAGGTTAAATGAGGTTGATCCCCACATAGAAAACAATCCAATGCATGCATTCAAAGTTTTGCTACCTTTCCCTTTTATTGATAAAAGACACACTTATGTTTTCCTCCTGCTCATGCTCTATTCTCCAAGGTGTGCAAAGCTCCTCTGATATGGTGTCTTAATGATCAGTATGGCTGTACCAGATGAGAAGACCTAGGGTGTAGGACCTAGGAAGGAGGTTTGAGAGGAACATCATAGTCTAAGAGAATCAAGATCTTACTTAACATACCATAGCTCACATGTCAAAGCAAGGGCAATGACAAAGTACTAGAAAACAACAAAAACAGAATTAAGTTGCAGACCCCAATTTCAAGCTAAACAAGGACAGAGAATGTCTGAGCAACCCTCAGTTCTATATCATTTCTAAGTTTAGCTGAGTGTCTATCACAAAGAAGGTGTTGCATAAATATTTACTGAGAAAAACTGGAAATGAAATAAGGAATAAATGGCAGACTTGGAGACATTTACTGCTCTGATATTAAAGATTCCCATCTAGCTGTCAGATCCTCAAGTGTGTTCGCTGAGGATTGACTGCATATGCTGAGAATAACTCATGGCCATTGATTGCTCATTGTGTGCTGGCACAATCTAGGCACAATTAATTTGCAACCAATATGAGAATCTTAAATTTTTATTTTATATGGTGATATTGAGCCTCTTGCAAAATGAGCACACTGGGGAACCTGGAAGCTGTCTGACTTTTAAAAATACCCTGCAGATTGACGTTAGTTATTCCCACCTCCGTGGCCAACAGAGAGATGTCACTACCCTGACCCCCAGTTTAGGATGCACATTTCTAGGGTCACATTTATAATTCATTTCAGGGGCAAGAGATGAAATTTAAAAAAAAAAGAAAATTGGCATCATAATCTCATCTTTCTCCTCTGTTCTTATGGGACCAAAAGGTAACCAAATTATTTGCTGTGAAGGAGTTTATGCTAGCCATCTGAACAGAATCCTAGCTAATTGAATCCAAGCATTTGTGGAGGTGGAGGGATTCATTTCCTAGAGAAGGGAGATGATATTATTATTCATAATCTGAGAAAGCACAGTCTTGCCTCCTTGTCAAACCTAATTCCTTCATCGGGTCCTTTGATCTCTTCTTTGTCCCTGAGCTTCTACCCTCTCCCTTTGTCCCCAGGCTTCTTCCTCACAAGACAGTGGCATGCTGCCCTCCAGTTCCCTTATTTAACCCTGTATTATATTCCCCATTTTTCCTGTCAAAACAAAAAACTTTGTGAATGACTGGTTAGTGGTTTTCCTCATGAGTTCACTGCCATCTACAATTCTCCTTGTACTTTCTAACCAAACTAGCACAGAACCATATCCAAACTTTACTAGGCATCAGCTGTGTGCTCTTCAGATGTTCAGTGAACATCATCCATAATCTCTTTTGTAAAAACTGGAGACTGTTACTAGCATTATGCTTAGAATTGTTTTTTAATCTATAATTCAGTTTATTGTCCTTAGCACATAATTGTGATGAAAATTTTTCTATTCTCCTAATTTGATAATATGTATATGTACATGTATATGATATACTACTTCAGATATATGACATACTACTTCAGATATTACCTCATGTCACGTTTTCATATGTGTATGTATGCATAGACCAAACTGACTTAAAACTCATTATGTAGCTGAAGATGAACTTGAACCGTAGGCAAATTTTCATTTCATTGTGGATAGTTTAAATTTTTTAAATTTTTTAAATCTCCTCTATTTCTTCTTGGAAGCTCATATGTTGCAGCCCATATGCCAAACTAGTTTAATAATTTAGGATTTTATGATATGTACAGTTATATTGTTTTTCTTTTTAGTCTCAATCTTATATACTGTATTCCATCCTACAGAAATTGAAAATATCTGTTTTTATGGATAGTCACATATGGTGTCACATTGAATATATTATATTCCTAAACTTTGGATAAATATAATAAGAGTATGATGGGATGTCGTGGCTACACACAGACAAGCAATCAGCTTGAGTTCTGCTAGATAAAGTCAGTATTGCTTTAGGGAGCAAAACAAACTTTGCAAGATAGTGGAAGTACATCCATTGTGTAGTGATTAGAGTAGATGTGGGAATTGGGATACCAAGCATATTTAAGTGTTCACAGATGTATCTGTGTTTACTGGGTCAGCATCTAAAGGATAAAAGAGATGATTCAGTGAGGGTGAATTAAAGCCTGCAGATGTTGTAAGAGAAGCTGAAGAGAATGCAGCCGAGGGAAGGTCTGGATTAACTAGAGCAAATGCAAATTGGCTGAAGCAATTTATTAGAGCAGAATAAATGATCACGGGGAAAAATGGATACTCTTATTAAAAATGAAGGAAACACCTGGGTGTCCTTTCATGTCTTTAAGGAGTTTAGACAATTTTACAATTAAGCTCTCTCTCTCTATTTTCTCTCTCAGTGTGTGTGTGTGTATGTATGTATTATGTATGTATGTATGTATGTATGTATGTATGTATGTATGTGTAGTTTCACTGAAGTTGTACTACTCAAGCTGAGTTATAGACTATCTAACAAAAAATAATGCAGTACCAGGCATGAAATACCCCTTCTGAGTTGTTTGTTGGGGGAGTTCAAGAGATTACAAAAGTTATATAAGCCACTGCTGCTTCCCATGGCTACATACCAGAGGCTGAAAATAGGTCTCTTTCTGCTGAAGACACCATGCATTTTGAACACAGGAGAGGGAAAATCAGAGCTAGATCTAACCTGAAATCCTCCTCGCAAGGGTTAGTTTTCACAGCTTGGAATGGTACTATACAAGCTCCTTGGGAGGGAAGAAACTATAGAGTCATTTTTTTTTTCTTTTTTTGGTTTTTCGAGACAGGGTTTTTCTGTATAGCTCTGGCTGTCCTGGAACTCACTCTGTAGACCAGGCTGGCCTCGAACTCAGAAATCTGCCTGCCTTTGCCTCCCAAGTGCTGGAATTAAAGGAGTGCGCCACCACCACCCAGCTTTTTTTTTTTTTTTTTTAATGGTTGCAACTATACAGTCTTAAACAATTGTCCCATCAACAACAATAATTAAACTGCAAAGCAGAGTATCCCTAAAGGTACAATACTGACACCCATCTCTCAGTGGTAAACAGCATTTTCCTAATTTGTTTAAAGACATGATCAAGAGAAGAGAAATCATGCCTGTAGCTACCTGACTACCAAAATTGCAAGGGACAATGAAGTCATGGATCTTAGAGGAGAACCTTATAATACTACATTACAAAATTTGCATAACTCCTAACTGCATTCTCAGTATTTGTCATTCTATCAACAATTAAATGCAATTCTCACCCTCATTAAAGAAGCCCCACTTTGCAACAGATGAGACCATTAAAGGAATCCACAACTCAAAATGTAGACCACAGCATACAGTAGGGTCGTTAGTCCCAATGGATACTTCTACAACTCTGAACTACTGAACTTCTGAGTCAAGGAACATTATGGAATAGGGAATGATAAAACTGGAAAAACTAGAGAAGTGTGTCATCTGCTGGGTGATTGTGTCACCCAGGGAAGGTTCAACCATGATACCTCAACAATATGGCTGCCTACACCAATGGACCTACTAATGCAGATAGGAGACAAATTGAGGGTCCCCACCCATAGATGGTGCTACTATGGGTTACGAAGGACTACTGAGAAAGGAAAAACCAGCTGTTTCCTAAGGGTGAGCCTTCTAATTATACCAGTATTCAGCCCTGGAAATATATACAATACGTGTGTGTGTGTGTGTGTGTGTGTGTAGTCTAATATCATCTGAATCCAGTATATCACTATATATGATATATGGATATATTACTAAACTCATCCATTATATGCTTACATGTGGCATATATATACACATGCCATAAACATGTACATCATATACATATACATGCCATGAATGAAGGAAGTGAGAGGCAAGGGATGGGACTGAGAGATGAAAGAGAGAGGAAGAAATAATATAATTATATTTTAACTTTAAAAGTTAAAATTAAGTAAAGCCTTTAAATGGAGAGAGAGTGATTGCGACAGCTTTTATGGCAGATTGTACTTCTCCAAATGGTTACAATGATATCCTTGTTCTCAAGCCCTTCCAGAAGGTTCTTTCCCTTCCTTCAAGCAGTAGAATCTGTTTCCTCATTTTACATCTGGGAGGGTTATGCGTGCCATTGATTAGTAAAATATGATGGGAAACTATACTTTGTGATTTCTTACACTAGGTTACAAAGCAGTTCCGTTTCTACTTGGCTCTCTGTTCTGATCTGGAAAATTTGGAGCTCTGGATCACCATGACAGAAAAGAAGAAAAGATGATGGTGATGTGGGTGGGGTCTCACAGTCTTCAGCCACTGTCTGATGTCAACCTTGTGAGAAATCTTAAGCCATAATCATCAAGCTAAATCCAGAAGCACAAAGGTGGAGGGAAAACTGTTGCTGTTAAATGTGAGTTTGGCTTGTTGTGAGGCTAATATCTGAATACAGTTTCCCAGAGACTCTAGGATGTGTCTATTTGGCTAGCTAGTGTAACTGCAGGTAAAAAGCTTAATAAAACTGTGTCTTTTTTAGTGCCGGTGTACTAAATTTCCTTCTTGCTCAGACACAGCTTTGATTCTGCTTTGGTGGAGAAAACTATTGTACACTCTGACATTTACTGACAAGGAGTATTATACTACACGTTTCATTTAAAAGCTGAATTTTTAAAACAGGTGCTTATTGAACTCAGATAGGAGCATACAACATGAATAGCTATTATCTCATGTTGGAGTGCTCTCTCAGATTAAATCTTTTAAAAGATTTTATGTTATTTTTAATCATGTGCATGTCTCTATCACACTTGTGTACTTGTATGCAGGTGTTCTTGGAAGCCAGAAGAGTTTGCTCTCCCGGAACTAGAGCTAAAGGTTGTTCTGAGTAGCCTGACTTGGATGCTAGGAATCAACTCCAGTCCATTGCAAGAACAACATATGCTTGAAATTATTGACCATCTCCAGCACTACTTCTATTTGTTAGGTTTGAACTCACTGATATACTTTTAAATGTAGACAGTTAAAAGAGGTACACAAATAGTAAGTATTTCTTTATTCAGCACTGCAAAGAAAAAATAAATAGTGCTTCTAAAGCCAGGAGATAGGGCATCACTGGGGAATGGTGGAGTCCCTTGGTCCTGTGGAGGCTTGATGAACCAGGGTAGGGGAATGTAAGGGCACTGAGGCAGAAGTGGGTGGGTGGGTAGGAAAGCACCCTCATAAAGGTAGGGGGAAAACAGGGGAGATGGATACGTGGAGGGGAAACTGGGAAGGGGGATAACATTTGAAATATAAAAAAATAAAATAACCAATAGAGTTGAAAAAAACAAGAAATTAATAAATTAATTTCTCCCTGCATTTACTATTATTATTATTATTATTATTATTATTATTAATTTGTTCACACTGTAGATAAATAGTTCCCCACTTTTTTATGCAGAACTCCTAATTAAGTTAAAACAACTGGATAATAGTATCTGTGTTCAGAGAGATGCCCATCTAGCTACAGACAGAAACAGACACAAATGAATGACGACTCAAAATATTATTGGCAAATAATGAACAAATAATTATTTGTATAAGCATACATAAGTTCTCATAGAATTGAGAGTAAAATTGATAGATATAACTTCCTTTAGCATAAGTATATAAATATTTGGTACACACAGACATGCTGATTTGAAAGCAACTTGTAAATCATACACTTTTAAATAGTTGGGCATTTTTCGATATGGTAGCTCACTCATGGTGCTTTTGCTGAAAACTCTTAGATTGAGCTACATAAAATTGTCCCTATTGCATACAGTAGATGCTTATATAGCATGTAGGTGACATGTGAAACTTGGACAATTGATCACCTTTAGGCAAGCTAATCAATTGCATATGTCCAGTTCTTTTATTTTAAAGATTTATTTTTGAATTATGTGTAGTTGTATGTGTCTGTGTGTAGGTGTGTGCACATAGATACAGGTATCTGCAAAAGCAGCTAGGGAGGTGATGTTGGAACTGTGAAAGATGGTGTTACAGATGGGGCACCCAACAAATGTGCTGGGAATCAAATTAGAAGGTCTTCTCTAAGTAGTAAGACCATTTTAATCCTGTCCTTGATTCATCCCTCCAGCTCTTCATGTTGAGTTAGAAAAATGTCCCACATAAAAAAGGAAATTTAACTTGTTTCTGAATTAGTACTGTGATTAATTCTGTTTAGCAGCATTTCATCTATATTCTATTTTAAAATGTTAATAGGTGATTACCTATTGACCTTAAATTGTTTTATTTTAGGTTATTTCGCTAAATGAAAATATTAGATTGACTATTTTCTTAACATAATTCACCTTTTGCTCCCATTGTGAACAGGCATCATGAGGGAGGATGAATTTCCAGTAAATAATATTTCCATAGTGGTTTCATTCAAGAAGCATGTGTTGTTATACAATCATTATCTAAATGGTTCTCTAGACAAACAATGGGTAGAAGTTAAAAAGTGCCAGAAATAATAAGCTCCTGCCACAAAATAGGGATTTAATGACAAAATCAAATTCAATAGTCAAGAATCTTTAATCAAAATAATAAGTTAATGTTTATAGTTTGGAGTTATCCCTCAAGAGAATTCTGACTGTTTCTTATAAGTAGCATTTTAAATTTACTTTGTATTTCAGAGTCTTCTTTCAATGAGGGACAGTTTTTAAATTATATCACAGGGTTTGTTAAATTTACATGCAGCCAGTTTCACTAGCACTCATGCCCTGGTTGATGTTATTTGAAGAAACTTAGAGTCCATTCAGGGATAAAAATCATCTCTTTTGTCCTATGTAGCTAAAATTGGTACGCACAAAGTTCTTCAAGTGCAGGCAATATGTTGATCTTTCTCTCATTGGCTTTGGGAAAACTGAGCCATTTATAAAGGATGCATAGAGTTAAGGAACATGAAACTCTAGACCTTTTGGCTAAGTATCTTCCCAATCACTCAAAAATGTCCAAGATTGATGACATCCCACTTCCCAAACCAGGATATCTACATTAAATATGCTGATTTGAAAATGGCTTGCAAATGATGTTATTTCAAAATGCCAGAAGATCACTTTTTAGATGCCATGGAATATATTAAAGGTTTAGCTACATCAAATCATAATCTGTACATAAACTTCCACAATTTTGATGCTTATTTAAGGTCACCCTAACCTTGAATAGTATCTCCATAGAATTTATAATGTAAATTGACTATAGATATTACCTTATTAACATGTTTAATTAGAAATAATATATTATGTAAAATGTGCCTTGAGCACAAATAGCCTGAATTTGCTTTATATCTCATTTTAAAATGTTTATTTTCTGGTGGAATTATTGATAGTCACAAAACGGTTATCTGGGACTTGGGAATACACTTGATTTTTGCTTGGCTTCCAGAATTCTCAAGATGCAGTAGGAATCACTGAATGTGTGGTTCCCTTCCTTTCTCATTCTCGGCTCTACTGCTGGAGAGGTTAGTCCTTTTGTTTTGCTATGGCAAAAAAACCACTGTACTTCTTATACTGCAGGAAGCTGTATGCCTACAACATAATTCTTGCCCTGGCGTTTTTTCTTCCCCCAAGAGTAATGGGTGTGTGTTAATCAGTTGCCACTATTATAAAGGTTTACAAGAGGAACACAAATCATTTAATGATTATATTATTTTATGTCCTCTTCCCCACTGTTTGTTTAAGGCAGAGTTTTAAAAACAACAACAACAACAACACCAACAAGTTTGCCTGAAATTCCCCCTGAAGATCAGGGTGGCTTATAAATACAGATGTCCTATGGGTACTTTTACTTCTGTGCCTCCTGAGTGCTGGGAATAAAGAATAAAAAATGCATGTGTTACCATATGGCTCATACCAGTAGAATCTTACCATTTGGTATGTAGTTTACAGGACATAAGACATAGCCAAAATTCAGTCAAAGGACTGAGCAAACAAAAAAAAAACAAGAAAACAAAACAAAATATCAACAAAAAAGAAGTAGAAGAGAGCTACAGAAAATCCAGTGAGTGAAATGGTATAAACACTGGATCCTGATAGGGAAGGATATGGTATACAGACGTTCTTCTTGATGACGGGGCCACATTCCACCATGCTTTGTAGGCAAGTTAGGTTGCATAGAAGAACAGTATGTAAAACAAGTTCATACACACACACACATACACACACACACCACACCCCTTCATTCATTGGTATATATAACATGGTATTAATGGGTATATTTATAAAGTATGATGATGGGGTTGTGACCCAGGGCTTTGTGCATAGTAGGCAATCATTGAGCTACATTGGTGTGCAGTGTTCCACCTTAGGTCTACGTTAGTATTTGACTATTTCCAATCCTTAGTAATAGATGTAACAAATGTGAGGAACTCCTGAAACCCTGGGTGGCTCCCTTGCTGAAGCGATAAGCCAGTGATCTTATTATGCCCACTGTGTCTAAAAGGACCTATATTCAGAGATTAAGTAACTTGCAGAAATTACAAAGCTGGTTAAATTTTAACCTAGTTCTATCTAAGTCTCGTAGTTACCTGTTTATATTCTTCGTCTACATCAAGGAAGAACACAGTTCCTGCTTTTAACTTGGTTTCTGCCTGCTTAAACACAATAGTTCCTTTGCTATTCTAGATCACCAATCATGTCTGTGCTGTGCTATGGAACAATATATCCTATATGGCTATTTTCTGTGCTTTTGGAGACATACACTGGTTTGACTGAGTTGTTTTAAAAGGTGCTGGAAGATTTCTCTGGCAAGGAAGTGCATCACTTACTTCCTTGCCAGAGAAATCTGATGCCCTGCCTTTGTCCAGCAGCAGATCTTAAAGGACCCACTTTTTTTTCCTTTGATAGGTCTAGGGAACATTGATAGTGCCTGTGGTTTAGAAGGAAATGGTTCTGATTTGTTCACTGCTTATTTAATGCACCTAATGATTCATTACAATCTGGACTCTGCTTTTCCTTTTTTGTTGAGTTTATTTTGACAAGACATTCCTTCTTTGTCTTGATTCTAATTGCTAAGGACCCCATCTTACTTACTTCTGCAGTTTCTGCACTTATCTTGATGGCCCATCATGCAGGCGATGAAATGTTCTTCCATTTACAAGCAGTGTATATTTCAAATAGAAAGTGGCTGCCTCCCAGGTGCTAGGCACCACCCTGAGGATCAAATAGTGCACATGGCTGCCTGCCATACTTGTAGCCGGGCAGAAAGAAAAGACAGAAAAACACTGTCTTATGGCCATACACAAGCACAGGGTCTGGTGGGGACACCTTAGTAGTTGGTCAGATAATGGAAGGATTTCCAGAATAAGTAATATGTGTACTGAGAGGAAAAAGTAAGCAGGGGGCAGGGAATAGATGGAAGAAGAAAGGAGTTTTCAGCAGAAAGCACCTCGAGTAGAGACATTCCAATTTGCTATTTGTTCAGTCAGGAGTTTGGTTGGAGAGCATAGATAAGAAAGGGTGCTGGGCATAAGGGTATGCAGAAGGGAGAGATTAAGGAGAAACACTCAATCAATGTTGAAAAGATAATTTTCAAAAGCAATGTGTCACATAATACCACTCGCGATGAGATTTATTATGAATTACTACAGTGATTTTAGAGTGTAAAATTCAGACCATCTCATAAGTTTGTTTTATGTAATGCCAATGAAAATAAATTTTAAGCTGATAGCATTGGTAATCCCTTGTTTCTGTGTCCATATTCATATTTGTATGTGTCTTCATTTCATTAGAATGCAAGGGTCTGCACCATCCTCATCATTAGGGACATTTACTTCATGATAAATGGGCCTCATTAGAAGCAGTTTGAGGCATTATTACTTATTCATCTATGAAAGCTATAAAGCTTTCCTTAATTCACTTTCCAGAAACGATTATTTAAAGGACAAATATTTTTTTATTCTTCAAATGAGGTAGAAGACAGTGTACCTTTTCAGATTGTTTCAATGTTCAATTTAAGTTTCTAAAGTAAAAAAAAAAAAAAAGGACTTAAATCAACTTTACTTCTCAATTTGATTTATCAACTTAACTTGGGGCTGAGGTAATATGTTTGAGTAAGGGGATTCAGTGAACACGTCTATTGCAAGCCTTATATTAAGTCTTAATCATTTGGCAAATGTATTGTGTCCTTTCATTGGTCCATTAAGCTCAGTCTGCCTCAGGTAATCTAACTTTCAAAATTGATGTAGCATTCTCTGTAGATGTGGCTTATAAGAATCAATGAATTAAATATAGCTTGTAATACTCAAATAATAGGATATTCATCATTTATGAAAATTTAAGGTTACACAAGAATCTCAAATCCATTACTATTTTGGTGATTTTGAATGGGAGGAACCATAGACAAGCATGTGGGGTGGGAATTATAATAGCAAGTCTGTACGTAATGTTTATTATAAATACTTTTGAAGCAAATTACTTTGTGTCTCAAAACTCCATATTCACTTTAGTACTCTGTAAGCCAATGATTCACGTTTCTGGTCATTAAGTTATGCCCAGTACTGGGCAGCCTGTTAGATTATCTAGCAATAAAAAGGACTTTCTCCTCTGAATTTCAGTCTTCTTTCCATCACAGATAACGCTGGGTTGTATGTGTGTGCAGAGGACTAGAGTTAGGAAGGTAACAAAGTATAAGCCATCCTTTTGCTCTGAGAGATTGCAAGGCAAATGGAGAAATAAACAGAAGGACGGATCAGGGGGATCACGACTAGAAAAGAAGAAAGAAACATTGTCTCCTTTCAGTCTCTTTCATCAGCTCTGTGCATCAACTTTTGTGGCCTTGGTAGCAGAGAATTACTTTGTTACTCATAGTCCTTTATTGCTTTTGTGAAATGGAATCAAACTTATGAGTTTTAAATCCTAACAGGATGTAGAACACCAGTTACAATCACGTCATTTGATGCCAGGGGAGAGGTAAAGAGGGATTTGCCCTTCGTATATACATATACGTGCACACATATGTGTGTGTGTGTGTGTGTGTGTGTGTGTGTGTGTGTGTGTGTGTATTGGTTTTTCGAGACAGGGATATATATATAATTTTTTTAAAGCCACTAGTTGGAATTCAACTCCACCTAGCTTACAGCCCCCAACCCTTTAACAAACACAGTCCAAACATCAGTATCTTTAACACTGAGAGGTGAGAATCGGATTATAGGCCTTTTCTTTGAAGAGAGTAAAACTAGTTTTGTTAAGGCGAACTCCGAGGAGGAAGATAAGAAAGAATGTGGGGAGGGTGTGGAGGGAAAATAAATGAGATTCGGTTGCAATGAAAAGAGTTGTAGTCCACTTTCGCTGGATTCTTTTTGTTGTCTTCTCCAGCTTTGTCCCCATCGTGTGTCTCTCCTTTTGCCCCTGCCCTCATCACAGCTCCCCAGCTCTGGAGCCGCCAGACCAGCCCCAGAGCCTATCCCTTTAAAAGACAGCTGTGGCTCCAGTCCCAGTTCGGAGCTTGACGTCAGTGCCACCTCCCGGGCTGCGAGTAGTTAGCGCCGGCGCCAGCGCTCCCGGCTGAGGCGCGCTGGCTCGCAGGCAGCCAGGACTGAGTTGTCTTCGCTCGGGCCCCGCCTCCTGCCCTCCCCTCGGAGAGCCGCGCGCAGCCCCCGAACCTCCTCTCCAAGTCTCTCGCACACTTGCAGTCGGTCGCCCCAAAGGAGCAGCCGTGCTCGCGGAGCTCCTTTCCTGACAGTCTCTCCCCGATGGAGCTCGGGCGCCTCCGACGCCGCTGCTGCCCAGAACCCTGAGCAGCGCCGGGTGCCGGGAGGACTGCACCGGCTAGCCAGCCAGAGAGTGCAGGGTGACCAGGCGCACGCCGAGGACCCCGGACCTCGAGGCTCTGGGAAGCACTCCGTGTGGCTCTCCCGGGTCGCCTGGCCGGTGGCGGGGACCATGGCTCTGAAGGACACGGGCAGCGGCGGCAGCACCATCCTCCCCATCAGCGAGATGGTGTCCGCGTCCAGCTCTCCCGGCGCTCCGCTGGCCGCCGCCCCGGGGCCCGGCGCCCCGTCGCCCTTCCCCGAGGTGGTGGAGCTGAATGTTGGCGGCCAGGTTTATGTGACCAAGCATTCGACGTTGCTCAGCGTCCCGGACAGCACTCTGGCCAGCATGTTCTCGCCCTCTAGTCCCCGGGGCGGCGCTCGGCGCCGGGGCGACTTGCCCAGGGACAGCCGCGCGCGCTTCTTCATCGACCGCGACGGCTTCCTCTTTAGGTACGTGCTGGATTATCTGCGCGACAAGCAGCTGGCACTGCCCGAGCACTTCCCCGAGAAGGAGCGGCTCCTGCGCGAGGCAGAGTTCTTCCAGCTCACCGACCTGGTCAAGCTGCTGTCGCCCAAGGTCACCAAGCAGAACTCGCTCAACGACGAGGGCTGCCAGAGCGACCTGGAGGACAACGTTTCCCAGGGCAGCAGCGACGCACTGCTGCTGCGTGGGGCGGCGGCCGGCGCGCCCTCGGGCTCAGGGGCACACGGTGTCAGTGGCGTAGTCAGTGGTGGCAGCGCTCCGGACAAGCGCTCTGGGTTCCTCACCCTGGGCTACCGTGGCTCCTACACCACAGTGCGAGACAACCAGGCAGATGCTAAGTTCAGGCGTGTGGCGCGCATCATGGTGTGCGGGCGCATAGCTTTGGCCAAGGAGGTCTTTGGGGACACTCTTAATGAGAGTCGCGACCCTGACCGTCAGCCCGAGAAGTACACGTCCCGCTTCTACCTCAAGTTCACCTACTTGGAGCAGGCATTCGATCGACTGTCTGAGGCCGGCTTCCACATGGTGGCGTGCAACTCCTCTGGCACCGCCGCCTTTGTCAACCAGTACCGAGACGACAAGATCTGGAGCAGTTACACTGAATACATCTTCTTTCGTAAGTTAAGACCTAGCTACCTATGTATGCACCTCACACCCTTTCTCTGACATTGTTGACTTGATGCGGGAGAAGTCCCGCTGTGTCCCGGAAGGGATGTCCCCTGCCGGAGTGCCCTGGCGGCAAGCCTGCTAATCTGTACCAGCAGTTCTCCCGCCAGCATCCCTGGAGCAGTACACAGTACGCTTCCCCCCCTCCCCCATTCCTGGATTCAGGCTCTCTTCCTGAACTTATTGATTTCTGCCCTCTTGCCCCGCCTAGCTCGAGGATGCTCTAGAAACCCTAAACTGCATAGGAAGGATTAAGAGGGGATGACAGGATGACAGTAGTGTGTGTGTGTGTGTGTGTGTGTGTGTGTGTGTGTGTGTGTGTGTATGCGCGCGCGCGCGCGCGTGCGTGTGCCTATAGGTCCTCCTCCTGTCTGATGTGAGTTTAGGGGGTCAGTTTATTTGAACATTTCTTTAAAGGGCTTAGTGGAATGGGGACAGTGCCAAGAAAAATTCCAAGATTAGCTCCTGTGCGGTTCTGCGCGCAAGAGCTCCAGTTGCATGTGGTTTTGGAAGGACGCAACTCATGAAATGGTGACTGTGCTTCTAGGGAGCTGGCACATGAGGGCTGCTGCTGTAAAATGACCTCCATTAATTAGTAACATACAGGTTTTCCTCTGTCACCTACCCTCTATGTAACTGTCCAATGTTATGGACAGGAGTCAGAGAGGAGAATTGAGTTTTGGCTTCAGAGTGCAGCTCTCAGGACTGGAGAGTACAAAAGGGGACAGGTGTGTGTGTGTGTGTGTGTGTGTGTGTGTGTGTGTGTGTGTGTGTTGTTTGTCTAAAGGGGTAGAGTGTTGAATCAACTGAGTTCAAAACCTCAACTAAACACAGTTTTAATATTCAGGGGCTTGTAGGTATACATTGAATGGGGTTAAGATTCCAAGGTGATCAAAGTAAAACTCCGGTAGGGATGGAGGCAGGGAAATTATTTGGTTTGCACTTTCATTTGGCAAGACACAAGAAGCTTTAAAGCCCTGTGAGTATGTGTGTGTGTGTGTGTGTGTGTGTGTGTGTGTGTTCAGCAGGGTGGGGACAGCACTAAAAGCCTCTAATGGAAGTAGCCTAGCTCTCATTGTGTTTGCCTTACTAAGTACTTCTCAATTGCAAAGCAAAAATGATTAATTTTCTACACTTGAGCAGAGAGCTGGGAAAGAGGACTCTCCTTCTGCAGGTGCAGGATTGATTGGCACACAATTCAGCATGAGTATGTTTTCGGTAACCTTGGAGTCAGAGTGAGTGGCAACGCTTTGCTTCTGAAAGTTAGGTGACATTTTGAGACGGTGTTGGAGTTCCTGAAGAGAGCTCTGCTGCAGAAGTACAAATGCATATCGACTGAAGAATACATAAGATCCAGACCCATTTACTGATCTGTCGTTTCTGAAGGTCTTTCCACGTGGTTCACAGTGGCCTTCAATTCTCAACCCACGTCTGAAGGCTGTTGTCCCAGGACTGGTACTACAGGCCTGGCTCATTGCTTTGTTTATATCAAAAACTCTTGGGAACAAAGGCCAGTATTTGGGAAAACACAAAAAGGAAGTTAATATTTTCTTGTGTAAAAGTAGCATGCCTTTCATTGACATTAAGCAGTTAAAATATTTAAAGGTAAATAAGGTCCTCCTTATGGTTGGTACTTATCAGGATTTTGAATACATTAAGGCTCTAAGTCAATTCATCAAGTATATATTTCTAGCCATTGCAGAATATGATGTGAAGTGAGTGTTTAAAATCACATGGTTAGTGTTCATTTGTGGGTTTGTTTGGGGGGTTGGTTTTGGTTTTGGTTTTGGTTTTCTTATGGAAGATATAAACATGAGTGCAGTTCATTATTTTGTTTTTAATTGCAGGGTCAAATCAGCAAGCACTGGCTAGACTGATGGAGGTGGTTGTTCAGGAACACACACACACACAAACACATATACATGCACACACACAAACATACACACAGACACACACACACACACACACACACACACACATACCTGTACACACACACACAAACACATACACAGAAACACACACAGACACACACACACACACACACACGCACACACACGCACACACATGCACACAGTTTTAAAGCTTCTTGTATCTTACCAAACAAAAGTGCTAGCCAAATAATTTCCCTGCCTCCATCCATACCTGAGTTTTACTTTGGTTACCTTGGAATTTTAGCACCATTCAACACATACCTACAACTCCCTGCATATTAAAGCTGTGTTTAGTTGAGATTTAAACTTAAGTTGATTCAACACCCTGCCCCTTTAGTCTTGAGCAGAAGTTTTAGGCTGGTCTCCTGACTCTAAGTGCAGAGACTCTAGGCAGTTACCATTGTGTCTGGCTAAGTGTAAGTGCTGTTTTTATGGAGTTATGTTTCTTATTTTCTTAATTTTAGTCTTTCCTTTTGGTCCCATAATAAAGGAGAAAAGAAAAACATGCTCATTACAAAGAGAAAATGCAGTCTGTAAATTAAGGCAAAACAACACCACACAATAGCAACTTGAAATTAGAAATTGTTAATTTAATTAAGAAGATTATTTGAAAATCATCTGAAATTTAGTGTCTGTTGCATATTTTGAAGATGTGACATTAAATAAAAACCATATTTTCATATTATAAAAATCACCACTTCTTGAGTGTTCACCTTCCTAATTAGCTCTGAGATTTTCTCATAACAACCCCCAAATTAGAATTCTTAACAAATTATCTAATTTAGAGGAAAAAATACACAATTCAATATTAAAGATGTAACCCATTAACTCTTCCACCAAATATGTCATTTTACGGGTATAAAATTTATCTTAAATAGTGTGTTTTGCAGTTGCGTTCTATTTGCACAGATTGTTTTGAATTGAATTCCTTCTCACTGCTTGCATGTAAACATACATTGTATTCTTTTTTCCTATTTCCATTCTGTTCAGTTTTGGCAATGCCAGAACGATTATCTATCAATGATAGTCATAAGATCCAAATTATTGGATAACCTGATTTCTGTTCATGTTTCAATGCAAAAAAGAGCAACTATACATATTTATACTTATTTCCTCTTTAGCACGATTCCCCCGTGAAGGTGTATACCACCCGTTTATTAATGTCAGTGGACAGTCAGGAGCTTTAACATATCTTTTGAATTTAACTTGCTGATGAACTTAGTGGACTGCTACTGCTTTAAGGAAATAAAACACTAGTTAAACACAGGTGGGTGGGAGTTCGTGCTCACTGTCTATCCTAAACTGAAGAATGCGAAGAGGGTTGTAAATGATTCTGTCATCCTGGATACTGCTATTTACCAAATGTGTGTGCTAGTCAGAATTAGTTACTTGTATTTTAGTAATTTAGTATTTTTAGTAATTTTAGTAATTTTAGTATTTTTGTATTTTAGTTTCTTCATCTATATAATGGATTTCATCACACTTCCAACTTTATGGCATTGGAGAGTCCATGTGAAGTACTTCTTGCATCAGAATTTGACTCAACAAACATCAGCTGCTACCAGTTTAAAGTCTATTATTTTGTCAACAGTAAGCTTTTACATTTTAGAGGAAGTGTAGTCAATCACACGAATTATTAGAAAATTAATTTGAAGAACAGCACACTCAATTTCTGTAAGTTTGCAGTAAGAATTTCAGTACTCCTTTTCAGGCTGGAGAGGTGGCTCACTGGTTAGGAGCTCTGGCTGTTCTTCCAGGGATGCTCTGCCAGTACCAACATGGCAGCCCACAGTTGCCTGAACTCAATTCCAGGAGATCTTACAATCAAGTGTGTTAGTTATTACCACTAACTTCTGATGCAGGGTGAAGGACTCCTCCTCGCTAGGACTTGAAACCTCAGCAATATTTCTCTTATAAATGCCACTCTTGTACTTACGATAATGAGGTCAGATCCTCATGATTATAGGCAAGCTATCAGACATTAAATACCAGCTTGGTTGGGCTACAAAAACAATTTTAACTGTTCTGATTCTTAACTCATTTGCAAGGAATTTTAAATATAATACAACGGGTACCTTTATGATTAAATTTCTTATTACTCCTCATACACTGAAGATGATTGCTCTTTCTTGGGGGAAGTCAGAATCATTTATTGGGCTTTCTGTTTTGCTTTGTTTTATCCTGATTTGCTTTTTAAAAAAGCCACTAGACAGAATGAAAGTCATTCTTTGCTATACCAAAAAGAATATATATATATATATATATATATATATATATATATATATATATATATATATACATATATATACACATATATATATGTGGATGTGCTAATTAGATAAGTGTGCTTCAAACTAGCAATATATTTTCCTTTATTATTCACAATGAGGATAGTGTACATATATTCTTTTCTTGGTAATGGTACTTGAAATATTGAATTCCCCATGTTGCTTGGGCCATAAGTGTGATAGGTATGTAGTTCCGACAATGTAACAGAGAGAACATGAAAAAACACTGGAATGCAAAAAATTGGGTAGCTGTGTGGTGTGATCCTGACCAGTGTGTAAGGAGAGCAGTGTGGTGTGATCCTGGCTGGTGCAGAAGGGCTCTGGATTATTTGTGGCTTAGTTTCCATCCCAAAGTTATCTTCTCCATGATACCAGGATTTTACTTCCAGCTTTGCTGTTTCCTGAAGTTTTAGAGGAAACGTTGACTTTTCCCAAACAGAACCTATAGTAAATGGAACAATTACTACACTTGACTATGTGGGTGCTTATTCACAGTACTTCCTGTAACATTCCTTGTGCTGAACACCTGCTTCAGTGAGAGCACTGGGGTACAACGGCCAGCTAATACCCAAGGTTATCTCTGTACTGAAACATCTAAAGCATTCAACTAAGAAAACATATTTTGATATTGGTTGGGTTTTCAGAACCTTAATCTACAAGTGAAAAAAAATATTAACATGTGTGACTGTAATACTTTTAGCCAGCGAAAAATTTCCCTAAAATTTAACAAATATATATGTTATGATTTTTATTAAAGATATGCATATATATACATATATATGATATGTATTAACAGTTTCAAATTAACCTTAACAGTTTTTAACAATGGATTTGTATACAGATATAATTTTTGAGACCTCCTTTTAAAGCACTTCATGGTATTTGCTCCATGTAGCAACTAGAAGTCTATAAGACATACCAATAGCTTCTCCAATCCAGTACTTTTCAATAGTGAGAGTTGGCAATTTTAAAAGGATGTATATATTCTTATAATTTTCTAAAAGTTATAATAAATTAAAATATTTTTCTATATTTAATGCTGCGAGGGGACACTAGCACCAAGATTTCTAAGCCAGTAATATTTTTATTAGATATTTTCTTTATTTATATGACATATGATATTTCCTTTCCCAGTTTCCCCTCTGAAAAAAATAAAAAAATAAATAAAAATAAAAACAAAAACAAAAACAAAAACAAAAAAACCTGTTCCCTCTCCCCTCGTCCTGCTCACCAACTCATCCTCTCCTGTTTCCTGGCCCTGGCATTCCCCTATACTTGGGCATAGAACCTTCACAGGGCCAAGGGCCTCTCCTCCCATTAATGACTGACTTGGCCATCCTCTGCTACATATGCTGCTGGAGTCCCCTCTCTGACAAATTACATATTTAAATAGTGACCAATCAAGGAATTCATTTTTATCTTTGTAAATAGAACATATTTTCTTAGAAAGTGACAGAATGAACTATGAATTAATTATGTAGCTGCTTCTGAGTTGCAAATACTGGTTAATCTCATGAAATTATTTATTTTGTATAAATCAATTAAAGTGCATCAAATACATGTTAGGTATTGAAACTGGCTTTTAGTATTTTTGAAATCTAAAACATAAGGGTGACAATAATAATCTGAAATACTAGGAAAACAGAGTATCAAATAAACCTAAATGGTGGGTTTAAATACAGATATAATTTTTGAGACCTCCTTTCAAGGCACTTCATGTTTTTTTGCTCCACATAACAAGCCGAAGCCTACAAGACATGCCGATAGCTCCTGGAATCCAGTGCATTTCCATAGTGAGAGGCAGCTATTTCAAATGTTTTTTTTTTTTTTTTTTTTTTTTGAAATGTCAGTTAAGATTAGATGAGTTTTATTTCTAGAATTCTAGTCTATGCTCCAGGTACTGACCTGAAGTGAAGACAGGTGGCGTCCCATTTCCACCCTCTACACAGTTCTCACTAGTTTCAATTTAATGTGAAAAACAAACAAACAAAACAACAACAACAACAAAGGAACTTGACCACTTTTTACCCATTTCCCATTCATTTTTAGACAGTCTGTACTGTATACCTCAAGCGGTCCTGGAGCCCTCTATGTAGCCCAGGCTGTCCTCAATGTTCCCACCTCTCTATCTCTATAGTGTTGGTGTTATAGACTTGAGCCACCACAAGGAACTAGCATTCATTTTTCTCCCCCTCTCTCCTTTCTCCCATCTTCTCCCCATCCCTTCTTCCTTCCCACTCACAGTCTACTTTCTCCTTCCTCCCCTTCCTCTTCACTTCTCCCTTACCTCTCCCTCCTATCTCTCTTCAAAAAAAAAAAGAACCCACACAGAAGAGACATTTTCTCTACATGAGTTAAAGCTGTAACCCCTGTGCAAGTTTCTAGTATTGTATAAATATATCATTTGCATTTCAACAATAAAAAACATGAAATATTCTGTACCAGTCTGTGTTACTTGCAAATTTATTTCCTAATGGTTGACTTCTTACCAGCCCATCTAGTCTCTTAGTTAGTAAATATGGAGTAAATCCTGATTGTACCTGGGGTGTGCTCACTTCTCTCTTCTGTCACTGTGCGGTAATTGTAGATTCAAAATTGATTTTCTCGCGTGTAGGATCATTTCTTCCTATGTTGGTTTTACCCAATAGTTTTCCTCTTCCTTGTGTTTTTATTGTCACAGTTTTGTGTTCTTAATCCTCAGTAATATGGCCAACACCAGTGTTTAAGGATTTAATAAGTGTCCGGTGACTGAATGACCGTGTGTAGATTAGAGAATGGGCTAGAGATGTTAGAGATCCCATTAAGATAGGCACTAAGACTGGAATTTAGTTTCCTTTCAGTTTAAAGTACACTCACTGAGCACCTAGCAAGATACATCTGTCCACATATACAAATTTGTACAAGACAGAAACCATGCCTTTAAAATGATCATATAAAGCTTTATGTAGGTGTGAATTATGTTGCAGTGGTGATACCGAGTATTAGCATCAAGAGGCAGAAGTAATGCCATGAGTACTATGACACACTATAACTACATAGAAATATAAAGGATGAAAATAAATAAAATGTTTACTGTGGAGCAGACTACAAGGATCTTGTATGTTAAGTTGTTAGAATTATAAACATACAAGGAGTGTTAGTTATGTTTCTATTGCTGCAATAGAAAACACAACCAGGGAACCTTTAGAAAGAAGTATTTCTTTTCTAATTTATGGTTCTGGAAGGATAAAAAGATGTCACTGCCAGAAAGTATGTCAGCAAGCAGTGAGCATGGCTACTGGTCAGAGCTGAGGGCTCACATCTTGAACCTCAAGGAGGAAGCAGTGAATGAACTGGCAACACCCTGTGGCTTTTAAACCTCAAAGGCTGACCTCAGTCACATACTTCTACCAATAAGGTCACAACTCCAAATCCTATACTAATAGTGCCACTAACTGGGTACCAAGTGTTGAAACACCTGAGCTTATGGTGGGCAGTACTATTCAAGGCACCACACAGCAATGCACACACACTTCTTTATATACAAATTGCTTGTGGAAAAAAAAAACATGAGGAGTAGAATACTAGTTTTGGTGCAAGGTTAGAGAGATGGCTCAATTCTTTTTTTTTTTCTTTTTTTTTTTTTTTTTTTTTT
>NW_022196905.1:62412174-62415809 GCF_008632895.1 Mastomys coucha | reverse complement strand
TATTTTCTTTATTTACATGTCATATGATATCACCTTTCCCAGTTTCCCCTCCAAAAAAAACAAAAAACAACAACAAAAAACAAAAAAACAAAAAAACAACAAGAACAAACCCCTGTTCCCTCTCCCCTCCCCCTGCTCACCACCCCACCTCCTCCTGCTTACTGGCCCTGGCATTCCCCAGTGTAGGAGTACACTGGGGTATAGAATCTTCACAGGGCCAAGGACTTCTCCTCCCATTGATGACTGACTTGGCCATCCTCTGCTATACATATGCTGCTGGAGCAATTAGTCCCACCATGTGTACTCTTTGGTTGGCGGTTTAGTCCTTGGAAGCTCTGAGGGTACTAGGTAGTTCATATTGTTGTTCGTCCTCAAGGGCTGCAAACCCTTCAGCTCCTTGGGTCCTTTCTCTAGCTCCTTCATTGGGGATCCTCAATTCTTAAGAGCATTTGTTGCTCTTGCAGCGGACCTAGGATCCAGCATGCATACCATGACTTATAGAAATCTGGACTTCATTTATAGATGATCCAATGACCTTTTAGCTTCCATAGGCACCAGACATTGTACCTAACACAAACACACACATTTATGCAAAACACCCATACATTTAAAATAAATTATTAAAAATTTAGTTTTGGTGGAAATTTTAATCAGAAAATATGTGTCTATATTTATCCTACTTATCAATGTAGGAAGCTAAACAACTCTCTATTGCAGTCAACTCAGTTTTTAAAAGGCACTTAACAGTACTATTGTTTAATGAAAAATAGAACATCAGCAATTTTGCCCACACCTATTGACTTTGTTTTGAGAGAGTTAACAATGAGAAACAGATGACAGTAATGGTACTCATTTTGAGGCACCCAATAGGATGCTCATTAATTTCATGCTTAGTCACTAGTTAACACTGGGATAGCACTTTGTCAGTACTTAGCTAGAATGATATTCCTAGCACATTGTAACTGTTATCCAAGTATAGGTACTTCTATAGAACAACAAAGTAAGACTCAAAGGATACAAAAGATATAATGTTGTCTTCAGTAACCAGAACAGTGTGGGATTTTACCACTTGCTTGTGTTACTTCAACATTTTCACTGTTTACAGTAACAAACTATGACTATTATATTTATACCACATTGATATTTGCACATTTTATAGTTTACAGGACAAGATAATCAGTCAGAAGCAACGCTAAAACCTGTGGGCCATTAGAAGTAAATGATTAACACCATGAGTGATTTAATATTTCATAGATTCTCTGAAAATTACTGGCTCTGGTTTTTGGATATTGGAAAAAAGAATTTATTTTTCTTCCTGAATGGAATACGAGGGAAACACTTTATAGGTTTGTCATAATGGTTAAAAGAAGTAACCAATTAAAACACATAATAGTATCAGACATAAATAAAATACCCAATAAGTATCAACTATAGCCACTCACTAAATCGGAAGCCTCCAAATACATAGCCAATCTCTTAAAGTGTTCAATAACATAATTGTTTTTGAAGAAGATGGAAAGTAATGGTTACTCAAAACTGCCTAGGAAGGTTCTGTCATCATGATTGAGTTTTACTTTTAAACTACTTACAATATATATTATATTTACAATATATTACAATATAATTATATTTACAATATAAATGTAGCATGTTACTAAGACAACTTTATCCTAGTTGACTATTTATTGTGCCTGAGAAAAATGCATTCTTGCATGTCTAGTACAGGTATTGGTCAATTTTGATATAATTATTAAAAGCACTAGTTTGAGCTGGAGAGATAGCTCAGCCTTTAAAGGCTGTGGCTCACAATCAAAATATAATTTTCAGGAAAATTGTCTCAGCCTATGAAGTGTATTCAAGTGAAGCACATCTTACACACGTTCCTTTATTTACATTTTTGTTGGAAGTTTTCAACTTCAGTTGTCGACAGTTCTATGCAAAAGACACTTGGACTCAAACATTTCCCAGAGTTCGGCATTTGGCCAAAATTTAAGACGGCATTTTAGATTTAAGCACATATATTTTCAATTCTAGGAGAATGGAGAGCTGTCAGCTCAATCAGTTCCTATTGAAACTCTCTAACACACTGAATATATGCCTTCTAGTCGCTGAAATCCAGGTATTTGAAGAAAGCAGGGAAAAGTTGGCAGTCTCTCAAGGATAATTGTCTATGTCTATGACCTCATTTCTTCCAGTTGGTGGAGACTGCAGATAGCACTTCTCTTTGCAGGTGGAGGATAAAGATTCAGAAATTCAATTCCACAGCAACATCCATTTTTGATAAGGGAGTGGCTTCCATGGCAACTGTACAGTGAATGATGGAGTATGGTTGCATGTGGTTGTGAATTATTGGTTTCATCTCTATATCAGCCTGGGTGGAGGAGTCTTTCATGTAGATTCTGATTTATAATAAAAGAAAAAAATAACAGAGTCTTTGGATTTATAGTGTTGATTTTCATCAATATGCAGATGTCTTATTTTGTGTTCCTTTATTTTTCTGTATGTCAGTTCTTAGTGCAAACAATAGTAGAAATGCATCTTGTTTTTCTTTTCTTACCTATATAGAATGTTGAAAATAGGTATTAAATAATAATAGAGTATCCTCCTACTTTGATATATCTAACTGTTATTTCTTAAAAGAAACGTGTAGAGCATATTATTACCGTCAAACATTTTTAAAAATGTTACAGCCTTTTAAAACTAATTCTTTTAATGGCTTGAAAATTCAGAAATCTAAAAGCGACAAAACTAAGAGAAATTTAGTAGACTGGTTTTAAGCTGATGAATCTTACCTAATATTTAGTCCTCTTATTCCTTTAAGGCATCCATCACCAGTGTTATATTATTACAAATGATGAAATTATAATAGTAGATATAAGTGAAGAAATATCCTGCCCTTTATGAGCAGGGCTATGGCATATGGGCCTGTATCATATGTATCATATGCCTGGCTTGTCTTTAGGATGCATCTCATGTGCCTGAGTGTCTTAGTTATTTTTATTGCTGTGACAAAACATCATAACCCAGGCAATGTATAAATGAAATCATTTGGTTGGGCTCACAGTACCAAAGGGTTAGGCAGGCAGGTATACATGGCACTGGTTGACTAAATCCTTGCTTAGCAAGAACGAGAAAGAGGAGGGGAGGAGGAAGGAGAGAGATAAAAATACTCCTTCCATGGGTATTTTGTTCCCCTTTATAAGAAGGAATGAAGTGTCCACATTTTGGTCTTCCTTCTTCTTGAGTTTCTTGTGGTTTGTGGATTGTACTTCGTGTATTCTAATCTTCTGTGCTAATATCCACTTATCAGAGAGTGCATACCAAGTGTGTTCTTTTGTGATTGAGTTATTTCACTCAGGATGATATTCTCCAGATCCATCCATTTCCCTAAGAATTTCATAAATTCATTGTTTTTAATAGCTGAGTAGTATTTCATTGTGTAGATGTACCACAATTTCTGTATCAGCATATGTATTGTAGAAGATGGCCAAGTTGGTCTTCAATGGGAGGAGAGACCCTTGTTCCTGTGAAGGTTCGATACCCCGGTGTAGGGGAATGCCAGGGCCAGTAAGCAGGAGAGGGTGGAGTGGCAAGCAGGAGGAGGGAGGAGGGTACAGGGGTTTGTTCTTGTTGTT
>NW_022196905.1:62383572-62412164 GCF_008632895.1 Mastomys coucha | reverse complement strand
GGGTGGGTGGGTGGGTGGGTGGGTGGGTGGATGGATGGATGGATGGATGGATGGAGAGTTAGTTTTAAAATCTCAAAGTTTACTTCCAGTGACATACCTCCTCCTAAAATGCTATACCTCCTAGTCCTTTTCAAACAGTTCCAGCAACTGGGAACCAAGTAGTCATATATGAACCTGTGGGGTCATTCTAATTCAAACCTCCCAAATGGATAACCGTATATTTAACAAATATGATGGCATGTATGAAGACTTAGCTCCTGGCTGAAGACTGACATCATTTATTAATTTTTGTGTGTGTTTGTAATTGTGTGTGTGTGTATGTGTGTGTGTGTGTGATTGTGTCTGTGTCCATGGGGTATGTATGTGTGTGAGTAGATCTATATGGGGAGAGAGACAATACACACATACATGCATGCATACATGTTTTGGCCAAGTATCAAGGTAACTCATTGCATTCTTGCAGACCACTATAAACATGTCTGTTGAAGAATGGCTAAACAATGGCCAGTTTATGTTCTCAAATAAGGCATTACTAACTTTTAGAGAAAAATTTAGAGAAAAATGAAGGATTTTTCCCCTAGTGTTGGTCTTTCTGGTCTCTGAATTATACCTGAATTCCTTACTGAGAAACTTTACAATATAAAAAAGTAAAATCTATTAATGAGTCCAGATATTTGGCATCATTCTAGCTGACACTGTCTCTTATTCAGAAACAAATTCTAATGTCAAATTGAGATGAAGGTTTTCCCTAGTTATCTCTGACAAATACCTTATAATTAAGATAGAATTAGAATCAACAGTATATTCCAGGTAGCCTTTTGTTATTTCAGTCAGTAAATCTATTGGCTCACATTATCCTGCTTCATGAGGATGGCCATAGAGCTTTGCCATATAACAGAAGGAAATAACCTTGCTCTAGTTATTAATGCTGTTGACAAGTGGATTCAAGAATAAACATGCCTGAAAGCCTAGGATTAAAGTTTTTACAGCTTAGTATATCTGTCTTTTTTTTTTCTTTCTCTTACAAGTTTGATGGAAATATCAGTCTAATAAATGCTAGAGCCATTATGATGTTTAGGTTTTTCATGCTGTATGAGGATTTTCACATTGGAAAATAAACAGTTCTTTCAAGCTGTCTGGATTATAGCTGCTGCTACCAAAACCACATTTATTATTATTCTACTTTGGTCCTTAATGCTCATACCTGTGAAGTTTACTAATATCCAATGTTTGCTAAACATAAAAAGAGAAAAGATTTACTTACCATTTCGGCACAGCCACAGTACTCCTGGGACTAGCAGAAGCACTTTTTTTTGGCACACTGCATATGTTGCTTTATGGACTGAATCATAACTTATCCAGAAGACAAGCTGGAGCCCCGATTGCATGCCCTACTTATTCCATATCTTGTCTTGTAGTTGCCTTGACAGTGCACCAAGTAACATGAGGCCACTATGATGGCCTCATGCTGACATCTAAAGGGGAATTTTGAATAGAGATTAAAGATACTTATATAAGCACAATAAGGCAGAGATATTTGTTGTGCATTTACAAGCCAGAAATGCCAATGCTGATCGACAAGCAACAGAAGCAGGAGAGAAGTGAGGGATGAATATTCCCTTATGGTTTCCAGGGTGATTCAAACAGGCTGACACTTCAGTTACAGACTTCGACATTGAGACCTGTGGATTTATGTTATTCAATTTAATTATATTAAAAGTATAATTCAATTAAATTATTAATTTAAGATGTTTTATTAAATCAGCCTTAATAAATGATGACAGTGGTTTCAAGATGTTTATCTTATTAAAAGAAACTTACCTCAAAAAACTGAAAAAAGTAATATTTTAAAAATTTTCTGTATTGTGACCAGTTACATATAATAAATTCAATTCTAGCTGGATAAAGCTGGAAATAATGTTTTAGAGTAATATATTACACTAGTTGGGAAGATTGTACACTTAAAATAGAGTTGTCTAGGGAGGGAATGGTTGTCAAAGATTCCAGAGTCCAGAACTTCCTGGGTACCTGTTGTAGCTACTCACACATCCTGTGGCTAATGCAAGACACTCAAAATAAGGTCTTCAATATAGTTCCTGGCTCCCCTTATGTTTTATTTCCCAGTGATGTCAATTATGGAATTTGATTCATGTGTATAACCCCAGACCCAAAAAATATGTGCAGTAGATCTTTAAACTGAGACAATGCCAGTGTACCCCCATGATACATGATGTTCTTTACATGAGAAATTCTCATGTCTATCAATATTTTCAACTTTTATAACATTTAGCCTTATCATTTCATTATTTACAGTTATATAACACACACAAACACACACACAAGTGTGTGTCTATGTGAAATAACTATTCTCATATTTTATAAAGATCTTTATTTCTAAATATATGCTTGAAAATGAATGTGTACTTACTTTGTCTTTCTAACATTGATAATTTGCTTTTGTTTTCACCCACATTGAGTGCTTTAAAACATGATTTCTTTATTTTAATGTACCCATTTAAAAGATTGTTTTAACTGGTGCATGTTAGGGCATAATCTGTAATTGGTCTGTGTCATGTTGCCTTCATCTGCTCATATGGGATCCTCTGACTATGTTTATGATGGGGATTTCTGGGCTTCAAGCTGTGTAATGCTGCCAGGGAGCTCTGTGAAGAATGCAGAAGTCTGCATAAAATCAGTGTGTGTATGTGTGTGTGTGTGTGTGTGTGTTTATCCCCTTAAGCCTACCTCCTACCTTCACCCAGCTTGAAAACTCAGCTTCAGAATCATTGCAAATATAGGTACTGTTTCCTTATGAATTTAAGATTTATGTTTTCAAATTCCTCATAATGGATGGATATTATGTTTTGATTTATGATCTCTGTAAATTAGCATATGGCAAACAGTTGGAGCAAGGATCTAGTCATCTATCTTTTTGGCTACATTATCCTATAATATAGTACAGTTTCAATTGAGAGCCATTAAGATGGCTCAATAGATAAGAACACTCCCTATCAATCCTGATGATCTGATCTCAATCTCTGGAACCCAAGTAGTAGAAGCAGGAAACTAATTCTATCCAGTTTTCCTCTTACATCAAGTATGCCTTGGTATGTACATGCTCATGTGTATGCACTCCCTCTACCCTCAACACTGAAGAATTCATTGCATTAGTTACTTTTATATTGCTGTGACAAAATAACACAACTAAGGCAACTAATAGAAGGGGGTGGGGGTTGTGGCACTTGTGGTTTCAGAGAGATGAGTCCCTCTCCATACCAGAGGAGAAGCCTATGGCAGAAAGTGCCCTGCATATTGTCAGGAAACAGCTTGGAACTCATATCTTTAACTGCAAACCAGAAGCCGAGAGAGTAAACTTGAAATAGCAAGTCTTTAAACTCTCAAAGCCCTCTTCCAGTGAAGTGCTTCCTCCACCACGGCTATGATTTCTAAGTGATCTCAAATAGTGTCTTCTGGGGACCAAGTATTAAATTGCCAGAGCCTGTGTGGGGCATTGTCAACCAAACTATCACATTCGTAAAATAACAGAAATAAAATAAAAATACATAAATAAATATAATAAAAACCCCCACAAAGGCAATAGTACCACTATTACATGTCCCTGCTTCCAATCATGAACTGAACCAACAGTCTTTGTGCAATTACTTGCCTCAAGTTTCATCTGTTTGCTTTTACTTTCATGCCAAGTTCAGCATGACTCAAGGTTCCCTGTAGAGCGATCACCATGCTAGCACATCGCATGTCTTCAATGCATTCATTGAGCATTGTCAAATAAAGTCCGATTGACTTTAGTGACAGCTTCTGTTCTAAGAATGGGCAAACAGAAATCTCACCAGCCACAGATCTACACAGTCAACACTGCTATTCAGACAGGACAAATGTTCTTTCCTGCAAGACAGTGAATTTCTTGTTAAAGCTAAGTCATGGTGCTTGATTCTTACATTGAGCACCGCCCCCCTCCATCTATTGCTCTCTGTGATTCCTCTAGTTGTCTTTAGGGAAATTCTTTCCTGTTCACTGTCCTCTTCTGCTGTCACCTCTGAGGCACATTGGGCAGTATGGCCTCTTTAGAACCACAGAGATTTCACAGCTCACTTCATGTGTTTGTAGGTCAGAGGCTTTTGAATTGCTTTAAGGGCTAAAAAGCCTGTGCTGTTCATAGCCAGTCTTTCACTTTCTTTTGCAAAAATAATAATAATAATAATAATAATAATAATAATAATAATAATAATAATAATAATTCCTGTAAACTCTTGGAGTACTCCTAGAGAGTTTCGAGAGCAAATTAACCAAAAGCATCTTAATGACTTTTAGAGGTGAAGACTTCTTTATGCCCTCTGCGAGTCAGTTATTTCTTGTTTTTAATGTAATGGTTTAGGGGAAGGTGCCAGCTACTTCAGCAGGGCAGTGGCCTTTGTGGGCAGAAGGATCAGTCACAGTTCCTGCTAAGGCTGCATTTTTGCAGGCTCCTCAGATTTCACTGTTGCCATTGCTTTGTTAAAAACATGCTATGCAAATTTTAAACAAGAAAAAAAATAGAACAGTTTACAAAGCTTTCCACAGATTTACCTCTTGGACTTAACAGTTATCAAATCATAACTCCATCTTGGATTTGCATTCCTGACGATGTTAATTAGAAAACAATGTTATTCCACTCTGACCTACTCAAACATGTAAAACACCAGTGTTTTAGAGTGTCTGGCTAGTCTTTTTATAGGAGGTTAACATATTCTGTACTGTGGAGTGTCTGGTTGTCGCATTTTTAATGCTACTGAGATTGATTGGTGGATGTGAATGATTGGTCTCTTTCAAGTATCTATTTGAGTATTTATCTAAGTTATATTTTAATGATACAAAATTGCCTCATTCAAAAGTTATACTGGCTCTACAAAAATGTGGTTTATTGTGTTGTATTGTCTGAAGTTTTATAATCAAGAACTTTTTATAATGAATTACCCAAAATGTAGTTTATAGAGGAGAGACAGATCAGAGACAGAGCTTTATTTGCTTTTATTTCTCATCTAATTCTCAGATAACTGGTCACATGTAGAACCCCATCTCTTCAGAGTGGAGAAATTTAGATGTCAGCATCTAGCTGGTTTTCTACTCATTCCTGGATCCTACACACTTCATCTCCTTTGAATTTGAGAACATTTGAAAGACAACTATTGTATTAAAATACATACAACCTCATTCATATTTATGCATATCACAATCCTGCAATTACAACTTTATATTGTTTTCTGATGGTATTTATTCATACTGTGTTGCTCAAAATAAAATCACAACTCTTACTTCAGACTGAATAATCAATAGATTATTCTGGAGCCAAATATTTGTGATCATAGCCTAGGAACACGGATTTGGATAGTGTCAAGTTCCATGTTCCAATGCCATAATTTCCATAAGGCTTTATAGTAATAAAAGTTGTATTAACAATACAATTAGCTGATCCAAAGAGGTAGAGAGTAAAAGGCTGCTAAAGGCTAAGGATTGCCAAAGATATTTGGCTCTGCACTTGCCACAGTCCAACCTCTCTATGTTATTGAAATGCTAACCACTCAAACAGCCTCTACCATGGCAGCTTCATTCCAGGAACTGGCATGCAGAGTGCTGTGAATATAGTGGGAATGGGACTAGTGATTTGACTCTTATCACCTCAACGTCCCTTATTTGTAAATTATCAATGTGAAAAAAAGGACAGGAAACGCAATCCCAGTTTGAGCAACAATAACAACAACAAAATGTCTGAGAAATATTTCTTTTATGGAAAAAACACAAATTCGGTAGAGTGTAAAGAATAAGTGAGGACCCCCTTGAGATGTTGACAATCACAGTGTAGTTTAATTAATGTTCCTTAGGACTCTAGCAATGCTTAAAGAAAATTTGAAGATCTTAGTTTATGTCTTGTCTTTATCATTTTCTTTGTACTTGTTTCATGAAAATTAGATGAATATCTTTAGATTTTCTCCCCATTTTCCATCTCAAAAATGATCTGAGTACAGAAAAGATAACCCTTGTCAAGTTTGTTTAGTCTCTCTGGTCCATTGTGCCATACCGATTGAACAAGCAGAAAAAAATTCTTAAATTACTTCGAGATAAATACGAACAAGAGGGGCTATGAAAATATTCCAGCATCTTGTTAATATATTAAAGATTCATAAATTTATATTCTCATTACTTACCAGTGAGTAACTTTAACCAACATTGTTTATAACTTTAAGTCAGTTAAGTGCCATATAGAAGGTAGATAAATGTGAATCTAATATTTTTCCATTTTTAAGACAACACAAAATTATTAAGCCAGAGCAAATGTTTAGGATAACCAAATTAAGGAAGTATGTTCTGCATCAGCACTGGCCTGCTTTTGCTGTAAAGTCTTACACGTATCTGACATTCAGTACTATTTCTTGATTGAAGCAATAAGGATTGGTTCCATTAGCCAGGATTTTAAATAATTCTAAGTCTGTGGTTTCTCTTGTTAGACCTACTCTGAAAATTGAAGCCACAGGGCATGTTCTGGAAAGCATCAAGCCATGTTTCCTACTCAATTGCTACCTGTGTAATAGGCGAGTAGAGACACCTGCTGACTATATTTAAGGAGGAGAGTTCTTCAGCAAACCTGGACTCCATTCTCACATAAATACTCCGTAGTTCATAACTTTGTCACTCAGTAGTTCTATTTTTCGAAAAGCTTAGATATCTGTGTTTAAAAGTTATTGGATAAAGTCATATGATTTCAGGGTGTTGCTCTGAAAGCTTTAACAACGTGATAGAAAACACTTTGTACAGAACCAGATTCAAGTATGAGTCACATCAAGGTGAACAATTTTTGTATTTATTTATAAAACATTATGCTAAAACAGAGAAGGCACTCATTGCCTGAACTGGATGAAAGTTTCCTGGGGAGAATGTGAGAAAATTGACACCACAAATTGTTGACAGCACTGTGAGCATCTGTGCAAGACAGATTACACTAGCTAGTTCACAAACACATGTCTGGCCTGATGAAATAGTTTTATTGTGAACAGTATCAGAGAATGTGTTAGGGGATGGGGAATTCTGGGAATATAGAGAGAGACAAGAGGAGCAGAACATTAGATATTTATCACATGTTTTCAACCTGAACATGATGCGTTCCAATGTACATTTGCCAGTAATAATTACAATAGCACAGTAATACACAGAATTGTAGGAATTCAATTTGTTTAGCTATTTCGGGGATAGAGATGAACTAAGTCAAATTATATCAGTGACAATAAGGAGTGAGGGATAAATTCTTCTCTAAAAGCCGTGTATTCAAAGGATTCTAGGGAGGAAGGAATTAAAGCATGAGGAAGTTTGCCTGTGATTCATTCTTTCACTTTCCTAGGAGCTGCCTTGAAGAAAGGAAAGGAGATATATGATCATTTCTAATCTCCTTGCCAAGAGGCCCTGTAAAAGATGAATATTTCTCACCGGAAGAGACCTTATCTCATGAAGGTCTTTGCCAGATGACCCTGGCTGAAGTGTGACACACAGTAAATAACTACAGACTCTATGATGCAGAACTCAGAGGATACCATATCACCTATTCATCTTCTGAGTGTATGAATTGTAGATGCTTTCAAGATCACACACTCCTTTATGTGTGAGGAGATCCATAAAATATCTTATTATCTTCCATAGATTCCTCATTGAAAACTGTGAGTCGGGCATTGACTGTCAATGAAGGACAGAAAGAACAAGGGAGGGATTAGGGATGGTCCAGGCGGTGTCTGTTTCAGCTCAGCCTCCATATCTTCTGAGACTGTTCCTCACATTGCTTCATTCTTCTTAGAACTAGTTATGTAACTCAAGCTGTCCTCAAACTTATGTCAGTCTTTCTGTTTTTAGTCTTTATACCTCTACGACACCAGGGTTCCATTGTTTGAAGTCATTTATGACACATACTACTCTGATTTCTGATGATTTTTGAGAGTTTGATTTAATCATGTAATTTTAGCACAAACTTTCTGGGTATGAAGAGGAGAGGGTAGGAAAGAGACCTCAAGAACTATTGTGGGGGCTGCTGGAGAGACAGCTCAGCAGTTCAGAGCACTGGTTGCTTTTCCAGATGGTCTGAGTTCATTTTCCAACAACATGGTGGCTCACAACCATCTATAATGGGATCTGAAGCCCTCTTTAAGCACACAGATATGCATGCAGATAGAAGAGTCATACATGGGGGCTGGTGAGGTGGCTCAGTGGTTAAGAGCACTGATTACTCTTCCGAAGGTCCTGAGTTCAAATCCCAGCAACCACATGGTGGCTCACAACAATTTGTAATGGGCTCTGACACCCTCTTCTGGAATGTCTGAAGACAGCTACAGTGTACTTACATACAATAAATACATAAATCTTTAAAAAAAAAAAAAGAAGAGTCATACATGTAAAATAAATAATTTTAAAAAAAAGACCTATGGTGGGATTGGAGTTGCTTCCTTTAGAGGGAGGGAACACTGGGTGGAGTCTTTTGCCATACTTAAGATGGTTAGGAAGCCACTTTTAGACATTTTATTTGAAGCTTTGTAAGTGGTAGATAAGATATCGCCCATGCTGATTCTGTAGGTTATATGACTCACCACTGAGTTTTGGTAAACAGAGAGTGAGGGTGGTGAAGAACCAGGCAAAGGGGATATGAAAAGCATCTGAGGAGAGAAATGAAGATGAAAGCTATGGGGAAAAATTAAACATAAAGAATTATACACTTCCCAGTGTAGGTGAAATAGAGAGACAGTTGTAGATTAAGACTAAAATCAGCAATTAGGTTTACTAATTAGGAGCTTATTAGTGACTTTTAGAGATAATTAAAGGAAATTAAAAATGTGATGTATTAAATTGTATTCTGGGAGAATAGTTTCTGGTGTGGCTACAGCAATAGAGAGGGTAGAATATTAAACTAATCTCATCTGTGAATTCTTAGTACAGATATAATAAAGAATAAATGGAAGTCAACAAACAGCTGAAAGAGTCAGAGGCAGATAGTTGCACCCAACCAATGGACAGAAGCAGCTGACACCTGTGATTGAATTAAGGAAAGACTGAAAGAAGCTGCAAGGAGGATGACTCTGTAGGACGACCAGCAGTCTCAGTTAATCTGGTCCCCTAAGATCTCTCAAATACTAGACCAGGTGGCATATACCAGCTGATATGAGGCCATCAACACACACACAGCAGAGGACTGACACGTCTGTGCTCATTCAGAGATGATGCACCTAACCCTCAAGAAACTGGAGGCTCCAGGGAGTTTAGAGGTCAGGTAGGATGGGAGGTGGGGACACCCACATGGAGGCAAGGGGTGGGGAGGAGGTATGGGGTGTGGTGCAGAAGGAGGATGGACAGGGGGGAATAAAATATGTAGTGTAAAACAAACAAATAAGTAAATAATTTTTTAAAAAAAGAAACAAAAATATGACCGTCTTTAGATAACTTTGTGGTGTTGAGCTTGGCCCCTCTCCGGCATATGGTATCAACATTTCATAGTGAAGTTTCTTGTAATTTTTCCAGTGAAAGTTTGCTCTATTAATTATTTTTCTCTTTGCGGTGATCAAATCCTCAGTAAGAGTCAACTAAGGGAGGAAGAGTTTGTTATGACTGAAGTTAAAAATGGGTAAAGTTAGGTCCTGACACAGAAGGCATGATGGGAGAAGTTTGAGGCATTGGGTAACAGTGCATCTACAGTCAGATTAGCAATAGAAAGCAGAATAGATAGAAAATGGAGAAGGCCTATAAAACTCCAAGGCACACCACTAGTGACCCACTCCCTGCAGCTGTGCTATATAAAGATGCTCCTAAATAGCATCATTATTTGGAAACCAAGTGTGGAAGAACACGAGCCTATTTGGAGAAATTTATGTTCAATCTACAGCATATGACCTTTTCATACATATGGTTCCTTTCAAGTTTTACCCTTAGGGTGCATTTGTGAAAAAGAGCAGCCTGTGGGGGTTTAACACCTTGTCATGAACAGAAAGCAACTTTTAGTATTTGCTATTGATTGGCTATTGTCAAGATTCATCACCAACTATTTAAGCAAGGTAGTGTTCAGAATAGTTCTAGATGTTTAGAGTTAATGACAATATGCACTATACTTCTAACTCCTGGTACTTATATCTGTATATTTGTATTACATATACATGAAAATTGTCAATATTTGTATTAGTCAAATATTGTTTTATTGTTACTAAATACAAGATTAATTTACTTGCTAGTCATCATATAATATAATAGTTTGAAGAGAAATGGGAGATTGGGTGACTATGGAATGTTCCTTATTATTGATTCCTTTGAGATGTATATTTGGAAAAATAGTATATAATGAGTGTCTTCTTCCTTCCCTCCTTATTTTCTTCTATATCAAATAAAAATATTTAGACTCAAGGATTGTATTATTTTTCTGCTGTTGTCATAATAAATTACTACAGGCTGGATCACTTCAATAACATAAACTGATTTTTCTCACACTTCTAGAGGATGGAAGTTTGAGATCAAAGATCTTCAGAATTAGGTGTTGTTTATCCTGTATCTGTGGCTTGTAGACCTTTATCTTCTTCTGAGGTCTTTGCAAGTATTTGTCTGTTGTAGTTAGTGTTCTATTGTTGTGAAGACAGAATGATCAAGGCAACTTATAAAGGAGGATATTCAATTGAAGTCTTTGTTACCATGTTAGAGGATTAGTTCATGATCACCGTCAGGGGAGAACGTGGCTAAGGATGTCTGATACGGTGCTGAATGACTGGCTAAGAGCTCTGACTTGATGCACAGGATGCTGGCAGAGAGACACTGGGTATGGTGTGGACTTTTGAAACCTTAAGCCCAACCTCAGTCACACATCTCCTCCAACAAGGTCACAAACACTGCAGTGAGGTCACACCTCCAAATCATTCCCAAACAATTTGGTCATAATGTTGGGGATTAAGCATTCTAACATATCTGCCTATGGGGAACAATCTCCATCAAAATGGCCAAAGATTCAGCCCATTTAAATCACTTCATTCAATGCTGACTACCACCTCTCCTTAAAGACAGTTTCCAAGTAGAGTCACATTATGAGGTATGGATGGAAATTATTCAATACATCTGTTTAGGGGGGTCCTCAATTTCATCTGTATCAATGGAAATTTTACAACATTGAATGGTTCATTTCTATGAGTACAAAATAAATGTTTCTGGAAGATAATCTCTATAATGAAATTAGCACAATATATATATTATTTTAATGTTATTGGTGTTGATGTTTAGAAATCTTTAATATATCACCCTATGTTTAGATTTCAGGACTAACATTTAAAACAATTGGTATTTTGTGTGTGTGTGTGTGTGTGTGTGTGTGTGTGTGTGTGTGAAAGCTCCGATTGTTTAAGGAAGATAACTACATGTCCTAGGACAAATAGGAATTCTTTTAACAGATAATTCCAAAACAGTATTTCATATAAAATGTTTAATTTATTCTTTCTATTGAACTAAACTAAATTGTTCATAAGTATAGTGGTGACTTTGAATGACAGAGAGGGGTAAAATGACTGTTACCTTGAAGAGTAGGTTTCATTTAGAAAAAGCCTGGGATTTTAAGGCTCTCAGTGAGAGTGGACAGCTGATATGCAATGCTGGTTCCTATGTATAGAGAATAGCTACTCATTGGCTTGATTATATCTGCAACCGAAGGAAAGATGGTAGGATACCTAGGCTAGTCTCTTTTATGGCCATGTATTAGTTACTTTTCTCTGTGACTAGATACTCTATTGAAACATTTTAAAGAAGAATTTTATTTTGGTTCACAGATTCAGAGAATTTCATTCCATCAAAACAAAGAACAAGTGGTAGTGTGAATGGCTCTGTCTCTATGGTGAAAATTTGTGCTAATGGCTGTTCAAGTAGCAGGAATTAAGAACGAGAGAGAGCTCTAGAGTAGAAGTGGGGGTGGATACAGCTTTTAAAATACACATTTATCTCCAGTAACCTGAATTCCCCCAAATACACAGAATCCCCATTTTAAGACTGTACATTTATTAAAAACAGTACCACAACCTGAGATCATTTCATATTTACACCATAACTCCACCAATAGATCTTTATGAAGCTCACCAACTCTATTGCTAAAGTGTGCTAAAGACTTGATGACACTGATCATTTTAAATCAAGCTAGAGCCCATCTAGGGGAATCTAAAGATGGATATTATCAGGTAAAATTGATAGAAACTATAAGCTTAGGACTGTTTTTCTGAGGTACAAATGCAAAGTGTAATTATAGTTTCCTGTTAGTATGCTAATTACCACCAACACTTATAAGCACCTGCTGAATGAACTTTTCTATCACATTGCCTCAAGGATAATTCAGAGGTGTCATTACATACCTTCTCTGGAAACTGAACTTTTCCTCAGGATAAGAGATCAAAATAATGCCTCGAGGATGGAGGTGCATGAATATGCTGAGAACGGCATTATTATTATTTATTTTTAGTCTCTTAAGCACTTCATATTTTGTTTACCTCTCAGTTGGATTTAAAAATATATTTCACTGATTATCCAAATAAAATAGTTTTATAACACAGTGATTGATTGCTTAGATAGAAAAAGTTCTTAATGTCCTCCATTTGTCTTGACATTTCTGGGCTCCTTTGTGGACCATTGTCAAGAACTTTATCCAGCTTAAATTGAGGGATTAGATCACTTGTCATTAATTAGACGCAATTGTCAGTAATTTCTAGAATTACAACCATGTCACTTAATGAACTACACGGTTCTTGTACCACTGCCATCTTGACAGTTCAAGAAGTAATTAGAAGTATCACTGTTTTACTGACAGGCTACATTGAATCCAGAGCATTGGCATTGCTTATTTCAGACACTCCCAGAGAGAAAATACTTGCGATCTGTCTTCTGAATAGATGAAATAAGTGTGCCAATCTTTAGTTGGACCGTTATAAACCTAGGAACTGTTACCATATTAATGGAATCATCCTTTGTGTAGAAGCAGTAACCTTTACCATGCCTACTAAGTGCCACATGTTTCCTAAGGGGCATAAGGGCCACTGCCAAGAGTCGCTAGCTAATGTTGATATTAAATTTACATCAGGAATGTAAGTGCTACGACAGTATTAGATGAAGTTTTATGGAGGCCACCCTCTTCTTAACTAATATCAACAATGTTAGAATAGCAACATTTATGATACTGCAGGTAAGGATAGAAAAGAATATTGTCTGGAAATAAACCAGCTTGCAGATACTATCAGGGTCCCTTTTTTTTTTAGTATTTTCACTAATCATGCTAGTTCCTCTGTGAAGAGAGAGAAGATAACCATTCTCATTCTAGTGTCATGGGAGCTATTGTTCTGAGTAATTAAGCTGAATATCTGATAGATTATATGGTTGAGAATAATTCAACAACTAAATCCCTTTCATATAATCCTATTCCGTTTTTTTTTGTTTTTTGTTTTTTTTTTTTTTCTGCTATACCCTTGAACCTTCATCTATATATTCTACTGTTGGGGCTAACAATGAGATTGCTTAAAATACTGCAGTTCACAATTTGGTTTGACTTTAATATTTTGTCACTTTTATAAATTCATGAAATTATTAGTGTTTCTTCAAATATGAAAGTATTCTTTTAAAATGGCTATAATTAAAAATTATGGAGCGTTATTTTAAAACAACTATCTAAAAGTGAGTGAGATGGAATGGAGAGAATTCATTCAATTCAAAAAAATGCTTGCTTTGCATACAGGGAGATCCAAGTTTAGATTCCCCAGCTCCACTCTACAAAGCAGGGTTTAGGAAAATACTCATACTCTTAGTGATAGGGCATCCCCAGACATCACAAGAGAGCCAGGGTAGCTGAATCCATGAGCTTTAAGTTCAGGCATAAAACCTGACTTAAACAATAAGGTGGAGAATACTTGTAGAAAAGAGCAGAATTCCATCTCTGGTCTCCACATCCCAAGGTACACAAGTATGCACAAGATTCACAAAAATATTAATAAGTAAAATAATAAATAATAAAATTATACTATAACACATTAATCATAAAGCTTTTTTTAAATCTGTTGATATTATCTTTCAATTATCCTACATACCTGTGGAAGACTGAGTAAGTGTTCATCATTGGCTCACATACTTGAACAGTTGGTCTTCAGTTGGGGCACTGTCTGGGGAGGTTGTGGTGAAGTGAAGCCTCATTAGAGAAGGATGCCATCACAGGAGGGATTTAAGAATTTATAGTCTCACCCCACTTTCAGTTTGCTCTTTGCTCCTTGCTAATGACTGATAATATGATCATGCAGCTTTCCTACTCCAGCTGCCAGGTCTACTGCTTCCTGCCATGTTTTCCACCATGATGGACTCCGTTATTTGTAACCATAAATCAAAGTAAATGCTTTCTTCTATAAGCCATATTTGGTCACGGTGTTTTATAACAGCAAACAAAAGTATCTAGTATAACACCCTGGCTGAAGATCACACTTTGGAGTTGAGAATTTGAGACATGAGAAGTCCTCTTGCTGGCACAGAAAATTACACTCAGATAATGTCAGTCTTCTATTTTTTCTTTTTGTTTTTAATTAACCAGACATCCCATACAATACTGAATACTTTGTATGTGATCTTAGTTAACCTAGGAGATACAGAGAATTTGTTTTTACAGCTTTGAAGATGGGGAGACTGGGGCTTGAAGAATGTATAGGTTCTTCAGAGTAAAAGAACAAATGATTGAAGCTGGAATTTCACCAAAGGCATGTCATGTTGTATACACCACACCTTGACCATTGACATACTCTCATGTTCAGTAAGAATGCTTTTATCTTTTTGTCTTTTTTTCATCTCACTTCCTCTGTAGGAACATCTAAAACTAACCTCCTACTCATTTTACTGCTTCCTCCATGCCCGTATTTCACTCATAAGAATATAAAGCAAAAATATAAAATCCTCCATTGCAAGTTCTAGTTGGGAGGATATATAAAATGGAAGTGCTATAGTACCTTGAAAGGAACATGTTATAGATCTTTCAAGTTACATTCCCTGGCTCCTTGGGCACTGTCTGCCTTTCAGTTCCTGGGAAACTGAAGCATTCAGGCCATCTATGTATTTTTGTGTTCCCCACAAGTCAGCAAAGCATATAGAAGTTTGACAGATCATTTAGTCTTAGATCTTAATCTTGTATACCCTGTATAGCTTGCAAACATCATGGTATCCTGACAAGCACCATTATATTCTGTTCCTGATAAAGGTATTAAAAGTCTGATTGCTTGGCATAAACTTGACACAGCCTTAGCCTTGCTGTGATCCCTCTGGGCTGCGTCTGTAAGATGACATCCCCTCCACCCATAATCAGATAACCCTAGATCCATCAGTAAGTGCTGGTACTTACAATGCTGTCCTTGATTTTAGCCTTCTTTCTTCTCATGATGTGACCTTCTCCTGTGATGTCTTTTTTTCCCATTATCATTCCAGGAAAAAAATGCCTACACAGTTTTCTCTGTGAAGACTTTCCCAGTGCCCTCTAAAATTGATTTTGGCACACTTGTTCTTCCTCATTCAGCCTTTCAGTTGGGTCTAGATTATAGCATTCTTCACAAAGTCTTTAGGTCAGTCACCTGTGTTCACGTGTGTTGTGTCCATATCAGAGCTTGCCAAGTGTAGGACAATAACTTACTTATGCATCTAACCACAGGGTCTCAACAGTGTTTAAAACACAGTAGTTAATAAACCAGCTTTATTGTATGATCTCAATTAGTGTCTGTGAGATTATATTACTAGTTATGGCTTGTATTTGCTTCTTGGATAAGGATAATAAAAAAGCAGTTGCAAATACAATTTCCATTTATCCTATTGCCTACTAACACATATTCAAAAGTACTCTTTAGTAAGCCTGGCTAACCATGAAAATAGCATTTTGTATACCTGTTTTTTCTACAAAGTCAACTTTTTAATCTTACATGGTAGTTCTCTGAAAATTGACTGAGTGTGAATAATGTTTCTTCATGTAACATTAGATGGATGTTCATCTTGTCCATCAAAATAAAATATTTTTAATTAACTTCTGTAATCAGCTTCCTTGATTCTTGGGTCTAGTGGCTTATATTCATTTAAACAAATTGAATTTAAAAAGGAAATTAAACATTGCACTTATAAAACCAAATTTAGATTGATTTTCTTTTCCTTTCAAGCTCAAATCCTTTACTGATGATAGCAATTAAAGTTCTCTTCATCCATTCAGTTCATTCTCCAACTGAACAAATCTGATATATATTGGCAACTAGTTGGTTACATCTGTAGATAGTTTTAGACTTTTTTTCCAAATCATAAACTCTTTAAGAAAGATTTTGTTTAGTTTCATTAAATCAAAATGAGGTAGACATTTTAGGATGCTAAGAGTAATAGAGTAAGTTTTTCAAAAAAGGGATTTTCTATTCACTGTTTTTTGATGAAATGTCATCTCAAACAGTATTCAGAAGAGAGGCAAACTGCCACTGTTTCTGGCACAAGGTAGTATAGTTGAGTTTACTGAGTGAGTATTGATGCAGGGTTCTCTAAAAGACATAACATACAGAATCTATATATGTACATGTATAATGCACTTGTATATGCTGTTTATGTATAAATATATAGACATTTATTAGAATGGCTTACAGGCTATTGGTTGTCTCTCATCAAAAAGTCTACAAATCCAGTAGTTGTTCAGTCAATGAGACTTAATGTCTCAGCTGGTCTTCAGTACATACTGGATTCCCAAAGACATAGGCTCTAATGCCAGTAAAGGAATAGACTTTCCAGAAAGAGCAAGGGTAAAGAGGGGAAGAAAGGGAGGGAGAGAAAGAGAGAGCGAAAAGGTAGGGAGGGAAAAACAGACAGACAGAGAGATAGACAGACAGAGAAAGGAAGGCAGACACACACAGAGACAGAGAGACAGTCAGAGACAGAGAGGCAGAGAGACAAAGAGAGTCTTCCTGACTTTTACAGAGACTGCCAGCAGGTGTGGCCCAGATTAAAGGTGTATATTCCAGCCTCAAAAGAGCCAGGTTAAAAGTGAATCTTCCAACTTCAAATGATTTACTTAAAAAAATCCCTCATAGATATACACAATTGATTAAGTTTTAATTAATTCCAGATGTATTCAATTTGACAACCAAGAATAGCCATTACAGGTATCAAATTCAGTTTTTTAATGACTAGTACTGCTTCGTGCCAATCTATTTTTGTAGGTCTTTTTCTCTCTTTGTAGATATGAAGTTTTCCATGGTATCCTGTTTAAATACAAAAAGTAACCCTTTGCTCCTGGCAGGGCAGAAGTTGGAATCCTTTGTATGGTGGTTATTAGGGGGTAGGTACTTAAGAAAGACTATCAAACAAATTTATCTATGTTTCAAAATAGAGACAAAAGTCAGGATAATTCTAAACAAAGAATCCCCACCCTACCCTATTCCCAGGAATCTTTAGTATACGCTATGTTCTTCCTTATTCCAATTGAGTTTTTCTGTTTTGAGAATGAGACATAAATCTTGAAAAACCTTGTCTTGGAGAGCAGTTTTAGTAGATATAGTTGGGTAATGCCAGAGGTTTCTTGTAAATGAACCAAATGACAAACCAAACCTTTCTTTTTTTGTGTGTAGTGTCTGTGTATAATTCATGACATCTGCATGTAATAGGGCCATTGCCTCTGTGAACTACCAGCAGCCGTAATCACACACTCTTTATCACGGACTGGAAGTGAAACACAAGGTAATACACCTCCCTAAAGATTTATGGGCAGATAATAGTTAATGATTACTGGAAGAGATTTTTTTCAATAGTTTAGACCCTTGCAAGTTGCCCAGGTTATGATGGTGACCTTATTTATACATGTTGACATGCTGGTTCATCAAGCTACATTTGGATAAGATCATTTCTATTCCCTTCCCTTCCCTTCCCTTCCCTTCCCTTCCCTTCCCTTCCCTTCCCTTCCCTTCCCTTCCCTTCCCTTCCCTTCCCTTCCCTTCCCTTCCCTTCCCTTTCCTTTTTTTAATTCCTTCTTTTCTTTCACTCTCCTCTTCTTCCGCTTCTTCTTCCTCCTCCTTCTCCTCCTCTTCTTTAATTTATCTCTTGCTCCTCCTCTTCTTTCTTCTTTCCCCTCTTCCTCCTCTATTTTGGCTCATATCTAAGATGATTTGCTTACATATCTTAAATCATTTTGTTTATGTTCGCAGGCTTCATGAATGAGATTTCCACCCAATCTTCCTAAGAATAGAATGGAGGTTCCTTTAACGCCTGTTTTGTTTCTTCACATCATATTGTTTAACCAGGAAAGGCTGTGATCAACAAGAATAAAACATCAAGTTCCTTTGAGTCAGCAGATTAGTAGAATAAATTAGTAGAATTTAAATCAATTTTCAGTGAATTTTTTTTTAAATATTCAATTTGTAAGCAAAATTCTTCTAGGAAGTGAAAGTCTGTGATCCATATCATGAGCATAATTTTTGATAAGCTTTTTATTTGAATTTCTGAGAAAGATATAAACTCAATTCTGGTAATGTGATAGGAAAAATATATAAACACACCATTTAAGACTGTTCACACTATCCCTTCTGGAGATGTTTTTTCCTAAGGAAAGCCGTTTGCCATAGGGCTGTATCACATTGGTGTCTGTTCAAATCTTAGGCTTTTGGGTAAGACAAATAAGGACTCAGTTTTTGGCTAGTTAGTAACTTTGACATTGGGCAAATTACTTCGGTATCATTTCTCACCTATTAATGTTTCAGGAAGTATTTTAGAGGTTAAAATATGACTATAATATTTTGAAATAAAGCACATATCATAAAATTATTTTTATATCATAAATACAAACCTAAGGTGTTTAAAATACTTCAAATAATGCACAACAGAAATTTAATATACAGTTATGATCTATCTATTAAAAATTTGCCATCATAAAGGTATGTTAATGTATTAGAAAAGGACAATGGTAGAGTTCTCAAATTCAGCAAAAATAACCCAGAATCTGACCTCAGGCTTGAGGGACAGGTCAAGAGTTTAAAAATACAAATTTTAAATATACTCAGAGGCCCTTAAGAGTTTTCTTACTTTTCACTGATTAGTAATAGAGACATACCAGTCGTATGGGTGGAATATAATTCATTACTTAAAACACTTTTCCAATGTTTTACTAGATAAATTTTCATGATGAAAACAAAATAAATCAAAATGGGTTTTATTGTTTTAGTGAGTTTTTATATGGAGTTCAAATTTCTTTTTGAGAATTTTTTTATTTGGGGAGATTATAATATAATTACACCATTTTCCTTTAAGTATCAGGTATCCTCATTACCAAGAAGAAAGCATCCTTCCATAATGAGAATAATTCAATGCTAAATAAGCATCCTGAAAATATTTAGCTTCTTAAAAAATATTGGGGCAGGGTCTCCCTATGAAATCTAGAGTAGCCTTCACTAGGTAAGTCCTCTACCTCAGCCTTTCAGTGTTGGTATAATTGGCAACTGCCATGAACCCAGGGCACAAACTCTTCATTCTTTTCCTTAAAACTCTCTATAAAGAACAGGACAGTGGTTTCCTATCACTGCTGTGATCCATTTACTTTAATTGTTTAAAAGATCACGAAGCTATTACCTTATAGTTTTAGAAGCTGGTAATCAGAAAGGTTTGTACAGGATAAAGATACAGTTGTTTCCAACATCTGTTTAGATATCTTCCTTTTGGAAGTTTAAAGGATCAGTCTTAATTTTCACACTATCATGCTTTTAGATGTTTCCTGTATAGGAAAACATCTCCTGGATTCCTTTTATGTTCAGAAGAGATTAATGTGATTTTTAAGAAACACATCATTCTTTGGTTTTTTGTTCACTACTTTTTACTTAAGATTGTTGGGGAACCTACTGGATAATACAGGGTTAACACCTATCTCAAAATGCTTAATTTGTAGAATCATTTCATGCCTATCTGGAGAATAGGGGGTGAATATATTGGGAGGCTGTTGTTTTGTGTTTCTTAGTTCCTTCAGAAGTCTCTTTCTTTGATTATATTATTCTTATTACAGAATTACATGGGTTGCAAGTAACAACACCCCAGTTAGATTTCTTTGAATTGCTCCCAATGCACTAATTTTGAAGAATGCTTGTCTTTGGAGCATGGCTCTTTATGTAGATCATTTTATCATCTATAAGTTAAATTTAGTAGTTCAACTCTTGAAGGTTACTGTTACATAGAAGTTCAAGTAATCCTTTTGTACACTACAGTACATAAGGATATAGGTCATGTATCGTAGAGATTTCTACCTAGATGAGTGGTGAGTTCTTTTCCAAACTTTGCCTTTTAGTAAGAGTGTCAGTTACATGGAGAATTTACCTCCATGGGATTATGCTTCGCTGAGTAACATATTTTAGGTAGCACATTTGCAGAATCTGTAACATCTCAAATTAAAAAGATCCTACAATTCATTTAGTTGTCCTCATTCTTCTCCTTGTCAATATTGGTAAATTATTCAATGAGTTTCCTCTTCTATGCAGTGTCTGGGCATTGATAGAATGGTACAGGTTCTATGAATATAAGATTTACTCTATTAAAGGGCAGGATTTCAGGGCATAGTAAGCACCTTTTATCTCGGGAAGATTTCGACTTAGCTTTTAGATCACATTTGGCTTTGTTTCCTGAATTAACAAATAAATTGCAAATGGCCATGAGGATATGAGGATAAAAGGTTGAGAGAAAAGATGCCCATGTTTCCCTTTCAGCTTTGGATCAACCCTTTGAATAATTTACAATCATCTACATGAAGTCCTGGGAACTAGCTTAAGCATATTAAATAATTTAGCAAGTGCCAGCAATATGCCCAGAGAAATGACAATATTATTTTAAACTATCTTAAATGTCACTGTAGTAAGTTCTTTCTTTTTTATTGCAATATATTTTTGGAAACAGTTTTGTTCCAATTGAGCATTACTAATTACTCTGTTACCATAGGCCAAACTCTGTCTACCAACCTTATTACAGAGAAGGCTGATCGTTAAAGACTCATGGCTCCATGCTCTTTAGTAAATGCATCTGATGGTGGTGCATTTGCTCCTCTCTTCTAAAGCCTTTACACACATGTACCACACAGACTTGAACAATTTTCTCCAGTGTGTGAAAAACAATATTCTCACTTGGAAAACTATATTCTAATGACTTCTTGGTTAGCATGACAATGACAGTGTGAAATAGCTCATGTAATATTTCTTGATTGTGTCCTCTGCCACTGTTCTCAGTTAATATTATAATGATTTCACAGGATTGTGTTGAAAGCTTCCCTTTTTTCATGTGAGAAAAGTGTTATGAATTTGTTATTTACTCAGCTACTCAGAACAAATACTATTTATTCTAAATAGACCACATGAGTAGTTCTTTTCAAACACTGACCCTACCCATGGTGGTGGCATAGTGTCCCACAAGTCCCACGAGATTCTGGTGTTAACTGTCACTTTCAGACATCTCTTGGTTTCCAGATGGTGTATGCTATTGTGTGAAAGCTGTCATTTGGCATTTGCTTTCTGCATCTTCTATAGAATAATGGTCCATTCTAGTACAGTATGATTTTATTCTAATTAAGTATTCAGTGACTCCAATCCAAATAAGCTATCATTGTACAGCCTTCAAAGGTTAGTATTTCACCTTATATTTTGATAGTCACAATACTATTTAAAATATTATGAATATTACATTTTAAATACCCAGGTTTGTCTTGTCATTGTGCTTCCACTTATCTAGCAAAGAATGTCACATGATTAGAATAAATAAAATAAAAATAACTTGCATTTTTTGTGTTTCTTAATTTTATTTTAAAAGTTTGCATTTGTGTAGTGTTATTACATCATTTACTTATTCTCCTTCTCATTATACTTCTCCTGTGCTTCCCACCCTACTCTCTCTTAAGTTTATGGCTTTTCTTTACTTAATTGTTAAGGCTACACATATTCAAATACATTAATATACATACTACAGAGTCCAGTTAAGTAAATATTCTGTATTATAAGTATATAATATAATCTTTTTAAGAGTGCTCAAATCTCTCAGAAGACATTTTAAAGGCACATGTTAAGTTTATTGAACCTATCCCAAAGTTCTTCAAAAAGGAATTACCAGAATGAAGTCTATTTGCAGCGATGTCTTCATAAATGAATGTCAAGTTAGGAGATCCCAGCATCTGTTCCAAGAACTTGGAATGAATATGTAAGAGCTTACACTTTAATAGTATTTTATTCATTACTACTACTACTACTACTACTACTACTACTACTACTACTACTATTTAATCTTTTTTTACAATCCTGTAATTACCCCCCCTCCCTGTCCACTCTCTGACTGTTCCTCATCCCATTCCTCCTCCCCTATCTCCAAGAGGATGTCCCTACCTCCACCCCACCAGACCTCCTCACTCCCTGGGCTTTCAAGTCTCTTGAGGATTAGATGCATCTTCTCTCACTGAGGCTAGACCAGGCAGTCCTCTGCTGTATATGTACTGGGGGCTTCATATCTGCTTGTGTATGCTACCTGATTGGTGGCTCAGTGTCTGAGAGATCTTGGGGGTTAGTGAGATTGCTGGTCTTCCTATGAGGTCACCCTCCTCAGCTTCTTCCAACTTTCACTAAGGGCCCAAGGTTGATTCTCTCCAACATTCATTATTTAACCTTGTATGCAGAAAATTTTAGGTGAAAAATGTAAAAAGTAATTGTAGTTGTGTCATAAAATACTTGGGATGATAAAATTTGGTAGTACAAATAAATAATATGTTACATTTATCCCAAGAGAGAACAAAGTAATATTTATCACTTCATTATTTTGCTTAGTATTGTGTCAACCATTCTTTTTGTCTCCAGACATTAATCAGGAACAGTAAGTGATCCATCTAAACAGAAGGTCATGCTCATTGGTTTGAACACAATTTCTGTGTAATCTACAGACTAAAGAGATCAGGCCACATAGCTTCCTTTCAACTCATTCAAGTCTTGCTTATTTATTGCCCTGGTTCAGGTAGCATGAAGTGTCCCTTAGTTAGAATTAGAATGAGGGAAACTGATACATTTTAGAAATAATGTTGCAGAGAATGGCTCCTAGAGTGTTCCCATCAAGGAAATTATTCTTTTTATTGTGTTATTAATACAGCAATGCTCTACCGAACAACTAAAATATGAATGTCTGAAAAAGCTTGTAATAAAGACTCTATAATATACTCTGGGCACTGTATCTACTCTACTAATTGTCCATTATTCCAGTCATTGAGTTGATTTTTTCCAGGTGTTTTATTTGAGCATTTAACCCAAAACTCTGCCCCTTTCAAATATATCATTAACAGGAATCCCAAGGATGAGGGTTCTTGAATTGTTTTTAAACTATGAAAGTGTTGAAAACATTCTCATATTCCACTTATAAGTACTTTAGTATATTTTTCTACATGACAAAATAGTGGATTCAGTGACCCCATCCACCTGGTAATAGGTAATGTAGTTTTCATCTGAAAATGATCAATTTTTATTTTAGCCAAAGTTTACATCTAAGATTCTACCTCACACTGTTTCCCTTCTGAATGTCTGCCCTGCCTTCTCAGTTCTTTGTGATTTCTCCAAGTTGGGACTTTCATAGCTACTGTTATGGGCTTGTCCAGCCAAAATATTCTTTTTATTATTACTGCATTAAATTTAATTTTTTTTAAAAAAATTCTTTGAAAATTTCCAGTTTTGTGTGACTTTTTTTTAAAAATCACATTTATTCCCTCCCCTAACTCTTTTTAGATCAATCCCATCTTCTATATGCACTCAACTTTGTGTTCTTTACTTTAAAGCCTTTAAGACCAATTAGTGATGCTCAAATTATTAATGGATGTATGTATGACCTTCTACTGGAGCAAGGATAATTTACTTGTGTGAATACACTCTTAGGGAAAGTTCTTCCTCCCTCCTTGAGTGGCTAACAATTGCCATTTGTTCTATGGCTGGGAGTGGGATTGTGTTCTTAACTCTCTTCTCCATTCTGGGATTTAGTATTGTTTGGGTTTGCACAGGGACTTTTCATGTTTTCCCAATCACTATTAATTCCTATGTACAGCTGCCCTGTTGTGTCCAGAAGATAATATTACTTTGTAGTTATTAGCCACCTTTGGTTCCTCAAATATGTTCACCCCCCTCTTCCATGTAATCCCAGAAGCTTGGGTCAGAGGGCTGTATATATACTCTCTGTAGGGCATTTTTATTCTCTTAGTCTTCACACTTTGACCAGTTGTTGCTATCTGTGTTAATCACCATGTCCTGGAAATAGAAGCCTCTCAAGTGAAGGCGAAGAGATAGATTGATCAAAAGGCAAAACAAGTCATTAGGAATTGGTTTAATACTGTGTCATTTAGTTGCATAATTCTAGTAGGGTATTCTAAACGGCCTATGTCCTATCTACATAAGGTCTTAATCCAATATTTGTAAGAGGCATAACTTTTATCTTGTCTTACAGGACATAAACCTTGCTTTCTAAAAAAATTAAAATAATAAAAATAAGAGAAGCATACATAAAAATAGTTAAACAGAGTTATCTTATGACAGGGTTACTTCTGTGCATCAGAACCAATAGAACTTTCTTTTTTCATCAGCCTTCTTGTGTTGGATCTACCTTTTCACCACAACTTTGAAGTTTATGTCTGGTCTGTCTTGCAGCCAATGATTGTGCTTTCATACACTTCCAGCATATGTCCCAGTGTTCTTATTTACTTTGTCAATCATTTTACTAAAAAAGATTCTGACATTAAAATGGCACTGAGAAATTGCCTGTTCAAATTCTTCTCAACTGGAAAACTGTCACCTTCTTTTTATATTAAGCTATTGCTGTTTTGGGGCATGCCATATACTTATTGTTCTAATAAGTAAAATATTCTAGTTAAATGTAATCCATATACCAGGTAGAGATGAACAGTTTTATGAGTTAATAAAAATACATGTATATCAATAAAACAATGCTACAGTGTCTTACATTTTTTTGATATTTAGTGATTTACAATCATAATTTAAATACTACTCTATAATTATACTTAAAAAGATGATTACCAGATAAGATCATTCAATGTTTCATGTGATCTTTCGTTGACAACAGCATTGGTCATTTTAGCCCTTGTAGAAGGCAAACAAGATTCAAGTGTTTAACTTGATCTTCACATTGGACAGAAGATATAATTGCAATTGGTTTCAAAGTTGAGTAAAAGCTCAGGGTACATGTTTCTTATTCTACCGTATCCCCTTGGATGACAGGATGGGTAAAACAAAATATCTAGAATGAGGAAAATTAGATTAGTTCCTGCAGTATATGAATTGAATTAGCAGTAAGAAAGTCTCTGGAACATCCTTATACAAAGTATGTAAGTGAACAAGAGGATCAAAATTTATTTGAAGAGCTCAAGTAGATCACCATGATAGTAATAATGAAGTATATGTGCTAGTAATAATAATATGTGCTAGTAATAATGAGAAATGTGCTAGTATTATCCTTGATTGTAGAGTAGGAATCTTTAAATTATTTCTTAAAGCTCTAACATACTATTGGAGAATTTCATTCAGGGTTAAGAAATTGTTATTACAAAAGAGGTATAATAGTAAAAGAACTGTCATGACCATATCAGGGTAAATGAAAACATGTAATGTAAAAATGAGTTGAGCGTATGTCGTATTTGAGATGACAGTGATGACAACTTAAAACAAGGCTGATGAAATGTATAACTTGGGGTAGTAGTGTGTGAAGAATGAGAAGATAGTGCTACTAAAATAGGCAATTAATACAATAAGTAGGATTATTGTAATAGTGATTAAAGTGAGAACAATATGAAGAAGAATGCTTTGTGGCTAAATAAAGCAATTCATTTAGAAAGCTATATGGCAATTGTACCAGTTATTTTTTGCTGTTGTGATAAAATACTTTAACCAAAAACAACTAAAGAAAAAGTTTGTTTTGATGTATAATTATATAATTATTTTGATATATAATCTTTCCAGAAGGAGAGTCCATAATGGCGGGGGAGGGAGGAAAAACATAAGGTTATCAGAGCAGGAAGCTGAGAGATTACGTCTTTACCCATACACAGCAAAGCATGGAGTGACCTGCAAGTGAAGTGAGCCTCTATACATTGTCAAAGTCTGTTCTACTGATTTATTTCAAAGAGCTCTATCGACTAAAGTTTTCATAATCTTCCAAACAGGGCCACCGACAGGAAACCACATATTCAAAAACAGAAGCCGGTGGGTGATATTTTTCATTAAATGAATCACAATAGTTGAAAACTAAAATTGATATGCCTGGGAGGATATTTGATAGATGAAAAGGGACTCAAGTGTTGGATGATTAAAGAGAAAAAAATAGTGAAATATTTGTACATAACATGAAGAATTTGCATTTCTATGTTTGTTTTGTTATGTTTTATTTGAACATTTAAGAATCCAACTTGAGCTCTTCACTGTAACCTGAGAACAGAAACATTTGTAAATACAATGTGTAAATTTGAGGATAAGAATAACCTGACAAGCTGCACAGATGGGATCTTCTCTACCGGAATCATGGAAATGTTCTCTTTGCAAGATTTTTATTTCAAATGTCCTTTTTCATAAAGGCAATCAATTGTGCATCATATTTATATTTCTAAGTCTTATTCCTAAGACTTGGTATTTTATAGATCACTGTTTTAAAGAGCACTAGTGTCTTCCAATCTATGAGACTATGTTCTTAAGATGATGGACTGAGTTTCATTTGACCCCAAAATACATCTACTGTATATCCTACATGTCGTCTGGACAACCAAAGACTTGATGCGAGAGTTGGGAAAATGTATTTAAACTCCTTATAGTATTAAGAAACCACAGAGCCTCCATATGAAGAAAATATTTAACATTTTCTATTAGCCTTAACCTGACGAAAATGGATAATTTAAATATTGATCTTAAAAGGAGCTGGGCTGTCAAAACATCACGTCATCTTTTAAAATGGCCACATATTCTACTGCTATTCAATTCTGTGCTACAAAAATATTTTAGAACAATGGCTCAGAGGATAAAGATACGCTTCAGGACTGGAGAAACAGAATCATTGTCCTCTGAGAGTAGAGGGTGGGCAAACCATGATGAACTCCCCAGAATGACTGTTATTTACTTGGGTTAAGATAAAAGTCGGACAATCTTTTTCTTGCACGTGTAACTGTCATAGGAAGGATCCAGAGCATAAGACAAAAAAAGACTTAGGAGAGTAACCACAAGTATGATTCCCTCCATACTTCCTTAACTCCTGAGAATTGGATGATCATAGTTTTGTACACTATGAAAAAATAATCACCCTCATCAACTCTAAATGGCTCAGTCCTCTGAAGTTCTTCCCAAAGTAGTTTTTCCTAAAAATAGCAGATTATTTTATCCAAACACTACTGAGTGAAGGTGAGCTATAAGATATTAAATACATGGAGCCTCTGCAAGTCAGACCTACATCCTCATTATTTCAGGAACATTTGGACTAAGGATGTTCAACAAGCTTCAGGGCTTTTACCCTAGCTCACACATAAAATTAAAGGTCATTTGACTGACTTGAACGAATTAAACTGGAGGATTTCTTCAATTAAAAATACAGCAATTTTATGAGCCCAAAAGCTCATTTCTCTTTCTCAATCATCCTGTCTACCAAATAAGTCAGCTCTTTAGGTCACTCACTTCCTCATTGCAACTGTATTCTTTTTTTTCTTTCTTTTTCTTTTCTTTTTTTTTTTTTTTCAGTTTTGAGATAAAACATACACCACGCAAGTGCATTCTGTTATGCCAGGAAAGTTTTATGTAGCAATTACACAATCAGGGCTACATTAAAGAATGGCATAGGAGATTTTTAATATAAAGGCAGCATGGTTTATTTGTTATCTTGATAATATCAGGCTCATGTAGAGATTACTAATGTCACTAGACAAAGTTTTCTTTATTCATAACATTTGACTTTTGTGTGTATAGAAACAAGGTATGAAAAATATACCAAGAATAGTACAAGAGAATTAATGTTTAGACCGTTCAATGAAGTTAGGTATCCAGCCAAGGAGAATAGAAATTACATTTTAGTCTCATTTGGCCCTTTGCAAACATTTTCAATACTCACCATTTTAGAGAAAATGGCTTTTACAAAGTATATTTCAATTGAGTGTATCTTAAAAAATATTCTTTCAGTTTTCAGACATATAAAGTACATTAATCCTGTCCCATTTTATTATCCTGTCTGATCTCCCTTCTACTCCTGAGAACTTGGTTTTTGTTTGTTTTTGTTTTTTGTTTTTCCAGCTCCCTTACCCAGTGTGTGTGTGTGTGTGTGTGTGTGTGTGTGTGTGTGTGTGTGTGTGTGTGTGTGTGTGCGTGTGTGTGTGACAGTATTTAATTAAGGTTGCTTGGATGGTGGTGTGTACATGTATGTGTATTATTTACATAAGCAATGTTAGGGTGCCAGTGGCTATATTATTTTGGAATATAAGCTTAACTTTTCCTTTTTTTAAAAAAACCTACCTCCTTTTAAAGTTGATACACTGATTCCAGTTTTTTTCTTCTCCCTCC
>NW_022196905.1:62373934-62383375 GCF_008632895.1 Mastomys coucha | reverse complement strand
TCTCTCTTCACTCCAGATTTTATTTCCCTCCAGGTCCACCCTCCAAATGTTCCACATTTCATACTTCCTCCCTGTCCCTGTCTCCATGATAATGTCCCCACCCCGACCTCCTACCCAACCAGATCTCTAAACTCCTTGGGGCATCTAGTCTCTTGAGGGTTAGGTGCATCTTCTCTGATTGAACCTAGCCCTGGCAGTCCTCTGCTGTACATGTGTTGGGGTTGAACCTAGCCCTGGCAGTCCTCTGCTGTATATGTGTTGGGGGGCCTCATATCAGCTGGTGCTTGCTACCTGGTTGCTGATTTAGGTTATTGAAACTGCTGGTCTTCCTCCAAGATCACCCTCCTCCTCAGCTTCTTCCAGCTTTTTCATAATTCAACCACAGGGATCAGCAGTTTATGTCCATTGGTTGGGTACAAATATCTGCATCTGACTTTTTCAGCTGCTTGTCATAGTAGGTCCCTTTTTGTGAGTACTCTATAGTCTCAGTAATAGTATCAGTCCTTGGCACCTCCCCTTGATCTGGATCCCACTTTGGGCCTGTATCTTGACCTTCTTGTCTTCAAGCTCCTCTCCATTTCCATCCCTGCAGTTCTTTCAGACTGGAACAATTATGGGTCAGAGTTTTGACTGTGGAATGGGAAACCTCTCCCTCATTTGATGCCCTGTCTTCCTGCTGGAGGTAGGATCTTTGAATTCTCTCTCCCTACTGTCTGGCATTTCATCTAAGGTCCCTCCCTTTGAGTCCTGAGAGTCTCTTACCTCCCAGGTCTCGGGTGCATTCTGGAGGGTCCCCCAACCTCCCGAGGTTGCCTGTTTCTATTCTTTCTGCTGTCCCTCAGGGTTTCAGTCCTTTCCCCTCTTACCCCCACCCCATGCCCATGTCCACTTTCCCTCCTGGGTCCTTCCCTCCTCACTTGTGATTCCAATTTTGATGCTTAATTAGTTACCTCCCACTCTATTATGGCATTTCAGGTTGTACTGGGACGGGCCTCAAGGCCTCTCATATCCTAACATGAATCCTAGTTTTGAAATAATCAAAATTAAAAGTTATGACAAATGTCAGAAACATTGAAAGCCGGTGAAAACAATTATGTAATACTGGAGACTAATTTCAGCCAATTGTTTTCTTGTTACTTTTTGACTGATTTTTCCTACTTTTAGTATCTGTTATAGAATTAATTGAATTTCTCTAAATTTCATGTCGAAATTTATGATATTTAGGATCAGAAACCTCAAATGATCATTAAATAAGAGAGGATAATGGAGGCTGAATATGATCAAATTATGTCATATGTATAAACCATATAAAGGCATCATTACATAATTACAAAGTTAACACAGAAAGCAAACTAAGGATAAACAGATTTGAAATAAAAACAGCCCCCAAGGTGAAGTGAGGACCTTAGGCTGCATTGTGAACTCATCTGCCCAGATCTTTATGGAAATCCAAGATTATGATGTGTATGCAAGAGACTGTAAAGTTGGGAGCCTACTGAAAACTGACCTTGTGAGGGCAGAGAGGCCATGCAAAGGAATGCCAAGACAGGATCATGCAGAAGGAAGGCTGTGTGAGAGGAGAGAAACTGTCAGGCAAAAGCCAGAAATAAACCTCAGAAAAGCCTAACCTTCTCAGATGATAATCAGAGAATCTTTCAACCTCCAGACAATGCCTTTTCATTGTTTAGGATGTTGAACACATCACTGTATCTCTGTCTTCTTTATGCAATACATGTGTCTACCTTCTATATATTAAACTTGACTTTACACAATTTTCTACAGAAATTTGGAAACTAATACAGCCTTTGCTTTAGTTGAAGGCTTGAGGATTACTTTTAGTTTTGTAATACAGAGGACCTGTCACATTCTACACTGGTACACTCAATTTTTGTGGTATTGCTAGAGCTTTGTGACCAGCAGAATAATTCTGAGAAATTCTATTTTCTTCAGTTCTCACCTTCTTCTGATATATGCATTTGAAGTTGCTTATGCTGCACTGTTTATGCATTCCTGACAAGAGCGATATTCAGTTTTCACAATATGTTGATGAAATTTCCACTTTGAAACTTGAGACTCTGCAAGTCCAAGACTTGGAGAAAATGACCAAATCCTTCACTCCACTTTCCCCTCCTCCATAGGCTAGGAGACAAACTGCCCATTTCCCTCTTGCACTCAGAAATGAAAGTGATTTTGCCCCTTCTACATTTCCTTCCTCTAAGTCATTTTAAAAAAGCATTGGTAATAACAAATCCCGTGAATGTGTACACCAAGATTTTTACTAGATAGTCTTTAAATGGCTTTCTACTAGTAGTCCCTGACCAATAGGGTCATATTGAAAGAAAAATATTGCTTAGTCAGGTCCTGTCATTTATAATCTATAATGCACATTTCCCCATGGCAAGGTTCTAGAAGAGGCTATATGAGTGTATTATAAGAGATGAAACAGAAGAGCAGTCTCCACTGAACACTCTTCTCTTGTTAACATCTCTAAGCCCTTTAATGTACCACTTTGAGTACTCTTAATTCAGTGTTCACTCTGGGCCTGAGCATGTAGGTGGTACTCTCCAACATGTACTGGTTTTGCTTTCTCAAATATTTTTTTTTGATTTATTTATTTATTATATGTAAGTACACTGATGCTGTCTTCAAACACTCCAGAAGAGGGCGTCAGATCTCATTACAGATGATTGTGAGCCACCATGTGGTTGCTGGGATTTGAACTGAGGACCTTTGGAAGAGCAGTCAGTGCTCTTAACCACTGAGCCATCTCGCCAGCCCTCAAATATTCTTTTTTCTTTTGCTAAGTAACTCTTTTGCTTTCTAGTCTTCCACGTGTCTAATTAGTCTTTTATAGAAGACTGCAAAATCCTGGACCAAAGGCTTCTGACCACCTTGTCAGGGTTTCTCTATCACAGGTTTCTTTTTGATGTTTAGTTAGGGGATTTGATGCTAGAGGTCAGCTAAGTGCTTCAGTCGTGTAAATAGGGTGTTTCATTTAACATTCTGTGCTAATTACTTCACAATCAAGGTTTTTTCAGGCTCACACTGACTTAATGACTCTACCTTTTCTGATCTTGATGGCCAGATATTTTTCCTCTGCTGGTATCAGAGGTCACATACACTCAGAATTGGGTCTTCTTTCATTTATCTTTATGTTAGAAAGTTAAGTCTGCCAGGAAGAATGTTCTTTAAAGCCCTTTATTCTGGAGATGAGTACAAGGTAAGTTAGTTAAACGTAGTGTAGTGTACTCCATTGGTTTTACATAAAGTAACTTCCTAAGTGCTCAAATCAAAACAGTGCCATGTGTGTGTGTGTGTGTGTGTGTGTGTGTGTGTGTGTGTGTGTGACAGAATTCAACATGAATGAAGACACAAATTATTAATAACTTTAACTAGAATGTATTTAGCAAATTTTGTTAAACCCCAAACATCAATACATTTTTAGGGTTCTTCCTAGGCTTAAGGACTGGATTTCTCATATACTCACATAACAGTTAATGAGTGCATTGCCTTATGCCTGTTCCTGTCTATAGTTTTCAATTTTATAATGTGGAATTGATGCATTGTTATAGATCCTACTATATTTAAATGGCAAATGGCAATTTCTACAAAACAAAAGTAAAACACTGACATTCCCAACTATGTAGTATGCTGGTAGATCTTTCAAACATTTGTATTAGTAGACTATTGTTTATATTATATTTTGGAACTAAGGTCTGTGCTTAAAAGAGAAAAGATATATTTGAAGTTGAAAGCCTTATATTTATGGATACTGAAATGAACATTCAAACAACAATATGACAGGAATTCAAGAAGTTAAGAATATGTCTCTTGCTGTGCCTCAAGAAGCAGAGTCAGGAGGATCTCTATGAGTTCGAGGCCAGCATGGTCTACCTAGTGAAACCCTGTATCAAAATGTGCAGCTTCCAATATTTTCCTTTATCCTGAAGGATCATGATCTTATCTCCTTGGTCCTTATTATATATATTTTGCTTAGTGGAACTTCACAGTCCACTGCATAAGATTTTGAGAAGGCTTGTTATACATACACAACCATCTATAAACAGAATTTATTTATTCATAATAACATCACAGTGTTCAGGTTGTTTAGTAAATGCGTTCTGACACTCAGAGATAGCCTCAAGAAATGGGTAGAATCATTTCTGCTGTTTATTTAATATGTAGTATGTTTCATTAGTCTTTCCTTAAACATTATACCATTTACATTTCTTTGCTATATATAAGGCAATCATATATACTAAATAAAAAATGTGATATGTGTGTATTTCTATCTACAGTCACAAATTAGGAAGGCAGGGAGCAGAGAAGTAATCCATCGTGTATGAAAGCACTAGAAATCCAGATTTTTCTAACTTCAAATCTCAGGTACTTGGCCAGTGACTTGAATGGTCTGTGACCTTTGAATGAATGAGAAATTTAAGGAGTTGCAAATTAGAGAAGTAAGAAAACAGAATCTACAGTGGAATCCAACTTTTCTTGAGAGTTCTAAAGAAGTCAGGGCTCTTGATACACTGATGACAAGAAATGTTCTGAAGTTAGGCATGATAAGGTCTCACTTGAAAGATCTCGGCATCAAAAGCTGACAGTGTTTACTTATCATACCAAAATACATCTTAAGAAACTCAAGATTAAAAAAAAAAACAGGCTATGAAATTTATTCATTGAACTAAGAGAAATTTGATATAATTTATTCCCAAGAGATTGATTAAGCTTGCTGAATTGAAGGTGCTAAAAAGAAATACTTTTTTTTTCCTTTTAGTTTCTTTCTAGTTTGATCAGGGGAGCAGGAGAGTAACAGTAAAGTTAGGTTCAGGAATACTACACTTTTAATCTGACATCCATCCTTGATTGAGAGTACACATGGTGGGACTCATGGCTCCAGCAGCATATGTATAGCAGAGGATGGCCTAATCGGTCATCAGTGGGAGAAGAGGACTTTGGTCCTGTGAAGGTTCTATGCCCCAGCGTAGGTGAATGCCAGGGCCAAGGAGTGGGCGAGGGTGGGTTGGTGAGCAGGGGGAGGGGATAGGGAACAATGTTTTTATTTATTTTATTTTATTTCCTTTCTTTTTCTTTCATTTTGTTTTCAGAGGGGAAACTGGTAGAGGAGATATCATTTGACATGTAAATAAAGAAAATATCTAATAAAAAATTAAAATAAATAAAAAAGAAAATCTGGAGAAATTAGAGGCGATGCTACACTTTAGAAGATGTTTTAAAGTTTTAGGTGTGACTCAAACACTCAATTGTTTTTGGTTGGCACTGGAAATTCAAAAATTTGGAAAAAATACAGAACAGAATGTTCTTCTTTAGAAATTGAGTATGACTGAAAAAACTCAGTCTGTTTTAGTGATCCGATTAAAAAAGTAAATTAAATACTTACTATCTAATAAGGAATTGGAATGCCAGCTGCAGAGATTGAAAATGTACAATTAGCATTTGCACTTGACATAATAGTATGCTTTCTAGTTTCTAAGATCTGTTGAACTATTATTGTTATTACTATTATCATCATCATTAATATTATTAGTTTACTAACAGAAACAATGGTGGTTGAAGCAGAGAGGGAAATGTTATGTTATTGTAGGAAATGTTATAAGGGCTGTCTTTCATGGAACGTTATGAGCTGTCTTTCAATGCAGTGCCCTTGAGGCTATATGCTTAGTAATGGTACATCCATTTGTCCATTTGTCCTTGGGAACATAGATGAAGTTCCAGCAGTTCTGTTCCTCCTTCCTCAGTTCTGTGGTTTGCACTGCCCAACCTAGACGTTACGAATGACTCCATGACTCCCTTTCACTGCACAAGAAAGACTGTGATATTTAATAGGATCTTTTTTTTCTCAATTTTACTTCCTGTTCAGGGTCATGAACCATGTGTTGTCTGTTGCTTTACTGGACACCTGATGCCTTGATTGGAGACTTTCAATTATGAACTGACCTAGACTTTCATATTTCTTTAAGGGCATTGATTTCTTCTCTTTTGTTTTGATTTGGTCCAGGAAATTCTTCCCTTCTGACTATCCCAGCTCTTTTCAAATTCCTTAGAAAAGACCAATAACCTGTCTTTTCTTTCCCCACTTGGGCAAGGAAGCCTTTTCACTGAGTTAGATTCTGTATTCTTTGTATTTTTCCAAGTGTCAGTCTTGCTGAGTCCCACTCCTGCCTTGTTCCACTTAACTCTTAACTTTATCTAAACACATCTAAAATTTCAAAATCTGGGCAGCTTCAAGCAAAGAGAGATGTGTTTCATTTCAATGGTGTCATTTTGACATGTCTCTAACATGGCCTTCATTTCCAAACCCCAGTTGCCTGCCTTCCTCTTTCAGGAATCAACAATTTTTCAATGCCTAATCTGTCTTTTACATTGAAATTGTCTTCATCAAGGATGTTATCAAGGATTAGATAGGATGACCTCCATGTGGGGCCTTAGTTCTATATGGCCTCTAGAAATAAATTCAGGGACCTAATTCTTTGAGACGTTTTAAGGATGTAAAGTGATACAGTTAGAAAGTTGTGTTCATGGTCACCAGGCAAGTAATCTTCAAGTATCCCTGTCACTGACTCAGACTCGAAGGTATTTCCAGTTGCTTGAGTGTGGCTAACACACCAGCATCAATTAAGATTGATGTACTTCAAAGTACATTTCCATATGTACTTCGATATGATGCTTAGGGTTCTCTTTGCTTCTCTCTTTTGCTTTGGGGAAGAAATTGCATAGCAAAACTGCTTATTTCATTTATCTATCAGATGAGAGTAGGTGGCAAGGCTTAAAGAAGATGCCCTACCTCAGGAGAGTGGACATCATGCCCTTCCATTTCCTATTTAATGGACTGAAATAGTTACTATTTCAATCAACTTTTTTTTGCAATAAAGACAACTCTCTAAAAGCCTGGAGTTATATGGAATTTTCCAGTTTTTACTTGACACTTGGCATTTCAAAGCTCTTCTCATGCCTTCCTCAAAAAATTATTTTTCTGATTGATTTTATGAGCCTAAGACCCAAACTCCTTGTCAATGGTGTTTCCTGCATGAAGATGTCTAAGTTCTTTGCATTAAAAAGAAGAAACTGCATCCAAGAGAAATTTAGAATATTTTAAATATAGTTTTAACTATAATTCATTATGCTACAAGTATTTGCAATAGCAAACAAGTTAATCACATCTTTTAGGAATGATACTTATAGTACATTATATGTGAATAAGCATTTAAAATTCTTACTTTTTCTTGTTTTCCTGTATCATGTTTTCTGAATATTAGTGAAAATAAATCCTAACCTTTTCCTTAAGGAAGTTTTAATTTCTTTTGCTAGAAAATTATAGCAAGCTCATTATTTTTTTAAAAAAAAATTAGCAGTAAAATAATAAAGACTATTTTAAAAATATCTCATGAATAATTCTTAAGGCAAACAAAGTCAAAGTAGGGGAAACATACATACTCCATTTCCTGTTTATATTCTCATTATTGTGATTTCTATAGTGCCTAGAAATGCTTACACTTTTTTTCTTTCAGCCTTTCTAGTGACTAGGATTAGAAGACACTATTGTGGATGCCAAGAAGTGCATGCTAACAGGAGCCTGATATAGCTGTCTCCTAAGAGACTATGTCAGAGCCTGACAAATACAGAGGCAAATGCTTGCAGCCAACTATTGGACTAAGCACAGGGTCTCCAGTGGAGGAGTTAGAGAAAGGACTGAAGGAGCTGAAGGGGTTTCCAGTCTCACAGGAAGAACAACAATATCAACTAAGCAGGCCCCCCCCAGAGCTCCCAGGGACTAAACTACCAATCAAGGAGTACACATGGAGGGACCCATCGCTCCAGCTGCATATGTAGCAGAGGATGACCTTGTGGGGCATCAATGGGAAGAGAGGCTCTTGGTCTTGTGAAGGCTTGATGCTCCAGTATAGGAGAATATGAGGGCAGGGAGGCAGGAGTGCATGGGATTGGGAAATGGGATATGGGGTTTCATGGGGGAAACCGGTAAAGTGGATAACATTTGAAATGTAAATTTAAAAATTCAATAAAAACATTTATAAAGAAATTTCACACATAGTCCTGTATATTGGATAGGAGGAATTGTGATAGGAAGGTATCAAGAAATATGATGCTTCCAAACTAGAAGAGGAACACAGTGTTTGACTCCCCCCCTATCTTCCTGGTGAAAAAAACAACTTATGGGCAAAGCTGGAGCCACTGTTTTCTAACTTGGTTCTCTATTGTTAAGGAATTGCTAGTAAATTAGACTCAAGGGCCAACCCATATATCATAACTTAAATATTTTTTTTGATGGACATTCCATAACTCAGATGTTCAAGATTGAAAGAATTAGGTAACTGAACACTCAAAAGTCACAAGATGTCAACCTGACAGAAACTGAACAAAGACAGTGACATAATTTCTATTGAGATTCATTAATTTCCTGTTTTTTATTAGATAATTTCTTTTTTTTCTTTAAAAAATTATTTTTAATTTTCAAAAAAACGCATGGACTTAAGTTAACAGACCACAAATTTTAAAAATTTAAACCATGTAATGCAGAAATGTAAAAGTTGAATCTTTAATAATATAGATGAGCCCATATCAAGACGAATCAGCACAGGAAGAAAGAAGAAACAAGTACTTCTTTAGGAGCGTTAATGGACCTAGCTAACGATGTTGTAGAAATTAAATGGTCAAAAACCTAGAAGAAACAACTTGATGCTGAGACATTTTAGATGTGGCTAACTTCCTGGAAATGAAATTTTTTCAAAACCTGACTAAGAAGCAGCAGTCTGAAAAGTGCTATGTCCTCTGGAGAAAAAAAATTGAGTTCACTTTTCAAACGTTCTCAAAAAAAAGACCACCAGACCAAATAGCTGAATAAAAGGGAAGGCCATAACTGTGCTCCACAGAGCAGAAACTGAAGTCAAAGGCTTGGGTGCAGGCGATTCATTTGGGAAAGTAAAGTGTTTTATAGGAGCAAGGAGGAACCAGGAAGAAAGAGAAACCGACAACACACCGAAGGTCAAGCCATCTTAGTAGAGTGTTTTTCTGGACCCTGCATGCCAGGGATGAGATGCTCTGGACCCTGCCTGTGTGCCAGGAATGAGAGAGGAGAGCAGGAACCACATCTCTGTCCTTCTTTGGCCATGAGTTGCTTGCCCTGTGGGCTATAAATTGTCTTGAATTTCTCGATTTCTAAACCCTTGAGCACCAGGACTTGAGGTTAGAGCCTGGGAGAGAGAGGTGGATGTGGGAGTTGAGGAGCATGCCTTCAAGTTACACCTCTGCAAAGCTGGTTGCTGCCCCAGTAAATGGGGGGACAGTGGAGCTCACCTCACACTTGAGCACAGAAAATAAAGTATACAGTAAGTTACAGTAAATACCTGAAGCCACCTCCCTTTTACTTTTTTTTTTCTAGTTAAAAAAAAAATATCCTGT
>NW_022196905.1:62372225-62372445 GCF_008632895.1 Mastomys coucha | reverse complement strand
GTCACAAACAAACAAGCTGACAGTGTATATAGATTGTACAATGTTGGACCTATTTCTCCAATTACTAAGTTAGAGAGATCATTGTATGATAATCAGCAAATTTCCAATTCCTCATATTATTGGATTTCAACTGATTAGGATATGTTGGTAAGATTAATTTTCAAATTAATATATTAAGAAAAAGTAATTGTCACTTCCTGTTGTTTTTGTTGTAAGAGGT
>NW_022196905.1:62335066-62371160 GCF_008632895.1 Mastomys coucha | reverse complement strand
TGGGCTTGTTAGATCACCTGGGAGTGTGGCTTTCTCTGTGTGTTGTGGGACTGGCTGCAGAGCTTGTAGATAATTTCTTTATTTACATTTCAAATGTTATCACCTTTCCTGATTTCCCATCCAGAAAACAAACAAACAAACAAAAAACAAAAAAACAACTATTCCCTCCCTCCTCCCCCTGCACACCAATCCATTCTCTCCCACTTCCTGGCCCTGGCATTCCCCTACACTGAGGCATAGATCTTTCACAGAACCAAGGGCCTCTCCTCCCATTGATGACCAACTAGGCCATCCTCTGATACATATGCAGCTGGAGCCATGCATGAGTCCCACCATGTGTACTCTTTGGTTGGTGGTTTAGCCCCTGAGAGCTCTGAGGGTACTGGTTAGTTCATATTGTTGTTCCTGCTATGGGGCTGCAACTCCCCCTCAGCTCCTTGGGTCCTTTCTCTAGCTCCTTCATCGGGGACCCTGTATTCAGTCCAATGGATGGCCGTGAGCCTCCACTTCTGTATTAGTTGGTCATTGTCAGAGCCTCTCACATGACAGCTATATCAGGCTCCTGTCAGACAGCACTTTCTGGCATCCACAATAGTGTCTGGGTTTGGTGATTGTATATGGGAAGGATTCTGAGGTGGAACAGTCTCTGGATTGTCCTTCCTTCAGTCTCTGCTCCATACTTTGTCTCTGCAACTCCTTCCATTGGTATTTTGTCCCCCCTTCTGAGAAGGATTGAAGTATCCATACTTTGGTTTTCCTTCTTCTTAAGTTTCTTGTGGTTTGTGGATTGTATCCTGGGTATTCCGAGCTTCTGGGCTAATATCCACTTATCAGTGATTGCATAGCATGTGTGTTCTTTTGTGATTGGGTTATCTCACTCAGGATGATATTCTCTAGATCCATCCATTTCCCTAAGGATTTCATAAATTCATTGTCTTTAGTAGCTGAGTAGTAGTACTACATTGTGTAAATGTACTACAACCTGGATGAAATGGACAATTTTCTAGACAAATACTGGGTACCAAAGCTAAATGAAGATCAGATAAATGATCTAAACAACCTCCTATGTCCTAACGAAATAGAATTTCCTGGTTTTTATCATGGGCCAAACCAATTAAGGGTCAGCATCACACAGTGAGTATACTTCCATTATAGAGAGATGACACAAGATTTTTGATTTAGTCACCTGATGTTAGGTGCTGGCACCATTCTTCTGTCCACCTCCAACTGCTGCTTTGGTACTCATTGACCTTGACTCATTTGCTAGCCATCATCTCTAGGTGATGCTGCTTCTTTCCAGTCTTGCAAACACGGCTGATCTTAGATGCCAGTAGGGTCTGCTAGCCATTAATTGAAGTCTCCTTTGTTCTCCTCTATATACAATGGCTAGCTTGTCATTTTACTATGGCGAGGAGCTAAATCCTACTGCAAGCTACCAAGATATAAATTTAATTTTTCTTGTTTTTCTTTTTTTCTTTTTTTTTCATATATGTTACCCTGTATATGGACAGAGTGGTCTCAAGTAGTCTCCCTTCTGGAACAGGTATTAGCTTTTTGTTGGAAACCATCTTTAATTTACTCTGCTTTAATTATCTATACTGAAACTAGAATACATGAAACAAATTCCTCAGAGTATGTGGTTCCTCTGTGTTTGTGTGTGTGTGCGTGTGTGTGTGTGTGTGTGTGTGTGTGTGTGTGTGTGTGTAGGGGATGGTGCCAGCATCAAGGTGCTGGGATGGTGCCAGCATCAAGGAGCTATAGGTTTTTGAAGTTATCCTCTTTCACTTTTATGTTAGTTCCATGGATTGAACACAGGTAGTGATGCTTGGGATTCAAACACTTTATAATCTTGCCCATCTTCCCAGCCCCTTCCTAAGTTTTATTGAGATGAGTTATTGAGTTCACAGGAAGCACACAGAAGACATGTACTCAGATCCTGTGAACTATGAAGTTTCCCTGGTTGCTCGATCTTTCCATTCTTGAGTTTTTCTCTTGTGCAGGAGACCCTTGTGGAACTTTGAATTAAGTGCCGACTAGTATTTGTGAAAAACAGTGTTTTCTATGGCACTAGAAAAATCCAAAGATGTTTTGCTACTAATTTTTTATTTGAGTTTGCTACATCTAATTAATTTTTATGAAGAATATTTTGTATTTTTAATGAGTGGTATAAGTGCTATCTTCTAATTACTTTATGCAAAACTAAAGTATTAATAATAGTTAAGCAAGCTTGTAGGGCAGTTGAAAAGTTTATTTTATCCTGAACTCTATGTTTTAATTGCAGTAAGCCATGCTACATAGATTCGAAAAATTGAAGAGGTATGTGTATGCTTGGTAGTGTCATTCTACAGGTTTATCTCAATAATTCATAAAATATTTTTATATCCTGATTATCACTATTCATATATCTCATAGTTAAAACAGAAGGTATTTATAAATGTTCATTTGATGCTTCTGAGTACATTTTGAAACTTGAATTTAATATTTCAATGTTAAGAAAGAAAGTAAGTAGGCCTCATTTCCATGATTTGTGTGTACATGTGTTTGTGTAACTTTTATTGATTGTTCTGCTTGAAAATACATTACATTTTCCAATGTTATTGGTGTGGTCGCAATTTTCTAACTTTTTGTTTCACTGCTCATTTTAGTTCTCTTGGTTTGTGAATAACAATTATGTACATTGAAAGCACATTGACATACATTCCTTAAGAGATTTGTTACTGTCAAGATGAACCTGCATTGTGCTCTTAACCCACTCTACAGATTTGGGAATGCAAAATAACTTCTGCTTTTCATCTTCCTGTATTTCATTTCCTGGAACAGGATCATGCTCCTGGAGATTCACCAGAGCTGGATTTAGTCTGTCCTCACAATGCTCTTAAAAATACCTCCTCATCCAGGGCTGTGGAAGTGTCCTCACTATGGCCAATGTCTCAGTGAGGAAATCCAGCTGACTGCCCTGTTGTGATATCTCGCCTTTCCCATATTTTGTGGTGTCACTATTTCCAGTCAGAATTGAGATTCAGCATCAGCAGTTTCCCCACAGCTCGATGGTGATCAGTATTCTTGCTCTGCACGCAGGGGGAGAAAGTGCTTCTTTGTCCCTATCTGTTCTGACAATTTGATATATTTAGGTTCCTCTCATGAATATCATTTGGTGGTATTTTTGGCATTCAGTAAAAATAGATGTTTTTTTTTTCAGCTGTACAGAGCTAAGGCTTATAATAAAATTTACATTGCAGTATTCATGGCAGAAGTTATGATGAAGCAAAATGGTTCTTTGCAGGCTAACCAGCCCCACCATTTTAAAATGTCTCCTCATTAAACCTGGAACACTAGTAATGTTCATCACATAAGATTGATTACACATGATGATGCTCATCTCTTGAAGGTTCTTCATCCATGACTCTTACCTTTTAAGATGGTATTTTATATGAGCTTATCAGACTTAGTAAGGCCATCTGCCTTATTACGTATGGACTTTGGCAGGGGAAAGCCACATGCTTTAAGTCTTCGTCAAAGCTCACGCATACTGTATTTGAGTTTTATATTTGCCCTTGTGGCAAATACTTAACCAGAACATGTAAACTTCTAGACTGTAACCTCAATTTTTTTCATATTAATAGCCCAAGGGTTATATATGGACAACAAAACTCGATTTTACGTTTTTTATTAAAAATTACTTTTTGTAGAAGGCTTGGAGCCAGTGTGGTGTGTTTACTGTGCTCAACAATATCTAAAGTCTTATAATAAACTTGTATACGTGCTCTTCTCCACTCTAACATCAAGCTGAGGTACAGTAACAAAAGGAGATATCCCTGGGTTTTAAAAAGGAAGGAGTTATGTTGCATTCTGCAGAAAAAAATGAAGTGTAACTAAGTAGTTTGTACTAAATGAATTTAGAGTAATAATTCCAAGGCATGGAGTGAGATTCTGTATTCCATCCCCAGAATCCACTCTTCCATCTTCTGGCACCAATGCAAGGAAGCAGAAGCCTTTGATATTTAGAGTAGTGTCAGATTTAGAAAGGCAGTTCTATGAATTAACGAAACAGCTTCAGTCTAAATATTATGGTCTGTGAATGTACAAGGAAAAACAAGAAAGGACTTGTGGCCAAAAATGTGTCATCTCCCTGTATGTCAAAGCTGAAAATTTCACAACTATTAAAATGACTTTAAGATTATTTTAGGTAATGATTTAGCACTGTTCACTTCAGGGTAATTTTCTGCAGGCATTACACTTTCACAGAAATGTTCTTTGGCTTGTGATTTGGGTTTTAGAGGCCTGAACTTGGCCAATAGGCACTGTGTGCCATTTATGGTGGATGATGTGGTGCGTAATCAGGTAGCAGCAAGGAAAAGTGCTACTTTCAGTGATGCTGAACATTTAAACACTCATTCTGAGCATTATTATGACATATAATTCCATTTTCTTCTTCCACTTATTGTTTTCCAGAGCAGGGGATTTTAACATTAGTTGGGGTGTTGCACACTCCACACTAGTGTTCTACTACCACGAAGATGTGACCAAAATTTGTAAAACACACTTGAAATCACTACATTGTATTTTCAGCTCAAGAGTGTTAATTCATTATTGTATTTTGATTTTGTTTAACACCCTCCATACTCTTTATAGTACTTATACTCTATACTCTTGTATTCTGTACACAATTATTCCTCACATAGAATACTTCTGGTACTGTCTCTATGAATTCAGCTATTCTAGGCACCTTGCCTAATGTAATTACACATAGAATATTTATCTTTGAGGGCAAATATCATGTGTAATTCAGTATGAAGTCCCTTAGTAGCATTTTTATTGATAATTGGCCTATTGCAGATTCACCTTTCTATTTTAAAGCTCACAGAGAGTTTCTTACATGTTTTGTTTCTTTACCTAAATATAAACACTTTGTTTTGCTTCTATATTTTTGTTGTAGTGATAATGGCTTCTATAAATACATATAGAAACCTATTATATATGCTGCTTTCAACTATTTTGGGTAGATACATCAAACCAAAATTGCTGAATCATATTGTAGTACAATTTCAAATTTCTGAGGAACATCTCTATAGTTTTCTACAGCTATTGCATTACTTCCTTGCCTACTAGCTCTATCTTTGGTATTATTTCTTTTCCTTCCTTCCTTCCTTCCTTCCTTCCTTTCTTCCTTCCTTCCTTCCTTCCTTCCTTCCTTCCTTTCTTTCTTCCTTTCTTCCTTCCTTCCTTTCTTTCTTTCTTCCTTCCTTCCTTCCTTTCTTTCTTTCTTTCTTTCTTCCTTCCTTCCTTTCTTTCTTTCTTTCTTCATTTCTTCATAGTTACTAATGCAATAGGAGGTTACAGTATCTAATATGGGTATTGATTTGATTCTTAATGGTGTGGTTGGTTCTCTGAACCAATCCATGTGTTTATTGGTAATCTGATTTGATTTTTGAGAACAATCTATTTAAATCCATTTCCAGTTGTTTGTTTGGCCTGCTATTTTTGAATTACAGGAGTTCTTTATATATTTTGAATATTAACCATTTTCAATACATAATTTTAAAATTTTTCTATTTCTTATGTGAGTTGTATAATAGATACACAGAAATGTACTTTGATGTGATTGTACTTGTTTGTGTTAATTTTATTGCACTTGGTTTCACTATTTATGTAGGAAATCGTGTTAATCCCAATATTACAAAATCTTTCCTATCTTTCTCAAAATATTTTCTAGTTTTAGCTATCTTTATTTAATTCATTGATGAATTTGGAGTTACTTATTTAATGTCAGGTAAGGCTCCAACTTTACTATTTCATATGTACATATCCAGTGATCCTAACAAACCAATATTCAAAGACTATCTTTTCTCTATTGGATAGTCTTGGCATCTTTTCAGACTCATTGACCACATGGCATGCTCTTTGTCTAAGTTCTACCTCCTAGTCTCTTGTTCTCTATGTCTGTCTTTATGCCATGGCCACATTCTGCTTCTTACTGTTTCTTTATAGTGTGTTTAGAGATTATTAAAATATCTATATTTTTTCAAAAATTATTTGAGAAATCATGGATTACATATAACTTTGACCTGAATATCTTTTCCTACAAAGCATGTCACTGTGATTGTGATGGCAAAGACATGAATTCTTAGAACACTTTAAGCAGTCCTTACCCTTCAAGACCACAGAGGCAGGCAGGATAGCTTTCTGTTTATGTGTGTCTTCTCATATTTATTTCAAAATTTTGTATTTTGTAAATTGTATTATGTAAGCCTTTTGTTTTCTTAGCTAATCTTATCTCTAAGTATTGTACCATTTTTAAATTATTTTGAATGGAGTTGTTGCTTTAATTTATTCTTTAGGTTTTCCCTTATATATAAGGGAAATGTTTTCTCTAATATATATGGGAATATATATATTATATATACATATATAATATATATAGGTTTTTCTTTTATATATAAGATTTTGTATTATCATTTTAATGTCTGTAATTTTAATGAAAGAATTTATTAATTCTTAGACAGGCCTCTTAACTTAAACTTATTATAAATTTCAAAATAAGATTAAACATAATGGGTCAGTAAGATTAACTGCATTAACTAGTTAGATCAGAAAAACAAATTCATTACTATTGAAACAAAACAATAAAGATTACATGCATTAATAATTCTACTTACTAGAAATTAAACAAAGGAACATTTCACATTTTAAATTATCCACACTATAAATAAGAATAAAGTAGTAAGTTTCGTGTTTCAAAATTTTCTGAGGAAAATCTCAAGTATCATATAAAAACGGGTTTTCTGACCAACAGAGGGGAATGATAAATCAATTGTATATTGTATGAAATGTTGAATTCAGCAGCATGTTCCTGTCAGTATTGGCAAAGATTAGGCAACAGTAACTCTCAGTTGTACAATGACACACAATCTTTGGAAGTCACCTAGTAGAATCAAACTCATAGTAACTTGGCTTGATTGTGAATTTGGACACTATCATAATGGTTATAGTGATGTAGCCCATGGAAGTAACAGCAGTGCAAGAGCCACTTACTTATCTACTTACTTATTTGTTACTTTTATTATTTAAAACAGTCCAATGAATGGCTGTGAGCCTCTAGTTCTGTATTAGTTGGGCACTGTCAGAGCCTCTCAGGAGACAGCTATATCAGGCTCCTGTCATCCTGCACTTGCTGGCATCCACAGTAGTGTCTGGATTTGATGATTGAATATGGGAAGGATTCCCACGTGGAGCAGTCTCTGGATTGTCCTTCCTTCAGTCTCTGCTCCATAGTTTGTCTCTGAAAATCCTTCCATGGGTATTTTGATCCCCCTTTTAAGAAGAGAAGGGATTACAGCCCTTTAGCAAAAACAACATTATATATGAACTAAACCTCAGAGCTCCCAGGGACTAAAACTTCAACCAAAGAGTACACATGGGGATACTCATGGCTCCAGCAGCATGTGTATAGCAGAGGATAGCCAAATCTGTCATTAGTGGGAGGAGAGGACCTTGGCCCTGTGAAAGTTGTATACCCCAGTGTAGGGGAATGCCAGGGCCAGGAAGTGGGAGAGGGTGGGATGTTGAGCAGGGGGGAGGGGAGGGAACAGGGGATTGTTTTAGTTTTGTTTTTTTTTTTAATTTAATTTTATTTTATTTTATTTTATTTCTTATTTTATTTTCTTTTTCTTTTTTCTTTTGGAGGGGAACCTGGGAAAGGAGATATTGTAAATAAAGAAAACATCTAATAGGAAAATGCTGAAAAAAAAAACAATTTTAAAATTTAAACAAATTTTGCTCATATTTTATTCTTTCACATTCAAATCTTCTCTTCCTCTCTACCAAGCCAATTTTAAGTTCTTTCTCAAAATCAACCCAAAACCTGATACAACTCAACCCTAAAACCTAGAAATTTAAATTTGTGTAGACTTGATCTAGAGGCATGAAGCACTTCATTTGAATATCCACATATGGAATGTTAGGAAACAAAACTACCAGATCTGTTTGCATGCTGGCTTTGATTTCACAATGATCGTTCACCTCTGTTTCTACACTGACATTATGGTGTTCACTGCCATATCTGGCTCAGAAACAGGTATCTATTTTTAATATTCGAGAGAAATATGAATCATTTTGATGGGATTTGTTTAATTGAAAAGAAGACTCTTAGGTATGTATGGGAGACTACAGAGATATCAAAATTTTACAATTTGGGTGATGTTTAAAACACATTAGGTCTGTATAATTGCTAGGATATTATGGTATATGTAGTGGACACATGGTAAATTGATTAAAATAATCATGCCAGTAACCCCAAACTTAATTATCTGTAGCAAGAATATGTAACTTTTATTGTCTTAATATGTTGTTTCAGTAAAATTAAAGCCTTAACATTCTTTGCAGACTGCTACCTCATTGAGGACATTTTACAATAAAATGTGAAGAAAACAAGATGAGATTTTTAACTATCCACATGCATATACATATCAAGTTGTATTTTGCAGTTTCTATTCAATTTTCGTATACAGATCATATAATTTCCATAAGATCTACAAACATCAAGTAGAAAAAAGACTTTTCTGGCAAAGACATAGCACAGTAATAATGCTGGCTAAGCAAAAACATAACACTAGGTTTTAATGGTTTTACTATACGCTCATTTGAAGACATGTTTACTAGGAAAGGTTAGGAACAAGTGCATAATTTTATTCTTAGTGCTCTTTATTCAAATTGGTAAACACATATTTACCTACAGAATTATTAAAGTCATACATGACAGCCATTGATTTCTGTGACAGAATGAATGATATCCAAGATGTGTATATCATAGTTGAGGGTTTTGAAATGTTACTTCATATTAAAGTGATTGATATGGATAATCCAGCTGAATCCAATGTAATCACCTTGGGTACTGACAATAAAAGAATGATATTCAGAGTCAGAAACAGAAAATGACTGCCCAAGCTCCTGCAGTTGGCTTTAGAGCTAGAACAGGATGCTATGATAAAGGATAGAGGTAGTTGTTAGGACAGGGGTGGTGATTAGAGTTTATCCGTGGGAAAGAAACATTCTCCACTAGAGGCCATGGGAGGACCAGCCCTGATATCCACTCACATTTTGGTCCAGTATGACTGAGTTCCTGAGTTCACACTTTCTTCCTTCCTTCCTTCCTTCCTTCCTTCCTTCCTTCCTTCTTTCCTTCCTTCCTTTCTTTCTTTCTTTCTTTCTTTCTTTCTTTCTTCCCACTCAAGATTTTATTCCCCCCCTGGTCTACCCTCCAACTGTTCCACATCCCATACCTCCTCCCTGCCCCGCTGCCTCCACAAAGCCATCGATACTCCCCACCTCCCACCCCAGCAGACTGCTAAACTCCCTGGGGCCTCCAATCTCTTGAGGGTTAGGTGCATCTTCTCTGACTGAACTCAGACCTGGCAGTCCTCTGCTGAATATGTGTTGGGAGCCTCATATCAGCTGGTGTGTGCTGTCTGTTTGATGGTCCAGTGTTTGAGAGCTCTCAAGGATCCAGATTAATTGAGACTGCTGGTCATCCTACAGGGTCGCCCCTCCTCCTCAGTTTCTTCCAGCTTTTCTCTAATTCAATCACAGGGATCAGCAGATTCTGTCCACTGGTGGGATGCAAATATCTGCATCTGACTCTTTCAGCTGTGTGTTGGGTCTTTTGGGGGGCAGTCATGATAGGTCCCTCTTTGTGAACACTCTATAGCCTCAGTAATAGTGTCAGGCCTTGGGGCCTCCCCTTGAGCTGGATCCCTCTTTGGGTCTGTCTCTTGACCCTCTTTTCCTCAGGTTCCTCTCCATTTCCATCCCTGTAATACCTTCAGACAGGAACAATTATGGGTCAGAGTTTTGACTGTGGGATGGCAACCCCTTCCCTCATTTGATACCATGCCTTTCTGCTGGAGGTGGGCTCTATAAGTTTCCTCTCCCTACTTTTGGGCATTTCATCTAAGGCCCCTCCATTCATGTCCTGAGTGTCTCTCACCTCTCAGGTGTCTTGTACATTCTGGAGGGTCCCGCTAACATCCTACCTCCCAAGGTTGCCTGTTTCCATTCTTTCTGCTGGCTCTCAGGGCTTCATTCCTTTTCTGCCACCCAATACCAGTACAGGTTCCCCTCTTCTCTAACCCATCTACTTTCCCTCCCAGGTTCCTCCCTCCCTGAGTTCACATTTCTAGCCTCCAGAACTACAATGATGAATAAGTATTTTTGAGTCAGCAAGTTTATGGATACTAGTGGACATTGAAACTGTGTGGTCTGCACAAAGAAGCTTCAGGAAAATAATATAACCCTCAACTCTTGTGATTCAGGGCTTTATACCCTCACTGAACTCTTATTTTACTTATATGTAAGATACTGTCTGGTTTTCTTTTTTTCTTTGTTTTTTCTTTGCTCATAAGTGAAATTAGACAAAATTTTGCCATTCTCATCACAGTAGTGATCTGTACTTAATTTCTATACTGTAATGTTGAATTTATTCAGGAACAGGTAGTAGTTTCAATTCCAAATTCACCTCTCATGCTGAACAAATGGTTCAGGTTATACACATACACATATCTAATACAGACACACACACACACACACACACACACACACACATACACATACACACACTAATTTTGTCAGTCTATGGAGGAAAATATGCTTGTTTAATAAACTTGCAAGAACTCAAGAAGGAAGACCAAAATGTGGACATTTCATTCCTTCTCAAAAGGGGGAACAAAATACCCACAGAAGGAGTTGCAGAGACTAACTATGAAGCAGAGACTGAAGGAAGGATAAGCCAGCCTAATATAACTATTTCCTGAGAGGCTCTGACAGTACCTGACTAATACAGATGTAGAGGCTCACAGCCATCCATTGAACCGAGTACAGGGTCCCCAATGAAGGAGTTAGAGAAAGGACCAAAGGAGCTGAAGGGTTTGCAGCCCCTTAGGACGAACAACAATATGAACTAACTAGCACCCTCAGAGCTCCCATGGACTCAACCACCAACCAAGGTCTATACATGGTGGGACTGATTGTTCTGGCAGCATGTGTATAGTAGAGGATTGCAAAGTTGATCATCAATGGGAGGAGAGGCCCTTGACCCTGTGAAGGTTCTGTGCCCCAGTGTAGGGGAATCCCAGGGCCAATAATTTGGAGATGGTGGGGTGGCAAGCATGGGGAGAGGGGAGGCAACAGGGGTTTGTTCTTGTTGTTTTTATTTGTTTGTTTGTTTTTTGGAGGGGAAACTGGGAAAGGAGAAATCATGTGACATGTAAATAAAGAAAATATCTAATAAAAAATTTTAAAAAAAAATTGCCTATGTATGGTGAGGAGAATTATGTGAAGACTTCTCTAGTGATGTAGGGTAAGGAATCCTTTTGACTGATGCTTCAACTCAAGAAATGAATACATCGTAAGAAGAAGGGAATGAAGCAAAATACCTTAAGAGCAGATTATGGATTCTCAGACAGATCTTGACGTCTGCATCACTGCCACCACTTTTCATCTCACCATTGACTGGCCCAAATTGAGGAATATTACACACAGGATAATAAAGAAAAGAGACACAGAACAAAATAGTTAGATATGGTGGCTGAGTTTTCCAATCTCAGGACTTGGTAAGGGGAGACAAAAAGACCAGATGTTTAAAGCCAGGCAAGGCTAAATGAAACAATGTCTAGAAAAGAAAGAAAGTAAAAGAAAAAGGAAGAACAACCCAGATCCAAGTCTACTTCTTTCATTCCTCTACAGAAGAACTACTCTGTCGCTTGAGTAGGAGAAACTTATATTCCAGGAGAGATGTTGGCTCTCCATATACTAGCTTAAAATTGTATTTCACCCCACAGCATATGTGTTATAGGACCAAGTTCTAGTTCCCCCTTGGCAGTTGCATTTTTTCTTTTAGGTTCCCTTGAACTATTCAGGACTCTATTCTTGTACTCCTAGCACATACCTGAACCCATTCACATGGCTGCTCCTGGCCTCTTTCTGCTATCCATTCTGCCCAAGAGGAGACTGTTAATCTACTTTCTTAAACCCTAAGCAACAGCCATTTCTCATTAGTGCAGAGGAAGCTTGTTTGTGCAGTCTGCAATGTTCATATATGTCCGAGGAAACTCCCCATATCAAGGGAAAGAGCCAGGAATGCAATAGTAATGGTTATAATTTTTTCAGCATTTATTATTGATCAAGATCCACAGCAAAGATTCATGTATAAACCATTTCCTTTTCGTAACTTCCCAGTGAGGTTGGCATGTATGTACTTCCTACTTTATAAGTAAGAACACTGAAAAATAAATGGACTAGTTATGTGTGTTCCTAAGATACTGAGTGACACAGTGAGAATTTAGTCAAAGCCAGCTCTGGAGCCTTAGGTTTTTACTATAACTTAGCCGTGACATCCTTGTAATGTTTGTACACTGCAAGAACAACATAAAGGAGATGACACATTTTAGGCATCTCTGAGGTCACAAATCATCAGAAGACAGAGACCCAAAGCAAAGGAACTCTCTCCCCAGGCTTGAAGATGAGTAATGGGACCAGAGAAGGTCATATTTGTGCCTGCTGGTGGTCTGGCACAAGTCAGTAAAGCAAGAATGCTTTGCTTTGAGAAGGCTGGGCTTCACCAGTACAGGCAAAGGCTTTGGATTTGAATCTGTTTTACATAAAGGGCAAGGCATTTGCTAGAGATGAATCATTCCACATAGGAAAAGTGTCCTTCTGGGTTTTGAATGACGTGCTAAAGCCTACCATGCAGATTTGGCACAGCTGGGATTTTGTTATAGATTTGCCACAGTGAATGATAATGTGGAGTTATTTCTCTGTACTATGGATACAACTGGTAATCATGTCTCTCGTTTTTAAGAGAATTGAAAAAGTGTGTATGAAATCTGAGCTGATTTGCAGAAGCATAAATTGCTACACAGGACTCTGCCTGGGAGTGCATCCTTAAATCATCTGCTAACATGGTGCTGAAAGGCTGATGCAGTTTCATCAATCTGGAACTTGTTGCATCTTGGAATAGGCTTGTGGATTAAGTGTCCAGATGGAAACCTGCCACCAGTACTTCCATCTACCAACGGAGAATTCTGTAGGGGCGGGTTTGCCGTTCTTTTCCCTTCTGTTTCAGGATAGCTGATTCTGTGGTAAGCATAGGCTTGTCTGTGACCTCCTCCATAAGAGTGGATCCTGTTACCTTCCTATCTGCCTTCATATAGACAGCCAGATAGGTTAAACATGAGCAAAGCATCTCTTAGTTAATTCATGATTTTATTACATCTAGACCATGAGCTGCTTGAAGTATGGACCATTTCACATTCAAAATTACTTTTTGAGGAATAATGCTATTTCAATTAGCTAGAAGAAAAAAAAACACATTGGGGCCAAGAGGACTGAGATGGTCACCAATATGCATACATATACATGTGTGTTTGTGGTGTGCTTTGTGTATGTGTGTGAGAGTCAAAATGTGTGTGTGAGTGTATGTGTGTGTGGGAGTATGTGTTTGTCTTAGTCAGGGTTTCTATTCCAGCACAAAACATCATGACCAAGAAGCAAGTTGAGGTGGAAAGGGTATATTCAGCTTCCCCTTCCACATTGCTGTTCATCACAAAAGTAAGTTAGGACTGGAACTCAAGCAGTCAGGAAGCAGGAGCTGATGCAGAGGCCATGGAGGGATGTTACTGGCTTGCTTCCCCTGGCTTGCTCAGCTTGCTTTCTTATAGAATCCAAGACTACCAGCCCAGGGATGGCACCACCCACAATGGACCCTCCCACTGGTGATCACTAATTGAGGGAGGGGGTACCATCCCACTCTGATAACTCCAGCTTGTGTCAAGTTGGCACACAAACACATCAGCTTCAACTCTTACTTTCTTATTCATCCTAAAGATCTAAATAACTCTAGACAAGTCCCACAGTCTTTACAAATTCTTACCTATTAAATTTTCAAACCCTTTAAATAATCCAATCTCTCTTAAAGTTCAAAGTCTTTTTACAATTCAAAGTCTCTTAACTCTGGGCTCCACTAAAATATTTTCTTCATTCAAGAGGGAAAAATGTCAGGACATAGTCACCATCAAAAGCAAAATCAAACTATCTGTCCACTGCCTGGGATCCACTCATGATCTTCTGGGCTCCTCCAAGGGCTTAGGTCACTTCTCCAGCCCTACCCTTTGTAGGACACACCGTGTCTTCTAGGCTCCAGCTGCCTGTACTCCACTGCTGCTGCTGTTCTTGGTAGTCATCTCATGGTATTGGTATCTCCAAAACACTGCTCTAACAATGCTTCACTAATAGCCTCTCATAGGCACTCTTCATGGTGCCAAGCCTCAACTCCGTTGCATGACTCCTTCAGTCCTGGGCCATCAATTGCAACTGAGGCTGCACCTTCACCATGGCCTCTCACTGTGCCAAGTCTCAGCTGCTCTTCATGACCCTTTCATGCCTTCAAAACCAGTACCACCTGGGTGACTCTTACACATTACCAAGTTCAGCTGCAGCACAAGGTACAACTTTGGCTGTATCTGGAACACAGCCTCTTTGTGCTTTCAGAAAACACTTCCCAGAATATTTCTTCTCAATGATTCTGGTCTCTTCTTAATCACCGCTAATTTCTTAGCTCCAGCTAACCAGCATCAATAGTCCCAGTAATGCAAAGGTTTCACTTTAGTAGTTCTGGAATCTTTTTAATCACAGCTGATTTTTCAGCTCCTACTAACTAAAAGCACAGAAACTTCACAATCAAAACAGCAACAGTCCTGAAAAGAGTCTTTAATCTTTCCTCTGAAATTTTACAAGCCAGGCTTCTATCTTCTGCACTGTTCTCAGCATTATCTTCCAAGCTCCTACAGAACATCCCACAGACTCTTAACACCAAATGGATCTTCTAGCCCAAAGTTACAAAGTCCTTCCACAGTCCTCCCCAAAACATGATCAGGTTGTCATAGGAATACCCCACTATGCTGGTACCAATCTGTCTTAGTGAGTGTGGTGTAGTGTGTGTGTGTGTGTGTGTGTGTGTGTGTGTGTGTGTAAGAGAGAGAGAGATGGTGTAGTTGAGATTGGCTACTAGTACAGAATGTCAGCTCTCTAAGTTTTACATAAATTATCTCAGATAAGGATGGGCAGACTAAAGATGAAAAGCAAAATTTAAGCACAAGTCAAAGTTTTAAATTCAGCAAAAGTACAATTAGAAAGAAAGAGAACAAAGTATGTGCTCCTGTATGTCTAACAAACCAACATATTCATTTAATATAACATTTAAAGTAACTTTGAGCTATACACTTATTACTCATTTGTAACCAAGATACTGAGACATGTCATAGTGCTAATTCAAAATAATATCTCATGAAAAAATTCACTCTTAGCGGGACAGTGGTGGCACATGCCTTTAATCCCAGCACTTGGGAGGCAGAGGCAGGCATATTTCTGAGTTTGAGGACAGCCTTGTCTACAAAGTGAGTTCCAGGGCAGGGCTACACAGAGAAATCCAGTCTAGAAAATCCACTCTTAAAATTGTGAGGTTTATTTTCAGCTATATCCATATATGTACATTTTAGGATTGGGATCACATAATACATACATATGTGCTCTACTTTTTTTGTTTAATATTTGATGGGACAATTTTATTGATTTTTATATCTTTTAAATGTACTTTAAATGATTGCATATATTCCATTTTTTTTGTCAGTTCACTCATTCATTCATAAAACATTAACTGAGCCAAGCAATAGACTCCAATTTGGAGATGCAAAATCCAGGGCATGGTGTCACTCTTCTCTAATGACTTGCTACATTTGTGACCTTGGCTACTTCCTGATAGGTAGTATGTCATTATTTCTAAGTATGAGCCTTTAGAGTGTTTTTAAAAGATGTTAATATTTGAAAATGCATAACAAACAGCAAAAAGTAAAGAAATATTGTCTTATTTATTGAGAATTCAAATAACAACAACAACAACAAACAGAGTCAGGCACAGTTCGTCTGTAATTGAGACAATCTCAAGCTACCTTAGAACACTGTGACTCCTGGCTCGTGGATTTCAGACTCAGATCTGAATAGATACCATTGATGTCCAGGTTATCATGAATTAACATTGACTGATAGAGAGTAGTAGCAGATATTAACAACATTTGCTTTCACAGACCTGGAACACTCATAAACCACACACACACACACACACACACACACACACACACACACACACACACACGCACCTGTGAACAAAACTCACATAATATCTCACCATCCACGGTTTTCTGAGAAATGCTAACACAGTGGATAATCCTGTCTGCTGGCAAACACGACATTCATGTCCTGCATTCTTGACAGTCTCAGAAATTGGAGCTAGAAAAGAACATTCCAAACTTCTCTTCCAAATGCAGCAAGTCATGCAACTCAGTTGTAGCTTAGGTGATTGAAAAACACGTGAGAGACGAGACTTCTTGGAATTTTTTGCTTTTCCTATAAAGGAGGATGATAATTGAGATTCCTGACAATCATTCAGTTCCTTTTTGTACTTTAAAGGAAAGCATGATATTTGGGCTGTGACTTTTTTGTCAATAGGAGAATACAGTGAAAGAAGAAATCCTTCTGAAGATCTCAGAACAGAAAATCCTGGAACACCCTGTTCCTGGTCGTATCACTGAGTGTCTAAGCAGTGTAAGCAGACATACACGAATAGAGTCTTCATGTTGATAAAATTAACTCCGACTTGCTAAATTTGATGAGTCAGATTTCTTGAGATTTATAACTAGACAGGATAATAATGTCTTATTATTTAATGTCCCCAATTTTTAAACTATACTATGAACAATAACTTCATCTGAAAGACTTTAGGCCAATTGAAATTCTGATAAAATGAATTGTGTGTGCCATACAATGGCAGGACACAATAACATGACCTCTGACACACTTCATTAAACTGACATATTCAAATTTGAAACAATTTGCATTTCAAAATATAGAAGGGCACCCATTGTAAGAGGCAGTGCTTCTCAGTTCAATGCATAGTATGCATTGAAGTTAGTGGAGTCAACCTACAGGAGTGTTTTGTAGATATAAATTTGAGGACTGGGCTCTACAACTCTGTGTTTTGGTTGGTTGTGGTTTTCTGTAGTGTAGTCTCTGTCTGTTTAAAATAGATGCTTAATTGATGATGGATAAAGACTGTGTTTACTCGTGAGTATAAGGACAAATGTTCATAGATTGTTGTTAGGTATTGTTCTGGTTTAATAAATTTGTGGCTGTATATCTCTTCCAATAACTATGACTTCCCAAGCACTGAATAGTAGTTACCTAGGCTTCAGGTTTAGCCATGTTTCTCCTCTTTCTGAGCAAATATTATGTTCAATTAGTTAGCTTTTGGCTAACAAATGAACATGCCAAATAGATTAGAGATACACCTCTGAGGCCTTCAACCTATATAAAGTACTCTAGGCAAGTGGGGAAAGCTAGGGATAGTGGAGGGGGCCTTCCTCAGAGAAGAGCACATTGATGGGTTGGCCAGTGCCCATGGTGAGCCCTGAAACATACATAGAGGTGGCACTATATGAACTGAACAGGTTATATTTAGTAATTTACATGAATATAAATATACATTTATGCATGGATAGGGAAAGAGGCCACTGATTTGAAGGAGAGTACAGGAGAAGACATACATGGGAGGGTGTAGAGGGAGGAAATGGAAGGGAGAAATGTGATTAATTTATAATCTAAAAAAAAAATCAAAAAGAAAAAAAAGTAGTAGAACAGTGGTGGGCCCTCAGGCACATGTGCCAAGGGACTATTTTCTCTTGTGAACTCTGCAGATGACCTTGATTACCAAGACAACCAAAACAAACTGGATTGCCTCACACCTCACAGTGTCAGCAGACACTTGTCCTCCAATTTGTGTTTTCTGTGTCTCCTCATCCCAGCAGTATATGAGCTCCCCCTGCACCCCAGAGTATTTGAGAACTATTTGCAAGGCGACCAGTAAGATTCTCGACCATTTGACTTCATAGCTTTCATAGAAATGTGAAATTGAAGATTGTCAGAGACAGAATGAATTGGTGTTCACTTCTAACCATCCTCCAAAAGTACCAAAACTTCACGTTTTCATGTTCATCAAACTGCTAATTTGTTGTAAAGACATCAAATGTGTGATTCCTATTGGCAGTATGATGTGTATATTTTATTTATCTCATGTATATTATTTGTTTTGACCTATGAATAAAACTTATTTCATCTACTTGGAAGACAGAAAACATGCCAAGGGACTTATCTTGCAGGAAGCTACATATCACTTAATTAGAAATAGAGCTGTTATAGGTATATAGTTCCCATCATATATGTTTAATTAAGTGCATAAGATGATGGTATGGGAATTCTCTTGCCCTTTAATACATATTCTTCTCAGTGTAGAGCTTTCTGTGTTAGTGAGTGTCCTATCATCCCCCACTTAACTGAAGAGGAATTCATTTATTCCTAGTCTTCTAGATATTTCATTTCAGTGAGCTCAGTTCCTATTCAAATGGAGTAGAGATCCTGGATGGCTAGCTAGCATGTAACTTTCCAACAACAACAATAACAGCAACAACAAAGGACTGGAAGGGTTGAGCAGTATCCTTATTGCTGTTTCATCAAAGTCCAATCAAGTGTAAACATCAAACTAGAAGCAACCTGGTGCAGAGAGGAACGAGCAGGAAGGTTTTTGGAAGGGGTGTTTTCTTAAGGATGATAGAAACCTTAATCCTTTTTCAAAAGTAACATCCTTGAGCTTTGTATCGTCATATAGTGTGAAAGTTTCTCATGTAAAACAAGTGATTTTGAGCTTCCCAAGTGGTAAGGAGGAGGCTAATGGAACCTATTAGTAATTATATCTGAGTCTACCTCCTTACTTCTTAGTTTGTAGAGGAACAGACTTCTAAATCTGTTCCTGTCCTGTGAGCTAAAATCTATATTTATCTCCTTGCTGCCAACTAGTTCTTAGATTCTGAGGCTTCACAGCATCATAAATTCAACCTGTTAACTAGGGATTATTCATTAACTCAGATGTGAACTTCTCCTTACTATCATCAAAAAGTATTTGATACACAAAGCTTTAGGAATAACTGGTTCAATTCCATGGCCTAACTGATGTACAACAGGATTAGCCTTTGGAAAGATGTGATGCAGATGCTAAAGAAACTGCTTAGAAATGTGCTATGGTATCTGTGAAAACCTTGACTCTAATCCTTAATCTCACTTCCTGGGCAAGTATCCTTGTATCAGAGGCTTCAATGTATCTATAATGTATCCATAATATATCTATAATGTATTCAGAATGTATCCATAATATATCTATAATATACCCAGAATGTATCCATGGAACAACTGACAGACCCCTGAAGAGAGACACTTTTTCTGTTCTCTGCCTGTTCATTTCTTTTTATTTCATGTTTCAGTTTGAGAGCGTAACCTAGAGTGATCTTTTAAAGTTTAAATAAATCATATCTTTGGGTGGACAAAAGTTTCACTTGTACCATGTGCTATGTAGTAAAATTCTACAACTGGAAGGATGTGATTAGCATGTACATGAGTAGTCAAAGGGGAGAGAGAGAGAGAGAGAGAGAGAGAGAGAGAGAGAGAGAGAGGAAGAGGAAGAGGAAGAGGGAAAGAGAAGGGGAGGGAGAGAGAAGGGGAAGAGAGAGGGAAAGGGGGAGGGAGAAGGAGAGGGAGAGGAAGAGGGCAAGGGGAGGGAGAAGGAGAGGGGAAGAGGGAGAGAAAAGGAGAGGGAAAGAGAAGGGGGAGGGAGGGGAGTAGGAGGTGGAGAGAGAAGGAGAGGAGGGGAGAGGGAAGGGGGAGGGGGAGGGAGAGGGAGAGGGTGAACTTATCTTGGAGATTTTGAATGTAGATTATGCTGTAGAAAGCAGCATTGATTCAGTTTCCACATATGTGAACACAGAATGAAAGTTTAATATTCATATTGTTGTTCATCCTAGGGGGCTGCAAACCCTTCAGCTCCATTGGTCCTTTCTCTAATTCCTTCACTGGGGACCCTATACTCAGTTCAATGGATGGCTGTGAGCCTCTACCTCTGTGTTAGTCAGGTACTGTCAGTGCATCTCAAGAAATAGCTAGAGCAGGCTGGCTTGTCCTTCCTTCAGTCTCTACTCCATAGTTAGTCTTTGCAGCTCCTTCTGTGGGTATTTTGTTCCTCCTTTTAAGAAAGAATGAAATGTCTACATTTTGGTCTTCTTTTTCTTGAGTTTCTTGTGGTTTGTGGGTTGTTCTTCCTGTATTCTGAACTTCTGGTTTAATAACCACTTATCAGAGAGTGCATACCATGTGTGTTCTTTTGTGATTGGGTTACCTCACTCAGGATGATATTCTCCAGATCCATCCATTTCCCTAAGAATTTCATAAATTCATTGTTTTTAATAGCTGAGTAGTACTCCATTGTACAGATGTACCACAATTTCTGTATCCATTCTTCTGTTGAGGGACATTTGGGTTGTTTCCAGTTTCTGGCTATTATAAATAAGGCTGCTGTGAACATAGTGGGGCATGTGTCCTTATTATATGTTGGAGCATCTTCTGGGTATATGCCCAGGAGTGGTATAGCTGGGTCCTCCAGTAGAACTATGCCCAATTTCCAGAGGAACCACCATACTGATTTCCAGAGTGGTTGTACCAGCTTGAGTACCCTCAGAGCTCCTAAGGACTCAACCACCAACCAAGTAGTATACATGGTAGGACTGATTGTTCTGGCAGCATGTGTATAATAGAGGATTGCAAAATCGATCATCAATGGGAGGAGAGGCACTTGGCCCTGTGAAGGTTCTGTGCTCCAGTGTAGGGGAATGCCAGGGTCAATAAGTGGGAGAGGGTGGGGTGGCAAGCATGGGGAGGGGAGAGCCAATGGGGATTTGTTCTTGTTTTTGTTTGTTTGTTTGATTGTTTGTTCCTGGGAGGGGAAACTGGGAAAAGGAAAATCATATGACATGTAAATAAAGATAATATCTAATAAAAATAATAAAATAAAATAAAGAAAAAAAAAGAAAATACATTATGCATAGAAGTTACAAAAAAAAGTTTAATATTGAGAGATTCTGAGGGAAAATTCCTTTATGTTTTCTTGTGTCTCTTTTCATTTCTTCCTGTCAATTAAAAGTACTTCCTTATAAAGCCAGCTATTGTCAGTCTTCTTTACTGGGTACTTAATGGGCAATGTAAGCTTCAGAGCCTCATATGCTAAGGTTGGTCTGGTAATGGAGAATGGAACTCTAAAATTTCTCTATGCCTTGGTATTGATTGATTTGGTGGATGATTGATGGGTTTATAATTTCAGTCAATGAATGATTTATTGAATGTCTTAACGGTTTTAGAGTGTGTGTAGGAATTTAATCTTAAGAGGAAAGATAGGCTATCTGTGTGTTTGGAGCTTATAGTGGAGTAGGGTAATGGCCATTAGAAAATTTTCTCATAATTCACAATTGTGATGAGAGCAACAAAGAAGAGATGCATGATGCTATGTGGTGTGAAATAAGGAATTTCACATGTTCAGAGCTGGTAAGCATGACATCCCTCAGTCCAGCATCCTTCATCTAGTAGAAATGGTATCAGAGGGACATCTTACAATGGTGCAGAACACAGTAAGTGCAATGGTCTGAGAGTCACAGCAAGCCTGGAGTGAAAAGAATCCTCACCCTGAAGCTGGTGCCTTAAAATACCAACCTCCCATCAATGGTTTTTAAGCAGTTGTTGACTGGAGTAGCAGAGTAAATACATTAAAAGTTTAAAGTGGTAAGTGGTGCAGATGGAATATAAACAACTTAATAGAATTCCTGTTCAAAAAAAACCTTTCAGGCTGTGAAGCCAGGGGAAGTTTGTGTGTGTGTGCTGCTGGCCTCTCTCTCTCTCTCTCTCTCTCTCTCTCTCTGTGTGTGTGTTTCTGTGTATGTTTGTATGTGTGTCTGTGTATGAACCTGTGCATGTGTTTCATCTGCTTAGGGTTTTCTAGGACTCTCCAAATGACAGATTTCTTAACAAGGTTTTAATAAATTGGCAATAATATATCTTTTCTCCAAACCATGGCCCCATATGTGAAAGAGATTTGAGAGATCCTGATTCACATGACTGTGGCTCTTTCTTGGCCATCCTCACATCTACGCTGCCTGGCTTTACCAGCCTTGCCTTAATTGTTTGCTTGCCTACACATTTCACTGACTTTTCTAAGTTCAATTTTTATGATGTGAGACATAAAATAAATGCATATATTCTTTCCAGCCTACTCTCATTGCCCATAGAGATGGAGACATATGTCTAAATACATACATGAAGAAAGCATGAAAATATGTAAATATAAGCTTAATTTTATAATCTGCTTTGCAAATTGTCTTTGTTTAAAATCCAAAGTTCAACATCTCTTCTGAGATTCAAGAACTCCCTTATCTGTAATCACTTATAATACCAAAATTAAAAAAAAAAATCAGATCATATATTTTCAACATACAATGGCCTAGGTATCCATTACCATTCCAAAACATAGGAAAGGGAGTATAGTGAAGAAATACTGGACCAAATCAAGATAAAAATCCAGCTGGGCTAACTCCAAACACCATGTCTGATATCAAAATGTTCTTCAGATCTCCAACTTATTTCAGCTTTGTTTACTACAATATGTTTCTTTCTGTTGAGTTAGTTCCACTCCTTGTTAGCTTTCCTTTGCAGGTTGTCTCCAACATCTTAGGATTTTGAAGGCAACTCAGGCTCCAACTTCACAGCTCCACACAATAGTTTTTCACAGCTTCACACAATGACATCTCTGGCGCTCCATCCACCACGGACACCCCTGCAGGCCACAAACCTGACCTCTGCAACTTTCTTTAGTCTCAGAGAGAGATTTCTTCACTCCAAAGTCAGAATCACAGGGTGATGCTTCCAAGTTCTCCTGTTTGCAGGGGTTGAAACATGGCCCCTGGCTCAATTACATCTTAACCTACTTTCTATTTACACTGACTAAGATTGATTGTTCTGGAATTTGCTCTGTAGCCTAGACTGGCCTTGAACTCAGAAATCTGCATACCTCTGTCTCCTGGGTGCTTGGATTAAAAGTGTATACCACCTCACCAGGACCTAAGCTTTTCTTTAATTCCTTTCAACATGATAGATGCCTAGCTGATCTTGCCCCAAGGTCACCACTCACTTAATTCCATTTAATATATTTAATCTGATTATCTCCTTGAAACAGGCTTTATCTCCATACTACTTCCTGGTGCCCCTTTAACCCTTGACCCATACATTTTGTATTTTCACTTTGTCAACTCCCTTTCTTAGCTTGCTACTTTTGATCAGAATTCTCTTCCTAGGAAGGAGGAATCACAAGGCCAGAGTCTATGCTAGGCTGTTTTGAGATTTTCTTTGCCAATGGAATTAATCTAAATCTCTTTACTTTATAGCCCCAGGCAGCCTTACCTCACTTGTTTGCTTGCCTACACAAGGCAGAAAAGCTCTATTCTACACCAAAGATGTCGTAAGAACAGTCCACCAGCCACATACTAAAATTCCTTTCCTCTGAAATATATTGAGCCAGATTCCCACAGTTCAAATTCCCCTCCTCCCCCCCCCCCATACACACACACAACACTGCTTTCCTTGCATCTGCTAGTATGGCTCACCAAGCAGCAATTAAAGCATTTCTCCTTTTCCTCACCCAAAGTTCCCAAATCTACATTTCTTCAAATAAAAACATAGTCAGGCCTACTGGATATTTTATGTATTTACATTTCAAATGTTATCTCCTTTCCTTGTTTCCTTGGGTACCCCCTATCCCATCCCCCTCCCCCTGATTCTATGAGGGTGCTCCCCCTCCTACCCACCCACTCCCACCTCACAACCCTGTCATTCCTTACACTGGGGCATCCCTGGAGCCTTCCAGGACTAAGGGCCTCTCCTCCTATTGATGCCAGACAATGCCATCCTCTGCTACATATGTAGCTTCTAAGGGGGATGAAAATCTTAGGTACCCACAAACTAAAGAATGAGTATTTCTACGGCTATACAGTTCTACCAGCAATTTTTGCCAGTGTTTTGGATGTAATTCATTTTAACAGGCCTGTTGTGCTATCTCCTTGATCAGTAGTAAAGTGTAATTCACTAATATGTTGCACTGAGCTACATTTTATTTGCTTATTTGCCATCTTGTGTGTTTTGGTACAAGGCTTGTTCCACTGTATGTTTGCATGTGTGGGAGTATCATACTTTCAGCTTCTTTCCTTTCGTCCTTATTGAATTTTCTGTGACAGTTTTGGATTTGTATATAATACATTCTAAGCACACTTGTTACATTCTTTCTTCTTTCTCTTTGATGTCTGTCAGCCTCTGCTCTCTACAAGTCCTTTCCTCACTTTCCTATCTATCAGTTTTGCTTTTTGACTCACTGAGTTTTCTGTGTTTGGGGATGGTTTTCTGTGGGATCCCCAGTTGTCCTTCTATTGAAGATAATGACTCCCTCTTTCCTATAAACTGTCAGTTGATAGTAGTTTAGCAGGCAGATGCAGGGTCTTATTCATTCCTTTTTCATGTATATATATATTATATATAAGTGTATGTAATATATATATATATATATGTATATAAAACTGTTGTTAGATCCCTAATTATATAGGCCCAATGTAGGCAACCATGTCTGCTATGAGTTCATGATTGCTTTAGATGTGTCTTGTGTAGAAGATCATATTTCAAACTCCTTCTCCCTCGCATATGGCTCTTACATTCTTTCTCGCTCCTTTTCTAAGATATTTCCTGAAGCTTAGAGGGTGTGGCTGCAAAGGCTTCTTCATAGCAGTAAGATCACATATCTAGTACTATAAACTTGGTCAAAACACATGCTTAGGAAGTTCGAGGTCTGAGAGTCACTATTCTTGTTTAAGTTGATGTGACATCACACTGCTATCTACATCTAATCACAAAGTGATTGGTTATGTCCATAAAATTCATGCCATTATTGTGTGTTTGCACCTTGCCTCAGACGTTAACCAAGTCATTTATAAAGTTCACAGGGAGCTAGGACCATTGATATATTATCTCCCCCATCAGCTTAAGTAGTATGTTACAGCACTATGAATGCTAGCCAATGGAGAAGTTTCTACACCAGTTCTGGCCTCCTTCCCTCTGTGTTTTGCTGTCAAGGCACATCTTTCCCAGTAGTGTCTTATACTCTATTTCTTGGTGAATAACCAGCAGGAAAGACAGAAGAATTACTTTGGGTGTCTATGGAAGCTAACTGACCACCTTTAAGGAATCATTCTGTACCTGGCACTTTACACAGCATGCATGTGTATATACTTTGGAACTAGGTTATAAGATAGTAGGTTTATGTAGGATGTTTTTTGTCATATCTTGGTTTGGTTAACCCTTTCCTTGTCATTCCATATTTCTTTTGCCTACCTTTTCACTAATTTCCCTGGAACTTGATTAACAGGAAGCTCTAATCCTTCGGACATGGGTGCTAGAAACTAAACTCAGGTCCTATACAAGAGCAATACCTATTGTTCAACTCTGAGCTATGAATACAGCTCCTATTTATATCTCTTTTTTGGAACCTTCACAATTACTACTACAGTGACTGCAAACATTTATACTCTCATCAGTAATAAATGAAGTCACCTCTACTCACATTGTCTCCCACATCTATTGTTATTGTATTTCTGGATATTAGCTATTCTGACTGTCGTGAGGTAGAATATCAAATTTTCTTAATTTTCTTCATGGACACCTATGATATTATTGAAAAGTGTTTACCAGGCATTTGCATTTTTTTTCTTTTGAGAACTTTCTGTTCATATCTATAGCTCAATTTTGATTGGTTTCATGTCTTTAATTTTTGTTTTTTAATTCTTTGCATACTCTAAATATTAATCCTCTGTAGGATGTATTCCCATTATGTATTTATACCTTTTCACTTTATTGGCAATTACTTTTGGTAAAGAAGAATTTTTATGAGACATTTCTAGTCTATTTACTTATTGATTTACTAATGTGAGCTCATGGCATAGTATGCATGTGGAAGTCCTCAGTCAGTCTCTGTGGTACTTCCCTTTACATGGTGAACTATCTTGCGGGTCCTGTAAAGAAACTTTTTAGTTTCACCAGGTTCCATTTGTCAATTATTAACTTTATTTCTTTTATCATTTTATTTATTTATTTTTGTTTTGTTTTGCTTTTTGAGACAGGGTTTCTCTGTGTATCCCTGGCTGTCCTGGAACTCACTCGTAGACCAGGCTATCCTCGAACTCAGGAATCTGCCTGCCTCTGCCTCCCGACTGCCGGTATCAAAGGTGTGCACCACCACCGCCCACCAGGCTTTAACTTTATTTCTTGAGTGGCTAAAATCTTACTTAGAATAATTTCCCCAAGGCTTGTCTTGTGGTATATGGTCTACCTTTCCTTCTGGCAGTTTCTGGTTTCACATAAAGATCTTTGATCTATTTAAAGGTGATTAGTATGTAGACAGATGAATTTGGATTTAGTTCTTCTATATTTAACACAGCCTTTCAGTTTCCCCAACATCATTTTTGAAGATGCTTTTTCTCTAGTGCATATTATTGGCATCTCTTCAAAAACCACATTTGTATAACTGAGTGAATTTAAATCTGCATTTTATATTTTGTTCCACTAAGCTTCATCTATATTTTTGTGCCTCTATTACACTGTTTTTATATTATGGCTCTGTGGCATAACTTCAAACCTGCTATGGTGATACATACATTTCTTGTTCATGACTATTTTAGTCATCTGGGAACAATTTTTTTCTATATAAATTTTAAGATCTAAGACTTTTATTATCTTAAAATTAGGCCTTTGTTTTTTATGGTTGAGTTATAATTGGTTGAATTGATTCATAAGAGTTTCCTTTTGTATTTATTTGGTTATTTTAGCATTTTTATTTGATCTGTATTTGCTAATATTTTCTCCAGCAACTTGCCTTTTGATTCTCTTAATAGATTTTTTTCAAAGAGTAAATTTATTAATTGTGATGAAATATAATGTAAATTTTCATATTGGATAGTACTTTTGGAGTTATATCTCTGACTGTTAAATCCAAGATTACCTGATTTTTCTCTAATTTTCAGAAATTTAATTTACTTTATTTTGCAGGTACTTACATGATCTGTTTTTAATTGACTTTTTGAAAACTAAGGTTTCAGTTCTAATAAAGGTTTTCATAGAAATGTCCTGTCATCTAATTACCATGGATGTTTCTGGTTCATGATTCAATTTCTCATCAGGTCTGTGTTATTGATGTTGAGAGTATTAATGTAGCTGTCAATTTGGACATAGGTATGAATGTTTAACTACTTCTAACTTCTTTGCTTTTATGAGTAGATAAGTGGCTTCTATGTATATGAAATCACTAGCAGCCATGTTTCCACCCTGCTCAATTTAAATAGCGTTTTGACTCAACTGGCAAAAAAATATAGTCAATGCAATGATTCTAATGATATATTCATATACTGGAGCTTAACATAATTACCATCAAAGAGGCTTCATCTAGCAACTGATAGGAGCAGATGCAAAGACCTACCACTAAATATTAGAGGTCTAGAAATTCTGCAGAAGAAGGGCGGAAGGGTTGGAGGAGTCAGGGGGCCAAGGATACCATAAGAACATAACCCACAGACTTAACTAAACAGGGCTCATAGGGACACACAGAGACTAAAGCAAGAATGAAGAAAGCTATAGGTGTCTGAGCTAGGTCTGATGCATATGATACAACTTTGAAGTGTGGTGGGTCTTTGGGGGACTCCTAACAGTAGGTGTGGGAGTGTGTCTGACTCACCTGCTCTTGGGACTCTTTTCCTCCTACTGGGTTGCCTCATCCAGCCTTGATATGAGGGATTGTGCCTAGTTTTAGTGCGACTTGTTATGCAATGTACTGTTTATATCCATAGGAGATCTGCACTTTTCCAAAGGGAAACAGGAGGAAGATGGAGAACTATTCGCAAGTTGTTACAAAAATACACATATGCTTTCTTTTTTTTTTTTTTTTTTAAATTATCTTCTTTCTCTGTTCTGGTCCTTCTGACAACACTGCATTTAATTCTTCTTGGTCTCTGTCATTGCTAGCTGGTGTTAGCCTCTACTGCAGTCTTTGCCTTTTCTGGGTAGTAGTGAACTGCATTCATTGATGTACCCAGTTCCAGGCAGATTCCCCAACTCCAGATCTCTTTACCCTCTTGGAGCAGCCGAGTCCATGCATTACAATTTTCAAGGATATTTCAAAAGTATTTTTCAATGTTATCTTTTACCTTAGCATAAAAAACAGAATTATTTCTCCAGTTTCTAAGTTTTGATATGACTTAGACTGGAAGAAAAAAAAGAGGTGAAAGACCTTCAGTTTTAATGCATTTCTCCTAATAGTTCTATGCTTTGCTACCATGGTGACAGGCATCAAAGAAACACTAAGAATTAATGATGTTTTCAGTTGAACTGACAAAGCAATGCATTTAGAATCTCTGTAACATCTTGATTAGATTATTGCCTTACACAGAAGTGCTTTTCTGGCATAAGTAAATAAACCGCATACAAAACTTCTAAGATTAATTTTAATGGATGTAACAAATGTAATGTTTGTGCTGACTATCAGGTAATTTTAAGTCAAATCACAGAAGGGAAAAAATTAAACAGATGTATTAAACATTTTAGCACATTTTTTTCTATTCTTTTGTATCTATAAAGTTATGCTTTGAGTATATTTCCAAAAATCAGTGTGCTATAGGGTCCTGCTCAAATAAATAGATTTTTAGAAAGGACCTCTAATATTTTGAATTGTTTGAGTTTTTAAGATTATTAATTTGTTTTACATCCTGACTGCAATTTCTCCTCCCTCATCCCCTCTGAGTCCCTTCCCTTCCCTTGCTTGTGGTCCTGCCCCCTACTCTTCCTCCATTTCTATTAGGAAAAGGGCAGGTCTCCTATGGATATCAACCAAACACAGTATATTAAATTAAAGTAAGTGTAGGCACTTTCCCTTGCTTTAACTCTAAACATGGCAAGTGAGGAAAAGGGTCCCAAAAGCTAGCAAAAGAGTCGGGTACACCTCCTTCTCCTGTGGTTAGGAGTCCCACAAGAAGACCAAATTGCACAAGTGTAACATTTACGCAGAAGGCCTAGGTCAGTCCTATGCTAGCTTCCTTGTTGAGATGATCTTGTGGGTTTTCTTTTGGCATCTTGACCCTCTGGCTCCTACAATCTTCATTCCCCTGTTCTGCGGGATTCCCTGGGCTTAGCCTAATGTTTGACTATGGATCTCCACATGTTTCAATCATAAGTTGGATGAAGCTTCTCTGATGACAATTGGCCTAGGCATCAATCTATAAATAAAGCTGAGTATCATTAGGCATATTTTCATTGACATGATTATTATTATTATTATTATTATTATTATTATTATTATTATTTCCAGTCCTGTTTGGATCTATAATGGTATAAAATTTAAGTGAGAGGTTGTTTTTTATTTGTAAAGAAGGAATTAGGCATTCAAAGTTGTTTTGCTATGTTCTTCACTATTCATTAAAAGTTGTACAATTTAATTTTAGTGTTGTTTAACATATTTCCTGTCTAGTGTACACCTTATACAATTACTATTGCTTTCCACTTCATCTCCCATGGGATGTTCTATTAATATCTTCATCATATCCCGCATGGAGTCTTTATGTAGTAGTCTTGCCTCAAACTCTGAAGATGAAAAACATCTTCCACAGAGGACTATATTACATATTACCTTAAAATAATTTCTTACTATATATGGAAAGAATGTAGCTTTGCAACTAGTACTGTGTCTATAAATCCTTAGTGTTTATGAGGGCTTTCCTTAAAGGATTCCACAGAGAGCTCACCCTTCACCTTGGTTCATGCTGAACAACTGAATTTAAAGGAGCTATATCACCTCCTTGCTCTTCCTGTTGTACCCCTGGCAATTTGAGAAAGCATATTCAATATTTAATCATCCCCAGTCTCCTGGTAGATTTCAGGCTAGTTGAAACCATTCATTAGTGCAAATGATGTTGCCACTTTCCTTCAGACATCTTTAATTTTTCCCTCAGCAGTTTCTGCATTTTTTTTTAAAGAAATGTATGGAAATTTCAGGAGAGACTCCTGTATCAGCAGGGATGACACTGCATAAATAAAAATGTACACCAAGAGAGAAGGCTTACTCGGAGCAGGGCTTGTCACAAGTTACTCTGTCACAGAGAATAAGAATTCATAAAGTCCATATGAATGTTGTAGTTTTGTAGGGAATTTCCATGCATTTATAAAAACCTTAGATAATAGACCTTCATTATATTACATTTGTGATTTACATATTTTGTTTCCCTTTTTATAAATAAAATATTTTATTAAAATGTAAATGAAAACATTCAGGAACATTGTTGTTAACTCTCATGCATGGAAACGTTAGATCTTGTTACCCATGTCTCAAGTAAGCAAACCCTGACTCAATTATATTCCAGGGAGAAGTAAATTCAATTTTTAAAATATATAAAATGTATTTCTCATCTGTACTTCTGATCATTTGCATTTCATGATTAACGTTCATTACTCACAATGGTTTTTGGAATTTTAATTAAGTGTAAAGAAAGATAAAGGCCGCATATAAATTCACTTTCTTCACTGCATGAATTAAGTCTCAAGTACACAACCCTCCCCAAAAGAGAGAGTTAAATAACTAACTAAATAAAAATATTTGCATAAAATGATTAAATTATGCTGAGTGCTTGAGTTTTATGGTTCTTTACTACTAGAGAAGGTACAGAGGAAGGCACAATAACTTGTATAAATTACAGATGGCCACTGAGTTATGGTAACCATTCCATTCACCTCAACTGATGAACTATCAGTAAGTTTTGCAAATAGTTTATTATGGTAAAATTTACTTTAATCATTTTGATAAATTATGTAGCTATTATGTCCAATATTATTAAAAAACATATAAAAAAACTTGAGGCTATAGACATGGCTCAGTGTGTAAGCATGCTTTTTGTACCATCTGGCGGAATTCCTAAGTGCCTGATCCCACTGGGCCCAGTTACTCCCAGTGTTGGGACAGATGTTGGTTCCTGCTTACCTCTGATCCTGGGTGTCAGAGCACCTGGGAGTGGAGCTTCCTCTGGGTGTTGTGCCACAAAGTGGTTTTAATCATCCCATTACTGTTGTTGTTGTTGTTTTCTGCCGTATTTCCTTACTTAGCATGGCATTTTACCATGTTTAAAGGTTGGCTGCTCTGGTTAGTGTGCTTATTGTCAGAGCACAGTTTGAAGACAGTTTTATATCTATCACTGGAGAACTTGGACTCTATTTGACCTCTTATAAAGTGTTCATTTAAAAAGTTATCGTGTTTCCCTCTGAGTTTTCTTTTCTTTCTTTCTTTTTTCTTTTTGATTTATTTGACTGGTATACAATACATACAAAACTACATATGTGCACACACACAGATTAGAATATCCTCAATTAGTTGTTTGCTGTGCACATATTTTTCTCTATGTGTACAGCTTGTATTTTTAACCACTTAGTACTACCTGTTGGGAACATAAATTCTTAATTTGTATGTAGTACAACTTAGCAAGTATTTTTCAGGGTTAATATTTATTTGGTCCTCATGAAGAATTTCTTATCTACTTTATCATGAAGACACTGCCCTGTGGCATACTCCAGATCCTCTTTGTTATTTTATCCTTTATATTTTATTTCCACAATTTACCTGAAATTGATTTGGGGGTTTGAGGTACATCTAAACTTGGCCGTGTGCACCTTTTGTTATCCCCTGTGGCAATCTGTGGGGGTTGCTTGTCTGGATCAGAATCAGAGTCTAGCTAAGTGTTGGAATGTGTAGAGTACAAGGTAGGAGAATTCAATTGCCAGGCTTCTGGGCACTCTGCTCTGAAAACAAGTGGAAACCATAGCCTCCCCCAAACACTAAGTTTCATGAACAAAAACTTGGTGGCTTTCTACTTCTTTGATAAATAGCTGCAGTTCTTTCTCATCACAGTTTCTTGTCTTCTCTTGAAATATCCACAGCAGTGAGCTTTGGACTGTCTAAGCTGGCATCTTATTTGATTTGTGATTGTTTTTTAGGTAAAGAGGGACATTTTGTTTTTTGGGTTGCTATTAACAAAAAGCAGTCACTAAAATTTTTCTACCCTGAACATATATGTAAAGTATACCTAGGTGGTAAAAAGGAGTGGAGATGTCTTTGTAGAGTATTAGAGTAAGGATGTGTGTGCTCACTTCTGTTGGGTAAGCATTCTGGGATAGTGCATTTTATACCCTGAAAGGGCTGTATAACCTCATAAACTAGAAGATTCAGTGAAATCGTGATCTTCTAGACAAATAAAATGGTACACACATGCAATCCCAGAGTGTGGGAAACTGAATCAAGATGACTACCACAGTTCCACAGTAGAATGGACCATACAGGGAGTGGGTCATTGAGAACATGTTGCTAATATAGCTAACCTGGATCCTATATATATTTCACACACACATACACACACACACACACACACACACACACACACACACACTCTTTTATCTTATTTTTCCTTTCTTTAGTAATAAAATAGCAAATTTATGACTTTTTAAATATGTTCCTTTGTTTTTAATTTACTTACTTTTTGTCTTAGTCAGGGTTTCTATTCCTGCATAAAGATCATGACCAAGAAGCAAGTTGGGGAGAAAAGGGTTTATTCAGCTTACATTTCCACATTGCTGTTCATCACCAAAGGAAGTCAGGACTGGAACTCATGCAGGTCAGGAAGCAGGAGCTGATGCAGAGGTCATGGAGGGATGTTACATATTGGCTTGCTTCCCCATGGCTTTCTCAGTTTCTTTTCTTATAGAACCCAAGATTATCAGCCCAAGGATGGCACCACCCACAATGGACCTTTCCCCTGATCACCAACTGAGAAAATGCCCCATAGCTGAATCTCATGGAGGCACTTCCCCAGCTGAAGTTCCCTTCTCAGTGATAACTCCAGCCTGGTCAAGTTGACATAAAAATCAGCCAGTATTCTTTTTATTATTGACTTTATTATTTATTTATTCATTTATTTATTATTGAATTTTCTATATCAGTGCTCGTGTGCATTAAATATTATCTAAGGTGCAAATGTAATTTTTAATTTATTTTAAATGCTTTTTATTTATTTTGGTTTTCACACATGCATTTCATATTTTTTGATCATGTCCCTCACTCACTTCTTCACCAACTCCTCCAAGACAAGCTCCTGTGATATGTCTTTTCCAATTTTGTCTTCTATTTTTAACTCATTTGTCTAACTAGTACTGCCAGCACATGAGTGACTGCTCTGACTAAAGACTCATAGGAAGTTCTCCAAATATGGTACTAGGTTCTCACTTAAAAGCCCATGAATTCTGATGGCAACATTTTGTACCCACAAAGGGACATTGTTATAAGTTTTAGTTATATATCTTTTGTTTATAAAGTGATAGGATTTAATTTATCACTCCTCTAATTTCTATTTATCTGTGGAATTTGGAGCAGTCGTTTCTACTTTCTAATTAGAAACTATTTTCCCCATATTTCTACCATTGATAAAATTTATTTTTAACATGTTGGTAACAGAAAATGATTCAACTTAGTACTAACATGTGTTACAACACACTGTGTATGCCAGGTGAAGTTGAGATCTATTTTTATCTTTTACTGATCTATTTATTTTTTAAAACACCTTCTGTGCTACAGAAGAATGCATAAAAAAAACCAAAACAAACAAAAAACAAAACCAGATGATGCCTTACTATGGAGCATTGATAAAAGAGGCAAATGCCGGGACTCAAACCTCTGCATTGGGGTTCTAGAGCCTCTCTGATACACTGTTACTTATCATTACTACAAATTGATTTGTACAGGAATGTTCAAGAATGATTATCTGGATGTCTTTTGTTTCATAAATTCTGTACCATGCTGTACTATGGGGAATAGCCCAAACATTTAAGTACTTTTTTCTTTTATATTAAATAGAGATATAAATATGTTGTGGAGTAACAAAAGAAAGAAAGAACGAAAGACAGAAAGAATGAAAGATAGAAAGAGAAAAAGAAAGAAACAACAAAAGAATGAAAGTAAGAAACAAAGAAAGAAAGAAAGAAAGAAAGAAGGTAGGAAGACAAGGAAACAAATAGTGAGACCTGTACGGTAGGTCAAACAGGATAGACATTGTATGCTTAAGAAGTGAGATGAATTTGTTGATAAACTATATAGATTGTACATCAGAAATTCTTTGATCTTAAAGGTTGTACTTTTTCCTGGAACACCCAACTTCTGTAGCTTTTCTATACGTTAAACAATGAATTCAATGCAGAAGTTCATAAAATTCCATTTAAAATAGCCACAAAAGTAGACCTAAATATAGACTAGACCAAAGTTATTAGAGATCTTTATATGAAAAGTAAAAATTAAAGAAGAAAAACTGAAGAAGACACTAGACAAGGTGATGATCTCCCATGTTTGTACCTCAGCAGATAAAATATTGTGAAAATGGCTCCTTTAACAAAAGTGACTTGCAAATTCTATACAGAACACATTACAATTGTAATGACATTCTTAGCAGAAATGTAAAACACTCTGGGTAGCCAAACCTTGAAAATACCAAGCTATCCTACATATGAAGAACAATTATGCTGATGCAACAATACCTTACTTACTTCAAATATTACTAATGTGCTAATGAGAACACTGTGCTGGCACAGAACCACACACATAGAGGGAGAAAAGATGGAGAAGGCCACAATGCCACAGCCATCTTGTTGATAAAAGTGCCAAAAAGACTTAAGGGAAATGATAACATCTTTAACAAGTCCTGCAGGGTATTCACAGGTAGAAGAATCAAAAAATGACCCATATCTCTCAGCTTGTATGAAGATCAACTTCAAATGGATCAAAGACCTTAGATTCCAAACACCTGGAAATCTGAGGCCATTAGAGGGAAGAATTTTTTCAAAAAATGTCAGAATAGGCAATGAGTTTTCTGAAGAGGAATTCAATAGGCAAGGAAAATATTTTGGAAGTGATAGATGGGATTGTATGTAATTAAAAGCTTGTGAACAAATGGAACATTCAGAAGAGTGAAGAGAAGGACCCCTTCGTGGGAGAAATACTCAACTATTTGTTGAACTTTGTCTAGACCATTTAAATAATCCAATAAGTTTAACAGCAAAAGAGCAAACAACTCAGTGGTTAGGGGTCCAGTTCTGGTGCAAATAAATTTCCACTGTGGAAATTTGTTTTCCACAAATTAAAAAGCAAATCATTAGATGAGCAGATATATCTTGATAAATAGACACAAATGCCCAATAATCATATGGAAAAATCTTTAGCTGTTAGGAAAAGTCAAAGCAGGAACACAATGAGAGCCCATCATATGTCCAAAAGAATAACTATCATAGAAACAAACAACAGAAAATACAGCAAATGGTCATGAGGATCAGTTTGAAGGATCCTGTCTGTATGTGGCTTGTAGGAATATTAGACCAGCCACTATGGAGATAAGGGTGAAATACAGTTGCATATGCCCAGGTAGACCACTTATATGTATACTCCAAAGAATCAAAGTTAGTTCATTATAGACATTCCAGCACTTGCATGGGTAAGTTTGCCATATGTAATGTATAGCCTTCATAAATTAGCTTTTACTGAAATACTTTTATACTACTAATTAGACAGGGGTCTGACTTAACATTTAAAGGAATGTTTATTCTCAGATTGTTGGAAGAGTCATGTCACATTAAGAGGGACATATCTTGATGTTATTAAATCCTTCCTCTGGGTTTAGGAGAAATTCCAACATAGTTTCTCCTCTTACATTAGATCCTTTGATAGCATTTGAAGTTGGCATAAGGAATACTGATGTCAGCATTTCTGTCTCTTCATGGTATTTTCCATACATCTATGAGTACAGTAAAGGAAATGAGAACTCAGGATTTCTTATTAAGGTGTATTTGTATTTTCTTGAATCTTACCATGCCATATATAATTTTCTTTAACTTTCATATTTTCTTTTATTTTGATAACAGCAGATGACAGAATTTATTTTAAAGGAAAGTGATTTTATATATATATATA